>NC_134498.1:15816654-16124154 GCF_040206685.1 Ascaphus truei
TTAGAAAACGTGCCCTCGCCAACTTCTCAATTAACTCGTCTACCCGTGGCATAGGATAGGCATCAAACTTCGAGACTTCGTTTACTTTTCTGAAGTCGTTACAGAACCGTATTGTCCCATCTGGCTTAGGTACCAAGACAATAGGGCTGGACCATTGACTATGGGACTCCTCAATTATGCCTAGACCTAGCATTTTCTTTACCTCTGACTGAATAGCCCCTCTTCTAGCTTCTGGGATTCTATAAGGTCTTATCTTAATGACTACCCCAGGCTTGGTGACGATATCATGAGAAACCATCCTAGTTTTCCCTGGTACGCTGGAAAAGACATCTCTGTTCCTCTTTACCAAATCTACAGCTTCTCTGTGTTGTTCAGGCGTAAGTTCTGCCGATATTTGAACACGTGGTTCCTCCCCTTTTCTGGATTCGTTAGCCACTACGTACAGACATACCTCTCTATGCTTCCAGGCTTTTAATAGATTTATGTGATAGATCTGCTCTACCTTCCTCCGGTCTGGCTGTCGAATTTTATAATTCACCGGGCGACCTGTTCTAGAACCTCATATGGCCCCTGCCAATGTGATAACAGCTTGCTTTCGGCCATGGGAACAAGGACCATTACTCGATCCCCTGGTCGGAAGTTACGAACCGTAGCCTGTCTGTTGTAAAGGTTCCGTTGGGCCCTCTGTGCCTCTTCTAGATGCTGTCTGACTATGGGGGTAATATGCGCAATACGGTCTTTCAAATCTTCCACAAATTGGACGACATTTTTCCCTGGCACAGCTTGTTGCTCCCACTCTTCTTTGAGGCTATCCAGAATCCCTCTTGGGCGTCTCCCATACAGGAGTTCAAATGGGGAAAACCCCGTAGAGGCCTGTGGTACCTCTCGGATAGCAAACAAGAGATAGGGCAACAAGGTGTCCCAGTTCTTCCCATCACTAGCGACCACCTTTCTCAACATCATCTTCAACGTCTTATTAAATCGTTCTACCAGTCTGTCCGTTTGCGGATGGTACACAGAGGTTCTTAGGGACTGTATTTTTAGCTCTACACATAAGTCTCGCATAAGCTTAGATGTAAACGGGGTACCCTGATCTGTCAAGATTTCTTTCGGTATCCCGAGTCGGGAAAATACCTGTAACAATTCCTTAGCTATAGCTTTGGAGGAAGTGTTACGTAAAGGTAGTGCCTCTGGATATCGAGTAGCATAGTCTAGGATCACCAGAATGTACTGATGACCCTTGGCAGATTTTTCCAAGGGACCCACTATATCCATGGCAATCCTCTCAAATGGGACCTCAATAATAGGCATAGGGATCAATGGTGCCCTCAACCTTGGTCGGGGGGCTGTCAACTGACACTCGGGACAAGAGGCACAGAATCTCTTTACTGCATTATATATCCCTGGCCAGTAAAACCTTTTTAGGATTCTTTGCTGTGTCTTCTCTACGCCCAGATGACCCCCCAACAAATGAGAGTGTGCTAGCTCTAGGACCTTCCTCACTAAGGAACTGGGTACCAACAATTTTTCTATTTCTTGGCCCTCCTCTTGGCTCACATGGTATAACAAGTCATTCTTAATATAGAAATATGGATAGGATTCCTTTGTGGTTCCTTCTACCGGGACCCCATTAACTTCTACCGCCTGGCTAAACCCATTTTTCAATTGGGGATCATTAGCCTGTTCTCTACCAAAGTTAGTTATGGACAGTTCTATATTCCCAAAACCTTCCTCATCGGGAGTTTGGTCGGTTACCTCCACGGGTAACTCATATACCTGAGCCTCAACAGGCCCTGTCTCGGACAACTCTTCTCCCTCTGGTCTCTCTCCATTAGGAGTAGTGACCAGTGCTAACTGGGGTGGGGGTGTACCTCTTTTTTTTCGGTCCTACGTTCTCATTTTGACTTAGGGGTTTTAGACACCTCGGCGACTAATTCGGGGTCTGAAAACGGAAAAAGCTCATCTGGAGTAGGATTGTTCAAGGTGAGCTGTCCTCTGATCAGGGTGTCAAAACCAGGGAAATTAAAGCCTAACACTAGGGAATGGGGTAACTTTGGTACAACTGCTGCCATAGTTTCGATGACTTGCCCCTCGACCTTTACTTTTATCAGAGTCGTCGTGTACGGAAGCGTACACCCATGTACACATAATACCCGCAACTTCTCACCCTGGGGTAACCGGAGAGGCTTAACCAACTTCCCGGATACCAAGTTAATATTGCTCCCTGAGTCTACCAGTGCGGAGACTGGTTTTCCATTTAACATCACCATGGTGAGGAAGTTGTGGGTACGTTTTCCCTCGTGGGTCATACCCACCACTCCACAAAATTCAGATTTCACAGAACCATATGCACACTCCATTGGCTCACACAACTGTGGGCAGTGAGCCTTAATATGCCCCGTCTCCCCCCACTCAAAACAAACAATTGGTCCAGTTCGTTCTTGAAACCCTTTCTGAAATTTAGAGTTTCTGTCCCTATCCGGGTTTTCTTCCATCTGTTCAAATCGTGTGAACGGTCGTGTGTCCTGGCGCCAGCGCTGGCCTCTACTGGTCATGTTGGGACGTGGGTTGTAGTTGGTGCGAGTGGGGCGTGACAGTTCACGGGTAGCCAGAAACTGCTCCACTGCGCCTACCATGGCATCACAAGACAGGGGATCTCCCTGTCCCACCCACTGTTGAAGGTAATGGGGTAACGCTCGAATGAAGCGGTCCAACACCACCATCTCCAGGATCCGTGCCGGGCTATGTTCCTCTGGTTTTAGCCACTTGGTCGCTAGGTGAATCAAATCCCATAACTGGGATCTGGGCGGCTTCTGTTCCTGGTATTTCCACTTATGGAACCTCTGTGCACAAACTGCGGGAGTCCCACCAATCCTTGCAAGGATTTCGCTTTTCAGACAGTCATAGGGCCTCATGCAGAGAGCAGCGAATTTTAAAATTGGCGAATTTAATAAAAAGGAGCTTTTTTGGAGAGTTTTAATCTCCATATGCAGAAAAGTGCGAATTCTGCTATGTTTAACATGGATGCGTCTGGCGAGTTTAAATTGGCGAGATGCGCGCTTCAGAAATGTGTTAAAACAAATTCGCGCCTTTTTTTTCCCCTTTGCAATGGCCGCGAGCGGCAGTTTTTTTTGGCGAGGCAAAACGGAGACAATCGCGCCATTTTATTGGCGCGAACAGCCGCTAGATGCCGTTCGCGCCTCTCTGCATACGGATATTTTTTAAACTGGCGAGATTGCGGTTCTCGCCAGCCGCGAGGCGAGTTTTACAAATAGAAAATAAAAATTGGCGCGTTTTTCGGAAATCTCCATTTTCTGCTGTTTTCTGCGCGATTATCTCCAAAAAATGGCGAATTTCGAAAATTCGCAGCTCTCTGCATAGGCCCCTATGTCTACTGCGGCTTCTTTGTCAAGGTCACAATATGCTTTTTGGGCTTCCCCCAGTAGAAAGGGTGCGATAATCCCAGCCCATTTGGAGCGGGCCCACCTTTCCCGGGAAGCGATTCGCTCAAAGGACCTGAGGTATCCCTCGACGTCATCGTGCGGCGTCATTTTCTGTAGGTACTCGTGCGCCTGGACGGGCCATGGCGGGGCCGTACTTGACAAGCCCATTTTAATCTGGGTCAGCTGCTCAATCAGCTGCTTCTGTGTGTCTGCAACAACATCAAGCTGGGCTGCAAATAACCGGTTCGTCTCGCGTTGTGCAGCCGTGCTGTCCTGTCCCTGTTTGTTAGCTTCTTGCTGGACAGCGGTGCTGTGTACTAAGGCCTTCACAACGTCCTCCATAGTGGCAGCTACCATGTGGACAGTTTCCACCAGACGCAATCTGTAGCTCCGCCCCTTTTACAGGGTGTTCGACATCCCACTTCTCACACCACGTGTGCCAGGATGGTCGTGGTAAGTGAGGAGACAACACGTCTTTTCAGGTGAAATAATGCTGATGGGTTTATTTGTCCAAAAACGGTAACTAAACAATGGGTACACTGTCCCTTTAAAATTGCAACGAAACAAAAATCCTAACCCCGGTCGGAGTACTAGCTAAACAAAAGTGCAGGCTAACTATCTGGCTGGCTAGCTAACCTATTCCAGCCCAATAAAGTACAGCAAACTTAGTTGGCTCCTTACCTGGGAGCTTTATTCTTCCCTCTTGGGACAGGATCGCTTTGGGCAGCTTGTGTCTGTCTTAACACTTCCTCTGTCTTCCCTCTATGCCTCAGAGAGAAAGACTGCCGCCCCAGAGGTATTTCCTCTTCCTGTTTTAAAGCAGGTGAAGTAGCTTAATTCAAATCACCTGTGGTCTGCTTGACAAGCTGAGTTAACCCCTCGTTTACTGGATAGCATGCATACCGCCATCTCCTATTCACAAACACGGAGTCAATGACCCTGTCACAATATATATATATATATATATATATATATATATATATATATATATATATATATATATATATATGTAGAGGTATCAATACCGTGTTAGCCGAGCTTCAATAATCAAAAAATAATAGACGATACCGTTCGGTGGCTAACTAAATGCTTTTATTTGTGCGAGCTTTCGAGATACACTGATCTCTTCTTCCGGCGATGTTACAATGAATGAAGCAAGCAAAGGGTATACTTAAAAACAGTGTCTCATGGAATGTTATCTGTGCTTGTTTCCCCCTACCCCCTGGTGTGGATGTGATTTATGGCTGGAGGTGTAAAATGGTTCCTGAAAGTTAGTGATGTAAGAGTGTGTGTATCTGTGTGAATATAAATGAATGGAGAGCCCACAGTGTATACAGTGCTTTACAAAAGGTGTGTGTGGAGTGGGAGTGGATATAAATGGTGTGGGTGGGTATGGAAATGTGAGAGATTGTAGCAAAACTAAAAGTGTGTGTAGATACTATGTGGTCCCTATTGGTGTATAGGGATGGAAAAACATCCCTTGTTTTTATATGTGGCCCTCTTGCCACTGTGTGTGTATGTATATATATATATATTAATGAGAAAAGAAAAAAGAAACGTGTCCCACTAAAAGCACTCAAGCAAATATAATAATGAAAAAATGTTTATTCATGAACATGGAGAACACAAAAAAGATACTAAGTTAAAACAATCCCCATGGGATCCCCGCAGCTATAAAACACACACATTGACAGAAAAATACTGTAGTCCTTAATAAATGTATAAGAACAGATTAATACTGCTCAAGAGGAGAGAAGTAGTAAACTCCTGAGATATGTAAAGACCGGCCGGTCAAATTTGTTTTAATTGAAGCTGTATGCTGTATACTATTGACTGCTAATAATAATAATAGCCAATACAGTACCACCTAGGTCATCAAGAAAACAAATAAATAACAAGGGGTCACCACTGATAAGATGGAAAAATCACTGTGTATACTTGCAGATCATCATGAAAAAATCGTCCTTATGATAAAGTCCTGAGATGGTATGTGAGGCAAGAGATCTGTAGTGTTGTAGCAGAGAGAGTTCACAGCCGATAAGGGGGATCCACGGATAGTACACACAAAGACAAGCCCGACGCAGCGTTTCGCACCCTTTGCTTCTTCTAGGGGTTCTCTCTCTCTGTCTCTGTCTCTCTCTCTCTTTGTGTGTCTCTCTCTCTCTCTCTCTCTCTCTCTCTCTCTCTCTCTCTGTGTGTCTCTGTGTGTGTGTGTGTGTGTGTGTGTGTGTGTGTGTGTGTGTGTGCGTGCGTGCGTGCGTGCGTGTGTGTGTGTGTGTGTTTCTCTCTGTCTCTTGCACCTTTAATATGTGAAACTTGTTATATCACGGCAGCAACTTTGCATTGATAACAAAAAAATACACACACTTACTTTGGGACTGCCTCTCTCCTGCAGTGTCCTGGGTCATCGTTCTCCAGCTGCTGCCTCTCTCCCTCACTGTGCTGCTGGTGGCTGCGGAGGGCCTGGCTGGTGCAGGTCGGGCCTCTTGTTGCCGCCGGGCATCTCCCCAGCTGCTGGCCCGCCTCCTGCACAGTCCCACGCTGGGCCAGATAAGATGCATCATCAGATGCATTGTAAGGAACCCCAACCCTCTCTAATAGCACGTCTGAGATCAGGTGCATTGTAAGGAACCCCAACCCTGTCTAATAGCGTGTCTGAGATTAGATTTATTTATAATACATTGAGATGCACCCCCACCTGAAACCTCTTATTTTCAAGTATGTCCTAGATGCATTGAAAGGAACACCAAACCTCTCTTATAGTGCATCTGAGATCAGAGAAAGAGTATGTAATAAGGCCATCAGTTAAATATATATATATAGATATATATAGATTGTTCTGCAATTATCCTATATATAGTATTTACATACAAGTGAAGCCAATGTCCGTGGACCTTCAGGCACAAAATTGCAATTTATTATGCCACTTTTCCATTTGATCTGTGATATTCAGGACTGCGCTTTGAGAGGTTGTGCTTTCACCATGGCCAATTGCACAGCCTACATTTTGAATTTAAGTGTGGCACAATAAATGAACTTTATTTAAAAAAAACGTGGAGCGTTGGATCCTTCCTTCCTGAGTATTGCCTTGGAACATACCTGACAGGTACCTCCTTGAACCAGCAAATTGTATACATTAATTTATCATTGTGGAGTGCAGCATAACCCCCTTTAAATTACTATTTGAATTTGTCATTATTTACAAGGTTGCCTATTCACATGTATATCTTGCCCTTCTGTCCGCTCACATTGACATTCCTAATAGTGATTTTGTTTTTGTATTAAGTGGATGTCATCATTTGTACAGAAAGTTAACTCCAGTAAAGGGAAAACAGCCATATGAAAGGACCTCTGAAGATATTATTATAAAAAGACCATATGGTGTTACAATACATCTGTGCCTGAAGCATTAAGCTACTGTTGCGAATAAACGAGATGTAATTTACATTTAACATTTAGTCATGTGACATTTGATGTAGATATTTATTGATTCTGTATCTCATGCAGTACAGTACTGGTGGCATCTAAAGTGATAACTGGAACTTTAACTTGATCCACAGAGACTGTCTCTAGAATACCAGATACTATGGATCAGACATAGATTCCCAAGCCGAAGTGGCACTGAAGATATATAATATATCTATCTATAAATGACATCAGTTACTTTTAATTGCGTTGTTTGGTGTTACAAAAACAAACTGTTGTCCCATCGAATGCTTGTCTCTGATGGTATACAGAGTAGTGTTCTATGCTATTAAAACAGAGGATTGCCTGTTGAGGATATAGATAACCACATAACCATGGATTTGATGGCTATTGTTTGATTTTATTGTAATATAAAGTTAATGTAATTGTATTTTGTAATGTGTTTTTTTTTTAATGCTTCAAAAATGGATAAAAGTGCTACAGTATTAGCCAGATTAGCCAGATCTAGCTAATAGGGCTCTTGCCCATTACTGTGGGTGATGGGGGTAGTTGTCCCTGGGGAGGGTGGTTACGACGCCCATAAGGGTTGCGGGAGGGTTAATCCCTTCATGACCGTAGCGGTTAATTTATTTTGATTATTTAATGTATTTTTTTAATTAAAGCTTAATATTGATTGTCAATGTGGCTATCTAGGCTCTCCATTGAGGGTCTAGTAATCCACAATGACAGTAAATGGTTTTATGTTTTACATTTTGTTTTTATAGTGTTGGTAATTACTGTACTATGTGTGTAGTCTATTTTGGTCAATGACCAAACCAACTATTAGCCACATTTGGCGAATATGGATATTGGACATTAAGATTGAATTAACTATTGAGGTATGTTTCCTTGAGCTGAATAGGCTAACCCCTCCCTTAATTGTTAGTCAAGTGGCTGTGTTTTAGTGTATTCAAGACCATCCACCTAGGCTGTGAGTCCCATCTTAAGTGTCACATTTAAAATGTCTGGCAGAGTTAATTTTGCAGTTGAATTTGGAGGTGAAGATTTGAGGAACATCTGGACTCTGCACAACAACTTTGCAACTGTGAGAAATTAACTTTCCAAAATCTGAGATTCTTTGTACTCTTCCTATCCCCCAGTACCTGGAAAGCCTCTCCTCCTACATCTAACTATGCCCTCACTACTGCTTTTTCTGTTTACTGTTTCCTCACTCCTTTGTGAACGTTTCTTTATCTCCAACTTCCCCACTCCCCACTGCACTACTCTTTATACACCTCTCTCCCAACAACTTCTTTACCCCTCAATAAAAAAATACCCAGACAATTCCTCTATTCACACCCTCTATCTACTCCTTCCTGCTGCTGGGGATCTCCTCTAAGCCTGAAGCCAGAAATACACACGTGATCTCACCCACGCCTCTTCCCCTGTAAATTGTGTTAACCCTCTCATTTTAATACTGACTAATCTTAAAACATGCCCCACAAATCAAGCATCCCAATAGCCTGCACTCATGGTTACTGTCCCACACTCAGTCACTCCTACCATCCATTGTGACCAAGCACTGCCATCTACAGCACTTACTCCCTCACCTGCTGTCTCTGTAAGTTCCCCATCAAACCTCTTAGATTGTAAGCTCTTCGAGGCAGGGATTTCCTTTCCTATTGTTAGATTTTGCTGCACTTATTTTATAATTATAATTCCCTGTACTGTATTCTTTGTGAAGAGCTGAGTACAATTTTGGCGCTATATAAATAAAGACATACAATACAATACAATTAATCTAGAGGTCGGGGAAGGGGGGTGGGGGGGTGATGTGTGTGGATAGTGCAAAATAGAGAAATCTGTGGCACACCATAAAAAATGAAAAAAATATACAGTTACCGGTGCTCCTGCATACAGCAGGTGGCATGACACTTTCTCACTTGATAAAGACCTATATAGGTCGAAACATTGCACTGACAATTGGCTAATAAATAGTTTAAAAATTTGCAGTGCCCAGTGATGCTTTTCTACTTTCAGGTACCTTGGATCATCTCCAGACTATCTCTGATTGCAGGAGCACCGATAACATTATATATTTTTATTATTTTGTATGATGTGCAGCAGTTTTCTCTATTTTGCACTAACTGCCTCCCCCACCCCAACCCCCCTCAAGATTAATGCCCAATATCCCTATTCCCCAAATGTGGCTAATAAGCTTTTCTACTTTCGTGAGTGTGATTAGGCCATGCAGGGGGTGGCGGGATGGTTTAACCCCTTAATTACATTCGCGGTTTGCCAATAAGGTAATGAAGCTTTGCTTTTAGTGTATTTTTATTTTTAGTACACATGGTTGAATCAGGTGGTCTCTTGAGCTGATCCACATTAATTAACCCCCTGCTTCCTGAGGTACAGACATCTGGATGGGTTGTCGGTATGTGGGGCTGTTTAAATGTCCCCGTCATGTGAACCGTGATGCGGGAGATTTAAACTTGCAGGAGATTCCGGCATCCAATATGGAGGCTTGCCCCTCAGAAAGTAGGGGGTCCCAGGACCTGAAATGTATGCAGTTCAGCTTTGTAGACCTCCTACTTCAATCCTATGTACAAAAAAAATTCAAATAGTATGATCTGCTGTAAGAGCTGTACGGGGAGACACAGAGAGAGAGGGACCAATTCTCTCTGATCTTTCTGCTGTAAGAGCTGAACGGGGAGACACATAGAGAGAGGGACCAATTCTCTCTGATCTCTCTGCTGTAAGAGCTGTGCGGGGAGACACAGAGAGGAGGGCCGCTTCTCTCAGATCTCTCTGCTGTAAGAGCTGTGCAGGGAGACACAGAAAGAGGGTCCGCTTCTCTCTGATCTCTCTGCTGTAAGAGCTGTGCGGGGAGACACAGAGAGAGAGGGACCAATTCTCTCTGATCTTTCTGCTGTAAGAGCTGTACGGGGAGACACATAGAGAGAGGGACCAATTCTCTCTGATCTCTCTGCTGTAAGAGCTGTGCGGGGAGACACAGAGAGGAGGGCCGCTTCTCTCTGATCTCTCTGCTGTAAGAGCTGTGCAGGGAGACACAGAGAGAGGGTCCGCTTCTCTCTGATCTCTCTGCTGTAAGAGCTGTACGGGGAGACACAGAGAGAGAGGGACCAATTCTCTCTGATCTCTCTGCTGTAAGAGCTGTGCGGGGAGACACAGAGAGAGAGGGACCAATTCTCTCTGTTCTCTCTGCTGTAAGAGCTGTACGGGGAGACACACAGAGAGAGGGACCGCTTCTCTCTGATCTCTCTGCTGTAAGAGCTGTGCGGGGAGACACAGAGAGAGGGGCCGCTTCACTCTGATATCTCTGCTGTAAGAGCTGTGGGGAGACACAGAGAGAGGGTCCACTTCTCTCTGATCTCTCTGCTGTAAGAGCTGTGTGGGGAGACACAGAGAGAGGGTCCGCTTCTCTCTGATCTCTCTGCTGTAAGAGCTGTGCGGGGAGACAGGGAGAGAGAGGGGGACCGCTTCTCTCTGCTCTCTCTGCTGTAAGAGCTGTGCGGGGAGACACAGAGAGAGGGGCCGCTTCTCTCTGATCTCTGCTGTAAGAGCTGTGGGGGGAGACACAGAGAGAGGGTCCGCTTCTTTATGATCTCTCTGCTGTAAGAGCTGTGCGGGGAGACACAGAGAGGGACCGCTTCTCTATGATCTCCCTGCTGTAAGAGCTGTGCGGGGAGACACAGAGAGAGGGACCACTTCTCTCTGATCTCTCTGCTGTAAGAGCTTTGCGGGGAGACAAAGAGAGAGGGACCGCTTCTCTCTGATCTCTCTGCTGTAAGAGCTGTGCAGGGAGACACAGAGTGGGACCGCTTCTCTCTGATCTCTCTGCTGTAAGATCTGTGCGGGGAGACACAGAGAGGGACCGCTTCTCTCTAATCTCTCTGCTGTAAGAGCTGTGTTGGGAGATACAGAGAGAGGGGCCGCTTCTCTCTGATCTCTCTGCTGTAAGAGCTGTGTTGGGAGATACAGAGAGAGGGACTGCTTCTCTCTGATCTCTCTGCTGTAAGAGCTGTGTGGGGAGACACAGCGAGAGGGACCGCTTCTCTCTAATCTCTCTGATGTAAGAGCTGTGTTGGGAGATACAGAGAGAGGGGACGCTTCTCTCTGATCTCTCTGCTGTAAGAGCTGTGCGGGGAGACACAGAAAGAGAGGGGTCGCTTCTCTCTGATCTCTCTGCTGTAAGAGCTGTGCGGGGAGACACACAGAGAGAGGGACAGCTTCTCTCTGATCTCTCTGCTGTAAGAACTGTGCGGGGAGACACAGAGAGAGGGACCGCTTCTCTCTGACCTCTCTGCTGTAAGAGCTGTGCGGGGAGACACACAGAGAGAGGGGCCACTTCTCTCTGATCTCTCTGCTGTAAGAGCTGTGCGGAGAGACACAGAGAGAGGGACCGCTTCTCTCTGAGTTCTCTGCTGTAAGAGCTGTGCGGGGAGACACACAGAGAGAGGGGTCGCTTCTCTCTGATTTCTCTGCTGTAAGAGCTCTGGGTGAAGACACAGTGAGAGGGGCCGCTTCTCTCTGATCTCTCTGCTGTAAGAGCTGTGTTGGGAGATACAGAGAGAGGGACCGCTTCTCTCTGATCTCTCTGCTGTAAGAGCTGTGCGGGGAGACACAGAGAGTGACCGCTTCTCTCTGATCTCTTTGCTGTAAGAGCTGTACGGGGAGACACAGAGAGAGGGACTGCTTCTCTCTGATCTCTCTGTTGTAAGAGCTGTGCGGGGAGACACAGAGAGGGACCGCTTCTCTCTGATCTCTCTGCTGTAAGAGCTGTGCGGGGAGACACACAGAGAGAGGGACCGCTTCTCTCTGATCTCTCTGCTGTAAGAGCTGTGCGGGGAGACACAGAGAGAGGGACCGCTTCTCTCTGATCTCTCTGCTGTAAGAGCTGTGCGGGGAGACACACAGAGAGAGGGGTCGCTTCTCTCTGATTTCTCTGCTGTAAGAGCTCTGGGGGGAGATACAGAGAGAGGGGCCGCTTCTCTCTGATCTCTGCTGTAAGAGCTGTGCGGAGAGACACAGAGAGAGGGACCGCTTCTCTCTGATTTCTCTGCTGTAAGAGCTCTGGGGGGGAGACACAGAGAGAGGGGCCGCTTCTCTCTGATCTCTCTGCTGTAAGAGCTGTGTTGGGAGATACAGAGAGAGGGCCGCTTCTCTCTGATCTCTCTGCTGTAAGAGCTGTACAGGGAGACACAGAGAGAGGGAACGCTTCTCTCTGATCTCTCTGCTGTAAGAGCTGTGCGGGGAGACACAGAGAGAGAGGGGTCGCTTCTCTCTGATCTCTCTGCTGTAAGAGCTGTGCGGGGAGACACAGAGAGAGGGACCGCTTCTCTCTGATCTCTCTGCTGTAAGAGCTGTGTTGGGAGATACAGAGAGAGGGGCCGCTTCTCTCTGATCTCTCTGCTGTAAGAGCTGTACGGGGAGACACAGAGAGAGGGACCGCTTCGCTCTGATCTCTCTGCTGTAAGAGATGTGCAGGGAGACACAGAGAGGGACCGCTTCTCTCTGATCTCTCTGCTGTAAGAGCTGTGCGGGGAGACACAGAGAGAGGGACCGCTTCTCTCTGATCTCTCTGCTGTAAGAGCTGTACGGGGAGACACAGAGAGAGGGACCGCTTCTCTCTGATCTCTCTGCTGTAAGAGCTGTGCGGGGAGACACAGAGAGAGAGGGGTCGCTTCTCTCTGATCTCTCTGCTGTAAGAGCTGTGCGGGGAGACACAGAGAGAGGGACCGCTTCTCTCTGATCTCTCTGCTGTAAGAGCTGTGTTGGGAGATACAGAGAGAGGCCGCTTCTCTCTGATCTCTCTGCTGTAAGAGCTGTACGGGGAGACACAGAGAGAGGGACCGCTTCTCCCTGATCTCTCTGCTGTAAGAGATGTGCAGGGAGACACAGAGAGGGACCGCTTCTCTCTGATCTCTCTGCTGTAAGAGCTGTGCGGGGAGACACAGAGAGACCTATTCTATAAACTTCGATAACTAACTCATCAAGGTTTTTGAGCACTTCCTGAACTATTTGGCCAGTTTTCTATTCAGAGAGCTCGGATGACCTGCCAAACTCTTTCGGGAAGTGCATCTTCCCAAGCGGTAACGCCGCGGCCCAAACACACCGAGCAGGAGCTGAATTTTTTTTTTCTAAAATCACGCTATTCTGGTACCCCCGATCGGGGCTCTGAACTAGTGAGCTTATCGCAGATCCCAAGGGTGGCAAGATTGGATTTGCAAGTAGGACGTATAAATTTATTTTTATTGCTTCGAATTGAAGCCGGGAGTCTCAATAGCTGATACACATTAATACCAGCTCCGGAGACACCCGGCTTCAATCGTAGACATGTAGCCAGGTCAGGATAGGAGAAGTCGGATAGTAAGTATACTCGCTGTGGTTGAGGGTAGGAGACTGTAGAATAGTAGATAAATATTTGTAGTCCAATTCAGGTGAAACTGCAAGGCAAGACAGAACAAGGTACTGACCAGCCCAACGTCACATGAAACAAACTGTTATGCTCAGCCAATTTGCAGAGGCAAAGGCTGAGCTTATAAAGGATGAACAGCCAATAGCTACAAAGCTGCATGACAGAAGCTGAAAGTAAAACCAGAGCCTGATTTGTTGCTGTGCAGTTTGCACACAGCAGGTGCTGATGAGGTATAGCTGCTGCAAGTCTGAATCAAACTCTGGAGCAGAGCCTGCGCCCAATCCTCACAGTACCACCCCCCTCCCCTTCAGGAGAGACCTCTGGATGCTCCAGGGATGGTTACAAGGGGTGTCACAGGTGGAATGCCCGAACATGATGAAGGGCGTGAAGTCAATCCCTGGGGATCAAGGAACGTTCCTCAGGGCCAAAGCCATTCCAATTGATTTGGTACTGGATTGCGCCTCTTCATACAAGGATCATCTGAACATTGAATTCCTATTGTCCTTCAATTAGGACAGGTTTCAGAGGAGACACAGGAAGAGGAGACCTGGTATCCTGTACAAAGGGTTTTAGTAGGGACATATGGAATACAGACGAAATCTTCATGGAGGCTGGAAGGCGTAGCCGGTATGCCCCCGGATTGACCCTCTCGATGATGGGAAAGGATCAATCAATCTGGGAGATAGCTTCACCATAGGTGCCTTTAACCTGATGTTTTTCTTACAAAGCCATACCTTGTCACCAGTATTATATGCTGTATCTCACGACGATGCCGGTCTACTTGCCTTTTTTGCGTGGTCACGGCTTTCTACAGGTTCCTCTGGATCTTCCCCCATAACTCCTGTAGTTGCTGGATCTGGTTATCCACATCTGGGACTCTGGATGTGGCTCGTGATGAGGGAAGAGCTGAGGGATGAGAAAAACATAATTAGCGACGAATGGTGATTCTTGCGATGAATATCTCCATAAGTTATTATGGGAGAATTATGTCCAAGGCAATAGATCTGACTAATCGTCTTGAGTGTTCAAGATTAAACAATGGATATATTGTTCCAAAGACTGATTAGTCCGCTATGTTTGTCCATTAGACTGGGGGTGATAAGCTGACGAAAAGTGTAAGGATACTCCAAGTTGCTGGCAGAAAACCCTCCAGAATTTGGAAATGAATTGAGGGCCCTGATCTGACACAATAACTTGAGGAGCTCCATGGAGTCAGAAGATCTCCTGAATGAATACTTCAGAAAGTTTAGCATCATTAGGTAATCCCTTCAGAGGAATGAAATAAGCTTGTATGGACAACCTGTCTACGACCACCAGGATCGTGGTCATGCCCTTGGATAAGGGCAACTCCACCACAAAATCCATAGAAATGTGAGTCCATAGCCATCTGGTATTGGAAGAGGTTGTAGTAACACCGCAGGATGATTCTTGGCTGTTTTGGTCCGGGCGCAGTCAGGAGAAGAGGAGACGAAGTTCTTAGTATCCCCGGCCTCCAGAATTTCCATTCCAATAAATCGATGGTCCTCCTTTCTCCAGGATGACCTGAGGTTTTGAAACTATGACCCCACTCCAAGACCTTTTGTTGAAAGGCTGGCAAAATAAAAAGGTATCCCTCAAGAAATTTGAGGCCCTGTGGAATTAGGGATTGGTCCAGAATGATGTCTTTTAGAGAGTCAAAAGTAGCGGCCGAGATAATGCGAGATGGAGGAAGAATGGGTTTTTCGCGGTCTTCTGCAGTGTCATCAACCAGGAATTGGTGAGATAGGGCATCCGCTTTAATATTCTTACCTGACAGGTAAGAAATAATAAAATTGAAATGAGAAAAGAATAATGCCCACCACGTTTGTCGCGGACCCAATCCACTGGTGCCCTCGATGTACAAGAGGTTTTTGTGATCTGTGACTATAGTCACCGGATATTCGGTACCCTCCAGCAAGTGTCTACATTCCTGCAAAGCCATTTTTATGGCCAAGAGTTCTAGATTGCCGACGTCATATTTCCGTTCGGCTGGGGAGAATTTTTTGGAGACGAATGCACAAGGGTGCAATTTGGCCTTTGGGTTTTTCCGCTGAAATAGTACTGCTCCTGCCCCCACATAAGATGCGTCTACTTCTTGGGTGAAGGCTAAAGCGGGATCACCAGAACTGGAGCCAAAGCGAATGCTGTTTTTAATCTGTCAAATGCATCTGCTGCATCAGCAGACCATTGAGAAGGGTCCGCCGCTTTCTTAGTTAAGCGGTGAAAGGCGACAGAACGGATGAAAAGATCTGGATGAATCGGCAGTAATAATTTGCAAATCCTAGAAACCGTTGATCAGCTTTCAGGCTGAGGGGACGTGGCCATTCCAGAATGGCTTTGACTTTGGCTGATCCCTGGCTAATCCAGTATCTGAGATGATATATCCCAGAAATGAGGTACTGGATTGATGTAATTGGCATTTCTCTAATTTAGCGAACAGATGATTCTCCCACAACCATTTTAGAACCTGCATCACGTGGCCTGGATGTTTTTGTGCTGATTTAGAGAAGATCAGGATATTATCTTGGGATACAATGACATATTTGTAGAGGAGATCCCTAAATATTTCATTCACAAAGTTCTAAAATACTGACCGAGTATTACAGAGTCCTAAAGGCATAACAAGATACTCGTAGTGTCCATCTAGCATTTTAAAAGCCTTCTTCCACTCATCACCCTGACAAATTCTCACTAAATTATAAGCCCCTCGTAAGTCCAATTTTGGTGTAAATAGAAGCTCCTTGCAACCTGTCAAACATTTAAAAAATCAGTGTTTTTTTTACCGTGATTTTGTTGAATCCTCGGTAGTCAATGCACAGCTGTAGCGTTCCATCTTTCTTTTAAACAAAGAAAAACCCTGCCCCAGCAGGAGAGGAAGAATTACGGATGAATCCCCTCTGAAGGTTTTCCTTAATGTACTCCTTCATGGAGCGGTTCTCCGGAGGTGACAGTGGATATGAACCTCCTCTGGGAGTAACCGAGCCGGGCAAAAGAACAATGGGACAGTCAAATGACCGATGTGGTGGTAACTCTTTGGACTGAACTTTATTGAATACATCCTGAAAGGTGGAGTAGATGGTGGGTAGGCCGAGGTTCACCTCAGACGTACTGAAACACCAGCCAGCATTTGGGAAGTTACGGAACACTTCTTTAGACATCGTGAACTCCAGTGGATGATTCGAGACTCCGCCCAATCCATGAAAGGGTTATTAAATTGAAGCCACGGTAACCCCAGAATTACGGCAATATTGGGGTGGTGGATTACATCCAGTCAAATCTTCTTCGTATGGTCCGTCGTTGTCTCCAACTGTAGTATAGTCATCTCTAAGGAAATGAACACTGGCTGTAATGGTTTGCCATCTATCGCCTCCCAACCTATCAGAGATTTTCTCCGTAGCCACAGAATTCCATGTTTCTCCGCAAAATTCTGGTCGATGAAGTTACCGCCTGACCCGGAGTCCAGAAAGTCCTGTGTCTTGACATCGAAGGACTTCCTGGTCAACTTGATAGATAGCAGCAGATAGATAGATAGATAGATAGATAGATAGATAGATAGATAGATAGCAGTAGATTAGAGGGAGAAGTATGTAATGTTCCCAGCGTGATTCTCCCTTCTCTCACTGGGATTTGGCGTTTCCTGATATATTAGGACAAACGAGGGCATGATGTCCGGTGACACCACAATACATACAGAGACTGGTGGTGCATCTACGCTGCTTCTCGCTGGACAATAGGCTATTACCCCCGAGATGCATTGGTCCTCTGAATCCAGGAGATAGTTGTTAATGGGAACCGCTGAAAAAGTATGAAGAGATTGTGTACCTGCTTTGCGCTGAACACTCTCGGCTCTTCTCTCCTGTAGGGGCAGGTCCATGTGGATACACAGGGTGATGAGCCTCTAAACCTACAGGGTGTTCCAGTGCGGCGAGTTCATCCATACTGTAAGTCCTTGCCAAAATACTGCTACCAGTGCTTTGTCGTTCCATTCGATTTCTGCAGTGAAGGTCCGGAATTCATCAGCGTATCGTGCCACAGTTCGACTGCCTTGAGAAATATGCAGGAGGGAAGAAGAAGCCGTTACCTTACATCCTGAAGTGTCGAAGACCCTTCGGATCTCTTGTGTGAAGAGAGATATGTCACTTGTGAGGTCCAATCTTTGCTCCCAGATAGGAGATGCCCATGCCAAGGCGTCATCAGTTAATAGGGACATGTTGTACTGTATGCGACTTTTGAACACTGAGACACAAAACTAGAAGGTGTAAGTTCAAATTGTATAAAACATTGGTTTAGAAACCCCCAACAGATGAGGGGATCCCCGCCATAGCGATTCGGCATAGGGAGTTGTGGTGCAGCGGTGGTGTGGGTAGAACTCGGTGTCCGGACAGCCATTGTTGTGGAAGCAGGATTGAACTCTGCACACTGTAGCTGATCTATGGTAGATTGCATCTGAGCCATACGTTTGTTAGTCTGATCTGCGTACTGTTGCATTTGAGTGAACAGGTCGGCATGCAGGGTCAAAACTCCACCCACCTCAGTGGGATCCATGTTTGCGGGGCTGAGCATACTGTAACGAGTGCTTGCCACAAACAGGACAGGACCATAATGCCGAGGTAAGGGAATTAATAAATACTGACAAGGAAACGAGAGGCCACGTCCGGTGTGCAGGTTTGTAGACATGTAGCTGGTCAGGATAGGAGAAGTCGGATAGTGTATACTCGCCATGGTCGAGGGTAGGAGACTGGAGGTTAGTAGGTGTCACATAGCCAAGGTCGAGGCTAGGAGAAGGTAGGGTAGTAGAAGTCCAAGCCGAGGTTGAGGGTAGGAAACTGTAGAATAGTAGATAAATATCCGTAGTCCAGTTCAGGTGAAACTGCAAGGCAAGACAGGCATAGCAAAGCAAGTCAGGACAAGGTACAGCAGAGTTCTTGCGACCAGCACAACGTTGAGTAACAAGAAACAAACTGTTATGCTCAGCCAATTTGCAGAGGCAAAGGCTGAGCTTATAAAGGATGAACAGCCAATAGCTACACAGCTGCATGACAAAAGCTGAAAGTGAAACCAGAGCTCTGATTCGTTGCTGTGCAGTGTGCAAACGTGAGGCTAATGAGGTGTTGCTTCAGCAAATCTGAATCAAACTCTGGAGTGGAGCCTGCGCCCAATCCTCACATGTCTAAATTCACTTTCAATTTTTCCCTATCCGGAGCTGAGCACCCACGTCACTTTTCCAGTGTATGTCACTATTTTATTTTAAAGTGTATTTTATTAAATCAGTCATTCTTTTGGCTCATCACTAGGTGTTTTTTTTACTAGAGTTAGTATAAGTTTGTATGTTTAATGTTTGTTGGTTTGTAAGTCTTGTTGATCTAATCAACAGTTTTACATACTTTGTTTTTTATTGTTTTTTATTTCTAAGGTTTTATGATTCCTAGTACCCAGCAGTTATACACTATGCTTGGTCTCTGGTTGTCTTTCCACATGTTGTAAAACAATCAAGATCAGAAGAATCCTAGTTCAACAGGACTGGACATTTATATATGTCAAGTTTTTTTCACTGAACATTTGTTGTTAGGCGCCGGTTTATTTTTTGTCATTTATACTTTATAGTATACTAGCTGAATGACCCGGCGTTGCCCGGGATGTAAATGCGTAAAGCGGAGGGGGGGGGGAAAGGGGAGCGGAGGGGGGGGGGAAAGGGGAGCAGAGAGGGGGGGGGAAAGGGGAGCGGAGGGGGGGGAAGGGGAGTGGGGGGGAAGGGGGAGTGGTGGGGGGGAAAGGGGTGGGGGGGAGATGTGGGGGAAAGGGGAGTGGGGGGGAAAGGGGAGTGGGGGGGAAGGAGGGGAGTGGGGGAGGAAAAGGAGGGGAGTGGGGGGGAAGGAGGGGAGGGGGGGGGGAAGGGGAGAGGCGGGGGTGGAGAGCAGGGGGCATATGTATTGTCATAATTTATGTATGTGCATGCCCTCTCCCCCCCTGTCCGGGCGTCCGATCCCCCGCTGTCTCGGCGGCTGGCCGCTCCCCCTTCTTGGTTCCCCGATGGCTCGGGGCTCACTCTTCGCTTCCCCGTTCCCCGTGACTCGGGGCTCGTTCCCCCATTCCCCATGACTCGGGGCTCGCTCACCCGTGACGCGCTCCCCCGTTCCCTGTGACGCGCTCCCCCCCCCCTGCGATCGCTTGGTCCCCCGATGTGTTGGACTGAAGCGCGTGCAGGCGGCGGCAGGAAGCGCGTGCATGTGTGGGCCTGTGTGGGCCTGGGGCCTGGCCTGTGTGGGCCTGTGGCGCGAGGCTGAAATAGGTGAGTTACTGGGGCCATCAGTTGAGGCGGGACGTGCAGTGGTGTGACTTACCTGGGCGGGCGGGCGAGCGGACGGAGTGTGTGTGTGTGTTTGGACCTTTGGCCCGTCACTCTGCCTCAGGCCAATGAGAGATGTGCGGGGGCGGGCGGGCCAAGGGACCAATGAGATTGCCGCTAGGGACAGGGAACACACCAGGGAAACATACATACATACAATGCTTTCACAAATATATAGTAAGATTAAATGTATGTTAGTAAAAAAAAGCAGTTTCTAATCTAGGAAGGATATGCACTTTAAATTATACTGCTTTTATCTGAACAAACAATACGGGCAGTTTTCACACTGATTAGTCCTATGGGAAAAGAAATGAAAGCTAATTTAAGAAGGTAAACTCTAATAAGAAGGAATCTAAGAGGCAAACCACATTTTTTCCCCGTATTCCCTTTTTGTAGAACACAGTGTTAGACAAGTATCTCATTTCTATAATTGTACATTCTTAAAGTTTCTTGTTTTGTATTTCCCTGCGTCCAAACCTGCACACCTCTGAAGCAGAAATGATTCCCTACACAGCATTGTGCCACATACAGTAATAGATGGCTTTGTAAATCTTAGTATTTTCAAGTGAGCTGTAGCCATGTGAGAAAACATCTTCTTTCTTGGGCTGTAGAGCCCCTAATGTGACAACGTTTCACACTAAGCAAAACATTGGAGTGCAATAAAACATGGCATTGATTGCAATGGGTTCCCAATTTGAAGGCAGAAATCGAGTTGTGGCATAAATGTGCAGCAAAGCACATAACCACTTGTAATTTTCTTATCATAATAAATAATCCATGGGACAAAGTTGCCACCTCCAGATTAGCACACAAGACATATGTACTAGAATCTGTACAAAGGGGCCTTAGGGTGCTAGTCACTGACCCATTATTTGTTCTTCTTAAATCTTAGCTGAACAAACAACCTGTAAGTCACCCTGAGGTTAAGGAGGGTAGAAATGGATCAAGAATCCTTCAAACTTACAAAATACTTAAAAAATATCACCACATAAAAAAGCCGGCGTACATCAAATTCTTATAGCAGCAGCTTGGAAACAGTCTGAACCTCCAAACAATGAACAAGTTATTAGTAGAGTTCGGGTGTATTATTGTTGGAAAAATTAACCAGGATGACCAACATTACTTACAAAAAGTTTCTGGGGATATGGAACCTTTGAATAGAAAAATCTCCTAATGAATCTATAGTTTAGGAATCAGTCAAGTGTTATCAACACCTATTTGGTCTAGATGAAATTGAACACAGGGTTATACTTATTAATATGAAATAAGAAAGTGAAAATAAGAGTTATCACCTAGTGTTTGCGTATTTTTCAAAATCTTATCCCAAAATCCCCCTCATTCCCCACTCTTTTTATATCATTGTCTTTTATTATTATGTACTTATTCATTGTTTTTTATATTGAATGTTATTGTACCTTTCTTCTTATAATTGTATCCCCTTTCCCTTTTTTCCTCTATACTCCCAACAAAATGTATGAAAACTTTAATAACATATTAAGCTTAAAAAAAAAAAAAGAAGAAGAAGAAGCTCAGTCACTCCCAGAATCAAAGTGAACCAAAGTCAGGAGCGAGAATTAAAGGGTCTATACAACAATACAACAATACAATTTTAAAGCAGATGGTGTGTATTGACGCACTACATCATATCCAGTGAAGAGTTGCATCAAGTGCACCAACCGTTTCATTTATTTCAGGCAGATGCACGTGAGCAGAGCCTTAATGAGACCTGAAAACTGCTGGACTTTTTGACGTTGATTAAAGGTGGAAAAGCTGATGCACAGAGGTGCAGAATTTGGTGCATCTCATGATGATACAGGTAGTCCTCGCTATCCAATGTTCCAATGTTTCACTTTACAATGAATGGCATATCCAACGCAACTCTATGGCGTTTTTCTATGCCAGAATGCGTTATCCGATGCCTGAATGCCTTATCCAATTCTCATCGCCACTGATTAATATGGGACTCACTTTACAACGGTTTCACTATCCAACGCTACTTCCAGAACGGATTCCGTTGGATAACCGAGGATTTCCTATAACGCCTCCTTATCTCCTCTATTGACACTCTCAAAGATGCAAACTGTAGCAAATGCCTTGACACGTTGGCACAATGATGCTCTGTGCTCAAATTTTGCCCCAAAACGGAATTAGTAGAAAGACCTCTAAGGTGGATTTGTTTAATGTAAAGAAAGTGAGAATAGCAGTTGAGTTTGATGCAATGCTCAATTTTCTGCTTGCATTTGTCTAAAATATAAAAGAGTTTCCTACATGTGATGCCAGCTGTGAGCCAGAAAAGTTTTCCCAATCTCATACCTGGCAGATTTCCTTGATGCAAATACAAGGTAAAAAAATGACACTCGGATATTGTAGAGTTTGATGCATCTCATTATAATCTATAGAGAAGAAAAAGACTAGCACAGACCTCTCGTGGTTTAGTATGTAAAGTATAAACTTTATATGCAAAGTAAAAGATGCACGTACAGCAACAAAAATCATTTAGGGAATGGTTAAAAACCGTAACATCCACGATGATGCCAAGATTCGCCACTCCACGGTCCAGTTGGATCAAATGATCAGTAGAAAACCAGGCGTCCGTCTCATCTGGGTGAGCCGTCCTCTCTGGTCATGGTATCACCCAGATTATCACCCTGTAAAGTTAGTCCCCCCACGGGAGTTGCTCCCAAGTTCTTCAGACTAAAGGCATCCGAGTACTCACACGCCGAGTACCGGGGCTTTTCACCCGAGCAGAGGGAACCTCCGAGGAATCGGCGCGCCTCCAGTGACGTCTCACAGATTATGTAAGCGCTTTCGAATATAAAAAATGCGAGGTGAGGGAGACCGTGCCAACTGTCTCCCAGTATCCTACGCATTTCGTAACTCAGACGGACAGTTCATCAGGGGATTTCTGTGCATCATGTAATGCCTCCCTAACTCCTCCTCATATTGCCACCCCCTATACAGTATCACAACCAGATGCCCATGCAAAAAGTTTGGAACAAGGACCTCGATACATTCCCACAAAGAGACTAAAGATGAACTTTTGCTTAAAATTTGCATTGATACGGTACACTACCATAACTGGGGCTATATAAACAGACTAAGCCTGGCATTAGCAACTTTGTTGGTACAGTATGTCATTATTCATATTCTTACATTCAACACAGGTCAGTATTTGTACAGTATGGAGTGAGTCATGTTAAATTATATGTACATAAATATGTTTCAAGTCTTAATGAAACCCAATTAAAAAAGCAACCACACAACTTTCAACTCCAGGGATTCCAAGTCCCCAAAGATACTTACTGGTAAAATTGCCGGTCTTACTTACAGGTTTTTCAAGTGGATTTTAATGGCCATACAATAGGAAGCAACAACGGATTATGTTGGAACTTCCTTTTGGCCTGAGATATGGCAGCCATTTAGTTACCCCTGCGGGAGATGTAAACCCGATAACTCCACTGATGAGTATCTTGGTGGTTCCCCTGAGCTGAAAATAGTGGTGTTTGACTCCAGAGAACCCCCCCCCCCCCACCCCAATTCCCATATGTAAAAAAAATTGGGGTACGGGTGTGGGGAGTGGTTCGGAATACAAAACTGGGGAACTGCTCCATGAAAAAGTACAGTATCCAATAATTAAATGCACAGTTCAACAATTATGTAAATTTCAGACTGATGAAGTTTCAACAGAGTGACACTTGATGTAACTATGTATTTGTAACCATTTGTCATCATAACTGTATGCCCAAGACATACTTGAAAACGAGAGGCAACTCTTAATATATTACTTCCTGGTAAACCATTTTATAAATAAATAAATAACTATTCATCCATAGGGATGCACTAGGAAACGTTTGCGCTCTTGGGCATTTGTCTTGTATGAAATACCAAAGTGGATCCTGTTTATAGTTTAATATTACAGATGGGGTTTATAGTGTGCTGTTTTGTCACTGCTAATACATGTCTTTTTGCTATATCTGAGTGTTGCTGCTTTTGTGCCTTCTCTTATGGGAAGACAGGGTTTCTATATTGATTTCTATGGAGCGTGCACCTTGACTTTACATTTGTTGCTTGGAGTGCTGGCTGCTGCTTTTTGTTGTTAATATTACAGAAGATACATTTACATATATGTGCAACACAGAAAGCGTCCCTGGGAAGCCTATAACTGCACCCATCAGCATCATGTTTTTCTCTGTGACAGACTAAAAACGGCAGAAAAACAAGAGAGAAAGAGATGGCACGCTCAAAAAAGGACACGGTTGTAGTTGCACGGTAGTTTCTGAAAATAATTTTTTAAGACTCATTTGTAGTGAAAATCATACAAAGATAACAGGCAGTGCATCAAAAAATTTAAATAAAATGTGAAATAAAGGCAATAGATTTTCACAACAAATTAGTCTTAAAAAATATTTTTCAGAAACTACCTTGCAACTCCAACCGTGGGGCCCATTCTAGTAGCTTTGATGCCATCACAAATGATGTGGCATGTTCCCACCGAACGGTTTGTCATTTGTGTTACCACTTTATTGAGAAAGAATCTGAAACCATCTTATACCATGAGGTACTGTAAGAAAATGCCAATACGCTCGGCGTGGCAGTATTATCTCAGCTTTTTTATAAGTTCTCCCCCTGCGATCTTCTCGCAATCTGAGCTGAACAGAGAGAGCTGCACAGAGAGCGCTCCATCTCCCTGCGCAGAGAGAGCTCCATCTCCCTGCGCAGAGAGAGCTCCATCTACCTGCACAGAGAGAGCTCCATCTCCCTGCACAGAGAGAGCTCCATCTTTCTGCACAACTTTCACAGACGATCGCACTGTTTTTATTTAAATTTGAATACTAGTGTTTGTGAGCATGCGGTCTCCGGAGCTGAACCTCATTCATTTCAGGCCCGGGGACCGCCTACTTCCCAAGATACAGGCCTGGTATGGGGTACCGGTATCTCTGATGCATTTAAATGTCCTGGTCACATGACACGGAAAATTTCAACATTGCATGGGGATACCGGCACCCCATACCTGGGTCTGTAACTTTGGAAGCAAGGGGACCAGGACCTGAAATCAATGCGGTTAAGCTCAGGAGACCCACTGCTTCAATACTCTGTTATTAAAATTAATATTAAAACTGCTTCATTACCTTAGCAGCCCATTACTGTACTGTATGTGTTGGGGGGGGGTTGTTGGGGGTAGAAGGGTACCCATTCATTCCCATTGAGGTTATCTTTACTCCCATTGAGGGCATAGGTAACCACACTGGCAATGGATGGGTGTATTGGCTAGTACTGTGTTTTAATGTTTATTGTGGGTAGCTGGGGTGGGTGAAGGTGGTATTTGCCCTGTGGTGGGTGTTTATGCCTACTGGGTGGCTATCAGAATGGTTAACTGCTTCATTACCATAGCGGTTGTAACCGCTAGTGTAATGAATGGGTTAACTCCTCCTTATACCCTTTGCAAGGCATAAACACCCACCAAGGGCCAAATACCACATTCACCCACCCCAGCTACCCACAATAAACTAGACAGTTATTTAACCCCTTCTTTGCTTTCACTGTTAACCGCTATGGTAATGAAGCTGCCTGTAAATGTATTTTTATTGCATTCGATTGAAGCCGGGGGTCTCCGGTGCTGATATTAATGTTTATCAGCTCCGGAGACTCCCGGCTTCAATCCGATGCAATAAATATACATTATTTTTCTAAGTCCTACTCGCAAATCCCTTCTCGTCACCCTTGGGGTGGCGAGATAAGATCTGTGATAAGCTCGCTATTTCAGAGCCTCAATAAGATTATCGGTTCTACTAGAATAGCGTGATCTTAACAAAATGGCGTTATTTCGTTTTTTTTCCAGCTCCCGCTCAGTGTGTTTGGGCAGGAGGGAGACCGCTCGGGAAAATGCACTTCCCGAACGAGTTTGGCAGGTTATCGAAGCTTTCTGAATAGCAAACTTGTCAGATCGTATGGGAAGTGCCAAAAAATGTTGATGGGTTGTTATCAAACCTACTAGAATAGGCCCCCGTAAGTGTCATTTTGTGAGTGTGCCCTCTCATTCTCTCTTGTTTTTCCACACAAATCAAATAACACATAAATATTGGTTTTATATACTGGCACCGAGACGCACGTTAAAGCAGCAATACTACATTCCCCCTTTATTCTTCTGTGATTATTTGTACTGTATACTGTATGTAAAGCGTGTGACAATGTATACTTCTACATTCTTACCTAAACTGGCAATCGTTTGGTGCTCCTGTTATAACTCTGTCAAAATTCTTATTGTGCGCCTAACTTAATGGCGACTTCAGGCAATGTAACTCAGCAGCTACAATGTATCCTTATATTACTAAGGCAACATTTACTATTGTTACAGTTTATTGCTCAAACGGCTGGGAATATTGGCAAGAAATTATCCCAAACAGCAAAGTGTTACAAAGATCTTGCACTGCTGGAGAGGTGGGATAAAACCTGCTATAGAAATCAAAGGATGCTTTAAAACTCATTAAAAATATCATTGAGAGTTAAATAAAAAACAAACAAAAAAAAAACATAGTCACTATTATCTAATACTACAGAACTGATTTATTAAAAAAAAAAAAAAAAAAGATGTCACGTTTTGCTTGCTATTCATCTGTGTTTGTCTTGCAATGCTTTATGCAGAGTCCCCGAAATGTTTAACCTATTAGAAAATATTTTTAGATATGTCTTTACGTTTATATTGTACTGTAACTTGGAAGAGTTTAATTTCCTTTAGCTGCTCGTTTGTGTTACAGATAAATCAGACACTATGGCGAGTTGGAGCAAGCCACGCCCGTCTTGCTCACAGGAGCAGACACCACTGTAATAGCATTAGCCGCATGCGAGAGGATCAGGGTTACTGCGCTATTGCACGGGCTGTACATGAGAGAGATGTCCCATCTCTATGTCACCATGTCCAGAACAGGGCATTGAAATGTTTCTCCTGCTTTGACTAGTGAGATAGGATAGATATGATCACTGATATGTCACTAGTTTCATCTTCATTCTTCTTTAAAATAAGTGCTAATGAAGTATTAAAGACATTAGGAAAGTAAAGTCATAAAGAAAAATTCAGGTAAACTGTAAGGATTCATATATCATGTAGGAAAGAATAGCACAGACAATGTATGCAGCACTGTACATACTGTAGAATTACTTCAGGCGTGGGCCAGAGGCACAGGGAGATAAAGTAACTTGCCCAAAATCACAAGGAGCTGACACCGGGAATTCTTTGTCCATGTTTATTTGTGCCTTTACTCACGACACTAAGCCACTCCTTCAGCCTAAGTGGGTGGATTCAATCACAGTTTAGAAGACACTGCAAGTTGTTGTTAAGATACAGTATCAAACTCTCCTGGCTGCAAAAGGTGAGGCAAATATACTACACCAGATTTATGAAGCAATCCTATTGGTTTCTATAGAAAAACAGGAGGTCAGTGCTTTCAAAGGATGTATTTCATAATTGTTCTTTTTTGACTAAATAAAATCTTAACAATGATGATCAGAATGAAGAAATGTACTGTACAGACGCGGCCCCTTTTATTCTAACTCTTCACCGATATTTTCCGGTGACTTTTTCCAAATGCCACGCGCGTCGCCATGTTCGTGCGGCGTTCGTGCCATATTCATGTCGCAATCATGTCGGCGTCTCCCGCGCTTGATCTGTTTAATGAGAGTGTTTCGGATTTAATTGGTTGCAATTCTTCGCGTATCTGCCAGGTGGCAGATATTCATGAATTGTAATGCGCATGCGCTTCAGTAAAGTGTCGACTTGCAGGTGTTTAAAAAATACCACAGTGGTCCTTTGTGAATTGACCTTGGTACTGAAGAAGTTGTACAACATTGTATCTATTAAGGCGTTTCATATTAAAAACTAAATGCAAAGTGTCTGGTGTTCTAGTCCATTGTCCAGAGAGGTCCAGAGATGAGTACAACACTGCAGTCTGTGTTCAAAAAGCCGACCATAACGTACGCTTATTTAATATGGTCAGCAATTAGTTCAGCAGCTGATAATATGGCCACAGTTGATAAATATTTCATTACATTCACATTTTTTTTTCTTTGAACTTTAAATTCACTGTGAATGTATGAGGAAAGGAATTCTTCAAGAAGGCTTACATTTTTATTCATTGGTAACATTTTTATTCATTGGTAACATTTTTATTCATTGGTTACATAATCAGATTAACATATTCAATTTGAGAAGGGTTTATTACAAGTGAGCATGCGTTACCGTAAACAAAGCCTCAAAGGGCTAGGGGAGGGTCATCATAATGGATTAGCATAAGGGATTAGCAAGCATTTGAAAATGATTGTGAAGTTAAACACGCTTGCGTATTAATCATCAACTAGGTCCCTTCCCAAAGAGGATTACACGTAGGCGCAGAGATGTGACGCTCGGCTCGGGACGAGTTCAAGCACAAAGCCAAGCTTTTGAAAATGAATGGTTTTCGAGAGATGTCGATAAGAAAGTTGAAATCCTTGAGCCTTGTGTGTTTCTGTGGGGGGAGAGGGGTAAAGCTGCATGAAGGATTTGCAGTACTGTAGTTCAAAGACATATTTTCAACAGGTTAACATAATGTTTTGATCCCCACACCCCCAAATCAATAAAAATTACATAAAGCATGTGAATGAACAGTGTCAAATTAAAAAGCTACAGTACCGATAGGATATCAGAATAACAAGATATTTTATGCAGGCACACATGTCTGGAAACGAAACATAAAAAAATATATATTTTTTTTCCCAGACTTGAACTTCCACATGATTGTGAAGTTATACATGCATGCACATTAATCATCAACTAGGTCCTCTTCCCAAAGAGGATTACACGCAGGTGCAGGATGTGCCGCTCGGCTCGGGACGATTAGAAGCACAAAGCCAAGCTTTTGAAAATGAGTGGTTTTCGAGAGGTGTTCCATAAGAAGTTGAAATCCTTGAGCCTTGTGTGTGTCTGTGGGGGGAGGGGGTAAAGCTGCATGAAGGATTAGCAGTACTGTAGTTCAAAGACATGTTTTCAACAGGTCATCATAATGTTTTGATCCCCACCCCCCAAATCAATAAAAATTACATAAAGCATGTGAATGACCAGTGTCACATTAAAAAGCTACTGTACCGATATAATATCAGAATAACAAGAATTTTTATGCAGGCACACATGTCTGACTTGAACTTCCACATGATTGTGAAGTTATACACGCATGCGCATTAATCATCAACTAGGTCCTTCCCAAAGAGGATTACATGCAGGCACTGAAATGTGACACCAGGCTCTGTACGTTATACACGCAGGAATGTGATGACAGGTTCGGGAAGATTGAAGCCAGAAAGCCATCTTGCTGGGAGAGGTGTACTGAACTGTAGATAAGAAGTTGAAATAGTACTTTAGCCATGTGTGTGCGGGGGCGAGAGGGAGAGCGCTGTATGCACCGAAATGTGATACTGTAACACGCCTATGCATTTCAACAATGTTCAAATGAGACATACTGTACAGTACTGAACGGTACACGCATAATATAAAAAGAGTATGAAAAAAAGTAAAAGTACTGATTACAAAATACTGTAATAAAGTACATACAGTACTGTATAGAAATGTGATAATTTTATATTCGAAGAAGATGCAACGCTATATTTTTGTAATACGGTATACTGTAAATCCTCCATTTTACAAATACTGCGTGCGCGCACACAGACATAATGCATTAGACATGCATTAGACTTTTAAGACAACAGCTCGCGAACGCCCACTTGTGTTTTTAGACGGTATTGCAGTATAGCGGACAGCGCTAAAAATCTGAGCGCTAACATACCGGAAGGCGCTACGGAAAAACAGAAAATATACTGCATCTGGCCGCAGTTAGCAGAGCGCCGCAGATCCGGCCGAATTAGGATAAAGGCGGCCGCAGCTGTATATATTATGATTCCATACTATTGTCTTTGTAGGTTTAGATTATTTCCTATAATACTGTGCCCTCACGCCACATTTTTTTTTTTAACAATAATTCATGTTGGGCCATATCTATTAAGCAGTGCTATTAGGGGGGAAAAGAAAACAGTTAGAGACTTAGAACACCTTGGGACTCATTGCACAGCTTAGTAAAAATGGACCGTAATCTTCTTGGCATGAATTCAGATAAATCGTAAAAGAAAGGACATCATGCTGGGGAAGGAAATGGAGTATTGTCACTGTAACATTCCTAGAGTTTCCTGCCTTTTGCTGTATACTGTATGAGAAATATAAATGCTCTTCTGCTCTTCTCCTAAAAGTCCTGAAGGAAGGTTGTTTCGCACATATTATACATTGATGTTGTCTACCAGGGTTGCCATGGAGACAGGAGTTTAACACCTGTAAGCTAGGCAGTCAGCTTTGCTGGTGACGCTCTGATGTCACTATCCCGGCATTCACACACACACCTTGGAGAACAGGAAAGGCTGAGGGAAGAGTATAAGTGTTTAGTTTATTTTACGTTTTATGGGTATATACTGTACACTCATTTCTAAACCACCCTCAAGATAGGCTGTCTTTACACCTGAAACGCTGAAAATGTTGCTAATGAGATATTTGATGCTATGTTAACACGTGGGCCTCTGAAACAGTCTTATCTCTTAAACGCTTGCGTGCATTAATACATTGTTCTGTGCATTATTCTGCGTTAGTGGGGCAATAATGTCTGCTACGTCTGTATGGCTGAATAATAATGTAGCTATTTATTGGAAACCAAGGACTAGATATAGCCAAAAATGCAGTATAATCACAAAAAAATTATATTTTTATAGGGCAATACATCAACGTTACACCTTTAAAAAAAACACTTTTTATCGGGTCCATGAAAGTCCATGTTAAGAAATAGTCATAATAATGCATTATCATGCCATACATCATGTTATGATATTTATCGAAACATGATTAATGGCAGGAATATCACACTTTTTTATCACCTACTACTCCAGGCTTGCGTCAGCGCTATCTTGCCTATGTATTTAATAGCCAGTTCATTGGCCATTATATTCGTAGGTAAGTTAACCTAAACCAGCCTAAAATACTGAAGGTGATTTAATATGACTTTAAATACATTATAGTACATATTAACTACATAGTAGCCCAAGTGGTCAACTAGTCATGGGGGTTAGGTTTGTTTTGGAGGTAGGGGTGAGTGATGGGTTAGTTGCTCCCGGGTTGGTTTGCTTGGCCTACTGGGATGGGGGATGGAAGGGGTTAATCCCTTGATTACCTAAGCGGTTAGTAGAGCATTGCATTGTAGTGACAGGGAATTTCATTTTTACTGAGTGCAATAGTAACTGTTTTAATTGAGCGTGATGTATCCGGGACCAAGTTTGTTGTGCCCTATTATTTGCTACACGTGTAATTATTAGCACCTTGGCACAGAGATACTTTTTGAGTGGTGAGCATCTGCAATTTCAGAATACAATGAACAGAAGTGCTCTTGGTACAACTCTTTCATCTATACGTGTTCTTTATGTAAGCTTATTTATTCACTTAATAACCGAGCTATTACGAATGATGACACCTACATCAGGTGGAATGTTTAAAGCACATAGCGGCTATTAATGGGGGAAAAAGCCTTGAGTGCATCATGATTAAAAATTGGGCAAAGAAAATCCTAAGGTTTATTCATACTTTAGAGGAATAGAAGTTTCCCCGGAGGGGCACTGATTTAGTGAAAACTGGAGAAATGTAACATGAGGAGACCAGGTTCAATGAAAATGTTACTTTCTTTCAACAACACATCTAGCATGGAGACCTCCTACGCGTTTCTCACCCTTCAGTGCTTTGTTAAGGAGTATCCATACTTTAACCTGGTCAGTGGACAAACTGTCTTGTTAGACAAAGGTTATGTACCACAATTCTGCTTTGTTAATATACAGTATACTGCACATTATCTCAGTTAAACCAATACCTCCCCTTTAACTAGAATATTAGATTCACTTGTATTACGAATACTGCAGCAATAAAAATTACAGTACGTACATCTTTGTGGTACTAGGTCTTTGATTAACCTATTCTTAGAGTAGAATATTGGACTTTCACTGCTCACAAATTTGTTTTCCAGTATGGGCTATTGGGAAAGAGATATTTTGAGGATTTGCCTGGATTGTAAAGATAGGGAGAGAATGACAGATTTTTTTTTTTTTTGCAAATATCATAATTCGCATGAAACATATACATTTTACCAGCATTAAGTTGAATTCTTAAGGTGAGTTAAAACATGTGCTAAAACTTGAGCCCATGTGCGAAAATATCAAACATTTCACAAACATTTTCACTAACCAAATTCGGACACACTCACACATCTGAACCCATAATGCTGCGTCCCATTGGTTTATTAAATCACAAATTCTAATTAATAATGAAATAATATTTAAAGTCCTAAAAAATCTTGAATATACTTATCAATACTGGTGCAAAAATCGAACACCAGATTTATCAATAAATGAAAAGCAAATTGGGAGTTTTTATTCTTCCATTAATTAAAATGGCAATCCAAGCGGCACTTAAAAAAAAAAAATATATATATATATATATATTTTGCTGTTGGTTGGAAATATGCAGCCTTTGATTACCTTAATCGACAACTAACTACCTAAGCTACCGAGCAATGTGTTCTCCTGTGATCATCAGCAAAATCCTTCTTTCCAGGGTTCACTAAATGGCTGCCTTTCAGTTTCGACCAATCCGTCAGCCAGTGTAACTCAGCAGCAATATTATATTTGTAGCCAGGTCCCCTCTTACCTCCTGGTTGGGAGGGGGATGGCTGGAGTGGTGATTGGGTCGCCGGAGCTCCGCGGTAGACACCGGTGCAGGGCACCACCATTTTGGAATAGTGCGCATGCGCAATGCAGCAGGTGCACATGCGCAGTAGCTAGAGATTGGTGGCAGCCATCTTAGGTGGTTCCGCATAGGAGACCATGGGACTACATGTCCCATAATGCTTAGGGGCGGTGTACCACATGGGCCAGCCAAGCCAATAGGGCTGCCGGAATCTTGGGGAAGGAGAAAGCTACATTTGGCACACTAAGGACCGAACGCCAGTTGGAGGAGGGACCTCAACGGAGCAGGTAGTGTCCAGGGAGCAGTGCTCCCCTGGACTATGCCAGATTTCCCCGTAGGCCCAGCTAGTCCCCGACCCACAGTAGTGAAGTGAGTATAGGGAAAGCCCCTGCAGATAGGGGAGCTCCCTCAAAGAGGCGGACGCCTTCGTGAGAGGACCAGACAGACCCGCGTCATGGGCTCACTCTGGGGGCCACCAGATCAACCCTCTCCAATTTCCCTGATCTGGCCAGAGATCAGGATGGTACCCACGTGCACCAACAAATCTCACACAGGAGGTAACGCTACTCCGTGTATACTTGGGTGGGCCTTGCTCTGTCGACACCAGTGTGGTTAGGTGCCCAGGGCACACTCAGTACTTTGGGGTGATACATATATCCACCGGGGTGATACATATATCGTGTGGGTATTGTATTGTGGGGCCTTGTACAGTTATTGTGGTAATATAGTTCATTATGTGTGTGTCCGTAAATATAAGCTAGTATACCATTATGTGTATCTTTATTCACTGTATGTATTGTTTCCTGTGAGGGGTTATTCTGCTGCGCTAGGATCCCTCCCAGGTGGAGGCACTGTATCCAAAGAGAACACAATCACCCCAGGCTCCCAGTGGTGGAGGATTAGGCTCCTGTACGTTAAACAGGTACTGAGCACACGTAGTTAACGTGTCACAGGGAAAGGGGACTACATATTCTTATATTACTAAGTAACATAATCTATTGTTACAGTTTGCAGCTCAAACTGCTGGGAATATTGGCAACAAATTATCAAATAGGAAAGTGTTACAAAGATCTTGCACTGCTGGGGAGGTGTGCTAAAACCTGCTATAGAAATCAAAGGATGCTCAATATATTCAAACTCATTTTAAATGGTACTAAGAGTTGAATTAAAAAAAAAGTAGCATGTACTGTCACGGCCCCTTTTATTCTCCAACATCTCCGATTTGTTTGGGTATTTTTTTTCGAATGCCACGCACTTCACCGCGTTCATGGCGCATTTATGCCGAGACAGCGCTAATAGTACTGTAGTTATCAGTAAAAGTTTGTGTACAGCACGCCGCCCATAATGTTGCACGCACGCCGCCCATAATGTTACAGTAGCTTGCTTGTGTACCTCTAATACAGACCTCACATAACTGTGAGACTGTAATGTTGAAAACCATTAAATAAGCACAGCGCTAATACTGTACAATGCACGCGGCCGCAGTTTTAAATACCAGAACATGCCGCATCAAACACTGCATCTGCCCACGGTTTTCAAAGTCGCGCTGAAACAGCCACAGGAGGCTAAAGGCGGCCGCCACTGTATTATTGTATCTAATATTACAGAACTGATTTATTTATTAAAAAAAACACCTACTGTATAGGATATTGTTTGGATTGCTCCTTTAATTTAAGGACACATTTTGTTTTTCCCAATGACTGGGAGACTTAAAATACAAAATAAAAAACTAAATATGCATGTTGTTGATATTTTCTTTCAAACTGATAATTTAAACTGTGTAACTGACGTATTTTGATTAATTCACCATTACCAGTCTGTTTAAACAAGTACTGGCAGTAAACTTACATCTTAAATCACCTGTCAATTTGACAATGTTTGTGCCCTTGTAACATCTCCTATAATTAACTGGACCTGCTAATGATGTCTTGCCATCTCCTTGGAGGTATGAAAGCAAATGTTCAACAACTTTTATCTACATTTTTCTTTTAGTCCACTGAAATGTAATACTAACTGTGAAGAATCCAATTTTCGGCAGCTACAATGTATCTGCTAGAATTCTATAGTGGGTTTTTTCAACAGATTGAATGTCTGTTTCCATTTCTTATTCTTGCTTAGTAGTTACTGTATATGGTTACGTGTTAACCTACGTTGTAATGTTGGTGTTCCACATATTCTCTCCAATTACACCTGCCAGGGCCTATTTAGAGCTACCTTCTCAATAATTACTCCCCTGATAGCAATATTTCAGTCTAAAATTTCACCCTACAGTCAAATGCAGATTCTGCTAGATATTTTCTACCATGTCTCGGTACTGTAATAAAAATAACGAACCGCGGATTATTTTAAGATTGTCCGGTGCTCTCTTAATGCATTTGTTTAAAAAGTAATTGGGATTCTGAAGCAAGTGTTTGAACTATTTTGCTAATTGCTGGAGTCTCTGAAACACGCATGTTGCTGGCTGCACCGGACTCCACCTCCTCCCCAAAACAGACCACAAACAGATATAACGGTTTAATTCAGACAGCCACGGCACAGGTCTATTGAACATAGTAAAAAAAACATCAATCACTTATTTAATAAACGGCAACATTAAACATTATCCAGCTACCTCTATTTTGTTAAACCATCAAAACAATTTTTTTACACATTCTCTAGCCTCCCTGCATAGAGACAGCATTTTTTAAAACCCTTTCAGAACCAATGGGCCCTGCCCCCAACCAGGAGCCCCAACTGTCCAAATTAAATAAATATCCTAATTTGTTTAAAATTATAACACCTTAAAAGCCTCACATTTGCCTCAACACCCTTGCACCTAAACAAGGCATGTTGTATGCTATGCTGGATTCCCATATTAAAAATACCCAGCCTAACATCATACTAATTCACTAAATAAGCCCTGTACAAGCTTGCCCACTTCCCTTAAGATCAACATGTCTTACTGCCATCTCATTACTATGCAGAAAACAGGATTTATTACATTATCACCTGCAATGCTCCAAATATGTAAGCTCCTTTATCACCAACCCTTTAAAATAGGCAACCATTTCTCACCATACGTACTGTACCAAATTGATTCTGAACTAAGGGCAATTGGCAAGGTCAACAAGAAATGACTGAAGGTTAACATTTGTAAATGTTCTAGTGAACAGAACTTTAATAATTTGATTTTACGTACACCAAACACTATTGCATGATCACTGAAAATGTCAGTTAATGTACAAGAGGATAAGATCCATTCTAACAGTGAGTGGTTACAGGATTTGAAATGTTGTCGAGCTGGTTTAGAAGTTCATGTTACATTTTGTGATTTGAATTGTGCACAGATTTTGTTTGTTTTTAGGGTCAAGACAACTGAGATTGAAGTCACAAGGAACCAATAGCTTACTATTTCTATTGAAAGAAGAAATATTGCCAAGACAATTAGATTCATAACATAGGGATTGTAGTGGAGCCCCATAAACCAACTCCTGTCATAAATCAGATGTGTGATTGACGGTTTTACGACAGAGAAAAAAACCCTCTTACAAACAACATTTGAATCTTGTTTTAATATCTAAATGTACTCGTAACTTTCCTTAAATAACACTTACACACACGAGTCACATCAATACATTCAGGCGCTCATGGCAGACACGGCACAACTAAATATGACCATCTTAATCCTAAATTTAAGTGACAAATTAATATCTGTCCCTTATTATCTCTTAAACATACAGTGTGCGATGTCAGAACAGGCCCTTCAGTGACACCGTTACAGATTTGTTACTTTTATTATGCAGAGAAAATGACATCACCCACCCTTGGGGCAACTACCCCTTCACCCAATTCCTCTACCCCAACAAACATTAAAACACAGCAACCCTAATACCCACCTCCTCTAGCCCCAGCAACCTCCCCCCTCCCCAACACATATATTACAGTAATGGGCAGATATGGATAATAGCTCATTTGCCCATTCCAAATAAAACATTATCCAGCCAGCATAAAGTAAATAAAAGTTCAACTTACCAGAATGAAGGTCATCCTCATCACCATCCTCCTCGTCCATGTCCTCCATGGGCAGGAACAGTACAATAAAAAATACAAACTAATGGCCCCTAACCCGTTAATCACCTTAGCGATTAGTAACTGCTATAGTAATTAAGGGGTAAAACCCCTCCCCCCTACCTACCCAAGTGGCCTAACCACCTTCCCCAGAGCAATTACCCATGCCCTCTACCTATTGATTGGCACAGTGGTGTATAATGCCTATATAATATTGACATGATAAGCCACTATGGCAGTCAATAGGTGACCAAAAATAAACCATAAAAAAAATCAATCACCAAAAATAAATTATAATAAAAAAATAATCAATCACCAAAAAAACAATAATTAAACTAAGCAATCACTAAAAAAACAATAATTAAACATAGCAATCAACAAAAATAAGCCATAATAATAAAAAAAAATCACACAAAATAAACAAAACTACAATGCATAAACTATCAATGAAATAAAAATAAGCATTTGCAAAAAATGCATTGCTTGTCACTGTATTTATTTATTGCCCTAATGGGGCATAGATAAATACATTGGCAGACAATGGGCAAGCAAAAAAAATAAATAAAAAATGCAATCAAAATACCTTTAAAATCAAAATTACATATATTCAATGTTTTTCTTACCTTTAGATGTCTTCACCCTCCGATTCCCGGTGCATCTGGAAGCTCTCGAACTGCAATGCACTGATCCTCAGCTTCAGGTAAATTCTTCTTTTCTTCTTTCTTCAATTTTTAATCTTCTGTACTTGTAATCCATTAAATCCAAAGGGAGATGTTCTCTTGTCATCTTCTTAAGCTAAAATGAGATGGTACAGGACTTATATAAGGCCTGTGATGTCCCATTCTAGGGTCAGATGGTACAATTGGATGCTGTACCATGTGACAGGCTTCTAATTTTTTTTAATGATGTGATGTCATCTTCAAGGGAGGTATGTCACATCCTTACAACCACAGTGCTGATATCACATGGTACTACAACCAATCGGATTATCCACAATCCAATTGGTTGAAGTACCATGTAACATGTTCCATTTAAAAAAAAAAGATATAACATCATCTTTAAGGGATCATGTCACATCATTTTAAAAAAAATGGCTACCATCACATGGTAAAGGAACCAATCGGATTTTGAGATATACCTACATTAAAAACTGGTTGAAGGATAGACAACAAACAGTCATCATAAATGGAACCTTTTAAGCTTGTGTTAAAAGTGGTGTATCTCAAGGATTGGTAGTGGGACCCATGCTTTTTTACTTGTTTATTAATGACCTTGACGTTTGCATAGAGAGCAAAGTTTCCATCTGCTGATGACACAAAATTATTTAGAGTAGTAAAATCAGAGCAGGTGTAATTCCCCTACAGAATAACTTAGATAAACTATCTGCACTCACTTCCTGCTAGTTGTTTTATCTCACACGTGTGATTGTACTAGTAGATTGTGTGCAACTTGGCTGGTGGATGGGTTAGTGTGTGGGTAGGCAGAATTGGAACTTGAGGGAGAGGCAGGATTACCAGCCATAGAGAGAGAAACAGATTTCCCGGGACCCAGGACTAGAGTTACAACCGCCCCCCTCTTGTCGGCGGTCTTGCGAGCCACACCATTTCACACATCGCGAGCCCCCTCTATTCCCTCCCTCTTCCCTTGTATTTCTCTTGCCTCCATCTCACTCCCTCTTCCTCACTCCCTCTCTTCCTCTCTTCCTCACATTCCTCCCTCCATCATTTACCCCACTCTCACTCAATGCCTCTCCGCCTCGCATGTAATTCTATCTCCTGCGTCTCACTCTTACTCCCTCTTTCCTCAATCACCCCCTCTCTTACATCCCCTCTCTCCTCTCACTTCCCCCTCCATCAATTACCCCACTAAATATATACTGCCAAGCCCTCCCACCCCCAAATACATACACATAACCCCTACCCCTCCAAATATATACAACCCCCCCAGACCCCAAATACATTTTAAAAAAACTACCCCAAAACATACAACCCCCACCCCCAAAAGGCATATTAAAAAACACCCCCCAAATACCCAAATACTTATAAACCCCACACATAAATATGACCCCCCCCAAATACACACACACACACACACACACACACACACACACACACACACACACACACACACACACACACACACACACACACACACACACACACACACACACACACACACACACACATATATATATATATTTATATTTATTTAAAAAACAACCCCCAAATACATATAGAATACAGAAATACTTTGGGGATGGTGTCATGCCTCTGGCCAGGCCCAGATAACAGTCCTCTAGTTGCCACCAGGCCAGGCATTTCCCCAGCTTCAAGCCTCCCTCACTGATTGTCTCGCACTGAGCTTCTAGCGTCAGTGAGCCCCAGGCTTCCCTATGCATGCCGAAAACTGAGCCCAGCAATGAGAGTCAGGGTCTTCCTATATTTTCCGCTCCCAGCAACAGTTCCTTTGTCTGTCTATCGGCTGTTTCTGTATGCTCTTGGGTTTTCCTGACTTCTATCCTTGCCTGCCTGTGGCAGGACGGCCTGTAGGCGAGGTCAGACAATAGTCCATAAGTGTTGTTTCAGGTTGAAGCAAATATTTAGTGGTTTTATTTCTTCACAGCAGAACTAAAAAGTTGGGCACACTGTCCCTTTAATGCAATACAAAACATAGGAAAATAACATCTACTCCACATTGGGAGAACTTACTCACAACCCAAGCCCTATCTATCAGGCTGGCTGGCTGGCTGGCTATCTCCAGTTACCAACCCTTAAAACATAGACTGCAATAGTCATAGAACAATATCAGAGTCCTTACTGTGTGAGAGGGTTGAAAATCCATCTGCATAGCAGCTGCATAGGACAGCTCTGTAGTCTGAGACAGCCACATGCTTACAAGCTTTGGCTTCCTTATATCTCATGCTGGTTGTCAGGTGTGTCTGCTCACTTCCTGATTGCCCAACCATTCTTCCTGGGTTAACCTTCTGAGTGCTGGGTGAAGGACTCATTTGTATGTTTCCCAGGCATAACTATCAGTTCCTGACTTCACCCTGTCACACTGCCTTTATAATTTCCTGTTTCTCTTTACTTTTGTTTTAAGTGCCTGACTCCCTCTGCCTGATCTGATCCGTTCCTGTCCTGTATAGTCCTGTTACATATTAAAGGTCCTTGCCTATCACTGGCTTCTCCCCGTTTGTTCCTATTCCCCTGCCCTGTTCTAAGTGGGAAGCAGATTTAGGGGAAGAATTAGACCCAGAAGACAGGGAGGGGATTTTTCTGGCAGCTTCAAGAAGCTCAATTTGCATGACCTTAAAGGAGAACGCATATAAAGTTCTAATGAGGTGGTATCTCACTCCACTTAGAATATCAAAATTCGTCCCGGGCTACTCACCATTGTGCCCTAGACAATGTGGAGAGCCAGTGGACTTGTTGCACATGCTGCGGTCCTGTCCTTGTTTGACTCCCTTATGGGATCAACTTAAAGATTGGCTACAGAGGATCTTGGGCCTCGAAATCCCTATGGACCTGCAGCAGTTTCTATTAAACAGACCACTACAGGGCATAGAAACAAAAAATGATCGAGTGGACTACCACTTGCTATGAAAAGAAGTTGGGGAACTCACCAGATATGAAGGTTAAAAAAGTATTTAATGAAAACTACATAAAATGACAAAACTCCTCCTCCCACATGTTTCACGCCCACTATGGCGCTTTTTCAAGGAGTGGGTACAGGGCATAGAAGGAATGAAGAGGTTAATAAGATAACCAAGATTCCTATGTGCACTCTCTATAAAAAATTGATGGCTAGAAAATATTCAATTCTAGGGTGACCCCTAAATAGCCTATCACGAATGTATTTAAAACTTGCTTTATTAAACATATATGCAATGGACAACAATTACTCCATTAAAAATAATTATGTATTTTGGTACTTTGTTTTTTCTTTTGTATGCTATTTATTTTGTGTTTTAATTTTGTATGATGGCATTTTTTGTGGTGTTTTAAATTGATTCTTACATTGGACTTTTTGGTGATTGCTTTTTAAGAGTGGATTATTTTTGGTATTTTGATTTTGAAGGATGGTGTATATGTGGCGCTTTCTTTAATTTATTGATGGTTTTGTTTTGGTGTTTTAATTGTTAATTGCGGTGTTTATTTGGTATTTGATTAATTGATTGCTGGTAATTTTGTTTTGTTTACTTGTTTATTGTTGTTTATTTGGTGAGTGTTTGGATTACATTGGATATAGTTGGTGGTTGTTTATTTTTTAGATTGACCATTGACTGCCATAGTGTTAAATCATGCCCATATTATATGGGCTTGATGTACCCACTATGCCAAACAATTTGTTTATTAGCATTCGCAATATGTTTATTTTTCTATGTAATGTGTTTTATTTTGGTCCTGTTTTTTGTTTGTTTCATTATTTATTGCTATAGTGGTAAATCATGCCCATATTATATATGCATGATGTATCCACTGTACCAATGAATGGGTGGAGGGTGGTGGTAGTTGCCTGGGGAGGACGGGTAAGCCTCCTGTGGAGGTAGTGGGGGAGGGTGGTTTAACCTCTTAATTACTAAAGCTGTTACTAACCACTAAGCTGATGAAGGGGTTATGCGCCATTAGATTGTAGTTTTTATTGCATTGTTTATGGCAACGGAAGATATGTACGTTGATAAGGATGAGGACGGCCTTCATCGTGGCAGGCTGACAGGGGTAAGTCAAGTATTATTTATTATTTATTATTATTATTATTATTATTTATTTCTGCTTTTTAATGTTTTATTTTAAATGGGCATATGCACTATTATCCATATCTGGGTAATAGTAATTTTGCCAATTACTGTACTTTATCTGTTAGGGTGGAGGGGGGGGAGTGGGTGTATTTATTTCAAAGTATTGGTCAAATTTTTTTTGAGCACAGGATTGGTACCGCAGGGCAGCGGGGACACCTGCAGGAACCACCCGAGGACACCCAGACACCCGCGGGAGCCACATCGAGGCCCCCGGACACCCACAGGGACCACCCAAGGACTCCCAGACAACCATGGGAACCACCCGATGGCCCCAAGACACCCACAGGGACCACCTGGAGGCCCAAGGACAAATGCAGGGACCACCTGTTGGCCCACAGACTCCCACGGAGATCACCCGGAGACCCCCGCCGACCTCTTGTATTAAAGGTGTGCATAAAAAAAATTGCTTTTATTCATGGCTCAATCTCTTTTGCGCCAACCTTTAGCTGGTGAAAAGAAATGGTGCGATTCAGTTATCACCGCTTTGTGAATCGCTCAGACTGGCAAAACACAGCAGGTTTGCCATTTTTTGCTTGATCGCACGACTTTTTAATTACTGACATTTTTTTGGTGATAAAATGCCTTTAAAGCGTGATACTGCAGTGCTATCACTGCTTTGTGAATCGCGCAGCAGGCAATAGTGCGTTATAAAGGCATGCATCATACTTAAAAACACTTATCACTGCTTTGTGTATAGCCCTGATGACTGTTTCAAAGAGACGTGAAATGGATCATTGAATTGGACACTATGGGGCCTATGCTATAAGCGTTCATAAGCCACTTATCGAGCACTTATCGGCCAAATTCCTACTGCTATTCAGTAAGCCTCAATAAGTGGGCAATAAAGGCACAAATCGCCAAACATTTCACTTGTCATAAAAAAAATTGCCGGGTGAACAGCGATAAGCCACTTATCGGCAGGTTCTGAAACTCGTGCAATTCTTGTAACCACGATTAGGTTATCGAGGTCTATCACGGCTCTAGAAGGGCGAGTTACTCCCAAAATCCTCACACCAGGAAAAGTTGGCGTGAGGCTGGGGAGAAGCTGCTGAGAGGTGGCGAGAGAGACACTTAGAAAAAAAAATTGATTTTTTTTCTGCATCGGATTGATGCCGGGGTCTCCAGAGCTGATATCCATTAATATCAGTACCGGACACCCCCGGCATGAATCCCATGCATTAAAAATGCATTTACAGGCAACTCCATTACCTTAGCGGCTAAACGCTAAGGCAATGAAGGGGTTTCCCCCTCCCACTACCCGCCAAGGGCCAAATACCCCATTCACCCACCCCCGCTACCCACAATAAACACTAATACCCACCTCCTCTACCCCACATGATTAATACCAGAGGCCACGGGTGTACTCAGGTCATCCCTGTGGGCATCTGGGGGCCCATGGCTGGTCCCGCGGTTGTCTGGGGGCCCTTGGGTGGTCCCCGTGTGTGTCCTCATGTGGTCCCTGCGGGTGTCTGGGCGTCCTCAGGTGGTCCCTGCGGTTCCCCGCTGGCCTGCGGTACCAATCCTGTGGCCCCCAAAAAATGTGCAATACATTCAAATAAATACACCCCCTTCCCTTTATTTATTTAATTGGTTGGCTAATGCTTTTATTTTTTAATTGGGGTGTTTAGGTGCTTGTGTTTATCTTTTATTATTGTGTAATTTTGGCCATCATGCTTTTTTATTAGGGTGAGCATTGACTGCTATAGTGGCTTATCATGCCCATATTATATGGGTATGATGTACCACTATGCCAATCAATGAGTAGAGATTGGGTATAGTGGTCCTGTGGTGGGTTGGTTAGGCCTCCCGCTGGATAGCGGGCGACGGGGGTAACCCCTTAATTACTTGAGCAGTTATTAACCGCTAAGGCGATTAAAGGATTAGGGGCCATTAGATTGTATTTTCTCTTGTATTTTTTCTGGCAACGGAGGACATGGACCTGGAGTATGCTGATGAGGACGCTCTCCATGATGGCAGGGGTAAGTAGAAAAGTTTTTTTAACTTTATTTATACCGGCTGGCTAATGTTTTATTTTATAATGGGCAAATTAGCTATTTTTCATATCTGGATAATAGTTATTTTGCCCATTACTGTACTATATGTGTAGGCGTGTGGGAGGGGGGTGTATTTATTTCAATGTATTGCAAAAATTGCCACAGGATTGGTACCGCAGGCCAGTGGGGACCCGCAGGGTCCATCAGAGGGACCCCAGACACCCGTGGGGACCACCGTACGACCCCGTGGGGACCAACCAAGGGCCAACAGACACCCGCAGGGATCACCTGAGGATGCCCAGACATCTACGGGACCACCTAAGGGCCAACAGACACCTGCGGGACCACCTGAGGACCCACAGACACTCACAGCCTCTGGTATCTATCATGTGGGGGTAGAGGATGTGGGTATTAGTGTTGTTGTGTTTTTAATATTTATTGTGGGTAGCAGCTGTTTTAATATAAATTTTAATACTAGTGTATTAGTAGGGGGTCTCCGGTGCAGAACTACGTTGATTTGATGTACGGGGACCCAATGTTTCTCGAGAAACAGCCCCATTATGGGGTGCCGGTACAGTTATATCCTATGAAATTAAATGTCCCGCGTTACGTGACTGTGGAAATAAAATGCATAGGAGATACCGGCACCCTATAACGGGGCCTTTATCTTGGGAAGCAGGGGATACGTGGACCTGAAATCAACGCGGTTCTGCTCCGAAGACACCCTGTTCATCTACACTAGTATTACATTTTTTATTAAAATAACATTAATTTTGGGCGAGATCTCCGAGCAGCTCTCTCTTTAGCTGAAAGAAATCGCAGGGTTAGGCCTTTTTAGAGAGACGATCATCACGCTGCCGGCTACTCGCCCGTTTTGGGAATTTTCCTATTACAGGTAATCGACGCTTTCTGAATACAGTGATATCTACGCTCAAAAAACAGGCGATTTAAATGGCCCGGCGATTTTTTTTATGAACGCTTATAGCATGGGCCCCTAGGAGCCCAAGAGTTTTGGATGAGGACCAAACACTGAAACCTGACTACTGATGGACAGAGGAGAAATAAGATCCCCCATGAAGAGAAGAAGGGGGTGCATCCTAAGGAACTAACTGTTCTATTAGTCATACTATACCTATATGTGAGCATGTCCACCTGAGGTACCACTCAGAAACACCAGCATGTAAACAGATAACAGAGACTTCAGTGATAATTCGGATTCATCAAAACATCACTGATGACAAGTACACAGTACTATTATTTTCTATGCTGTAACAGGAGCCAATATCACCAAGTGGAAGTTAACATATGATTAATGATGACGATGAAAAATTGTTGACTTGTCTTCGGCACTCTAAGGCGGTTGCCGTGTGCCTTAACAGTGCATGGCTGTAAAGTTATAATAACTGGGAAATACGCACGGGAGTGCAGAAGAAGGATTGAGCAGTGAAAGACAGTATCCCAGGTTTCCTGGAGGTATCCAAGTGTATGATTTTGCTGTGATACTGTAGTCCTTTTTACGTAGACTCTAATACATGGGGTTTTAATCTATTACATGTTGTGATTTTGTTACTTATTTCAGATAAGCATGATATTATTGGAATAATATCCAAGCTTATATGCATATGTCTAACAGATATGAACAGGTTAAAAAATAAGATAACCCATGAAATAACACTTAACACATAATAGAGTAAGACTATTTAAGTCTCCATTTCTGGGTAAGCATTCTATAGCACTACATGTTATGTCTAATGTGTTATCTGTTAGGGCAGGGGTGGCCAACTCCAGCCCTCAAGGGCCACCAACAGCTCAGGTATTAGGGATATCCCTGCTTCAGCACAGGTGGCTCAATCAATGGCTCAGTCATTGTGACTGAGCCACTGATTGAGCCACCTGTGCTGGAGAAGGGAAATCCTAGAAACCTGACTTGTTGGTGGCCCTTGAGGACTGGAGATGGCTACCCCTCTGTTAGGGGGTTAATTTGTTTCCATTGATAACGTTACAAGGGCATAACAATTATTCTTTTTCAAACTGCCTTTTGGATGTTCAGTACCCTGCTCTGCATTGATAATGTAATATAAAGGCATGTACAGTATTGCATAGTATTGAAATGTGTTTGTAAAAATGTTAAGGTGTACGTATATAAAGACACATGTACTCTGTCTGTTTATAGGTGGTTGCCTAGCAACAGGCATGACCAACAAAAGTGATGGTTTATAAGGGGTACAGTATATAGCTGTGTCACTGTTGCTGATTTGCTTTCTTGAGAAAAGACCATGGTTTGGACTGAAACGTCGATCAAATAAACTTTGCTTTTTGAATGGATAATGCTAGTCCACGGGAGTGCTGTCGTTTGAATATGCAGCATTGTACTGCATTATTATTATTATTATTATTATTATTATTATTATTATTATTATTATTATCATTATCATCATCACTCTGAACATCATTTTTGTGACTGAGCAAGAAAATAAAATGTCTTAATTTGTAAGCATGAGGCCAGGTGCGGTCTGCCCTGGGTGTCTCACACTAACCTTAAGGTTGCGCTGTGGAAAAAACGAATTATAATATTATTTAGTGTATGAATCTGAACGCTGCCATGCTGTTCTGCCCCAAAGGCAGCTACGGTATCTAGTACTGATACAAACGTTTGCATTTCATTTCAAATAGTAGAAAACCTGAATTTTACAATGATATTTACAAATGTATAATTACATTCACAAACAGTAATTATAGCAACACTCTAAAATTATGTTGTGAAATTATATTGTAAATATAGTTTTTTTAATTTTCTACCCAGCTTTATTGGAATTTAAATAAATGTGGCAATCAATAAAATGATTATGTACACCAGAAATTGGATCATCTCTATAGGGGTGTCCTGTAGAAAATAAAAAGGTTGAGAAACATTGTAGTAAGTGTGCATAGGCCCCAATGAGTTTGTAATTTAATTATTGGCGTAAAATTGATGCACGGAAATCACAACTTACATAACACTTATGTGCAACTAACTGTATACACTTTTTTTTTTTTTTTTTTTTCAACTTATTCTTTATTTGTTTTTTTGTTTTGTTAAGAAAAATGGGGAGTGGGATACAAAACACAAAAAGGGGAACATGTTACTTGCAAATCACATACAGTTGTATCAAGTGAATAACACATTCAATGGGGAGACAATAATGACATCACTGTTATTACAGCGTTTAAAGTAGTGAATACAGAAAATTAACTCAAAAGACTTAAAAGGGGAAAAAGAAAAAGAAGGAAATGTCATTGCTTTTAAAATATTCATTTCTTTTGTTGTCATACCGGCTTAACCTCCATGCATTTGTAGAGTATCCGAATCTGGATACTGGATACCCTCCAGGCTAACCTCTGCATTTTATACAATTACGATTCCTTATCACACCAGGGTTGACTCAATAGTGAAGCTCTATTTATTTATTGTTATATATATATATTTTTTTTTTTTTTATTATTAATTTCCTTAGCTAGTGTGTTTTTACCCCACCTATTTTTTGGTTTTCAGGACTGGAGAGTAGCTCTCGAAGATATCTATTTCCTATATAGGTTCTCCACGGTTCCCAGACGTCTATGTATTTCTGTACTGCGTCGTTTTGTATCCCCGTCAGTTTTTCCATAAGACAGATCCTCCATAATCTCGCTTTTACAGCGTGTATGGCCGGCTGCTGTTCCTGTTTCCAGTCTTTGGCTATTTCGCATCTGGCAGCTGTATATATGTGTGTCAGGAGTTTGTCATCAGTTTTTTCTATGCTTTCAATTGGTCTGCATAGCAGTACCTTCCAGGAGTCTAGGGGGAAGTCATACCCAAGAATTGTCTGAGCCATATCATGTGTGGCTCTCCATAGCTTTGTTACCTTTGGGCACGTCCACCACATATGTATAAACGATCCCTGCTGGCCACACCCCCTTGTACACACTGGGGACATGTTTCTAAAAAATTTGGACAATCGTAGTGGGGTGTAGTACCATTGGTGGAGCATTTTATATGCATTTTCTTTTATTAATACACATGTGGAGCTCTTTGCTATTCCTTCAAATATGTTATCCCACTGCTCTTGATCTAGTTCTCCCAGCTCTTCTTCCCACCTCGCCCTCCATTTGGGCTTTATCTCCAATTCCTGTTTACCTTCTGCAAGTATGCTGTATACTTTAGAGATTAGGCCCTTTTTGTCCTCCCCCATGAGGCACAAATCCTCAAATGTTGTGAAGTCGCTGTACGGACCTGTCTTCTGTATGTGGTCCCTCAATTGAAGATACCTAAAAAAGGCCGAATCAGGGAGGCCATAGTCTCTCTTTACTACCTCAAACGTCTTAATAGCATTGTTTGCCCATAGATCTTTTACCCTTATGATATCTGCCTTGCACCATTCTTTAAACGCTGTTGGTTCCGTGCCCGGGATAAAGCTAATATTGTCAAATAGTGGTGTCAACTGAGATTTGTTGGTGGATAGCCTATGTTTAAGTTTCAATGAATCCCACATGGCTAGCGAGTGTGTGATAGATTCCAGGGGCACCATCAGTGCTGGTCTTTCTTTCTTTTTTAACCACAGTATCATTTCTATGGATGACCCAGATATCACATCGGACTCAATTTCCACCCACTTTTTCTTCCGTTTATGTGCATGCCAGTGAACCAGTTGGCTTACATGCGCCGCTTGATAATATTGCCACAAGTGTGGCAAAGCTAGCCCTCCTGACTGTTTGGATCTATATAATGTGGGCAGTTTTATTCTCGCTTTTTTGTTATTCCATATGAATTTTGTGATAGCTTTCTGCAGCTCATGCATGTCCCTGGCTCTGACCTGTACTGGAAGTGTGTGGAAAAGGTACAATATTCTTGGCAATAAGTTCATTTTGATGGCAGTTATTCTACCCAACCATGATATATGATATCTGGACCATTCTTCTAATTCTTTTTTCAGCGTTTTTATTAGTGATGGGTAGTTGGTCTCATATATAGTGTCGGGTGTGTTAGTCAACCATATTCCCAAGTATTTTATAGCCTGTTTCTTCCATGCGAAATCAAAGTTTATTTTTATTAGCTTTAGTTGTTCCTGAGGGAGATTTATATTTAGGGCTTCGGATTTTTCGTTGTTTATTTTAAACCCCGATAGTTTCTGGAACTCCGACAAGTTACTAAATAAGTTTGGGAGCGAGGTGAAGGGTTTTGAAATAGTTAACAATATGTCATCGGCGAACAATGCTAGTTTATATTCTTTTTGTTTGACCTTAATCCCCCCGATATCTGGGTTCGCCCTGATTTGGGCTGCTAAAGGTTCTATCGCCAACGCGAACAATAGGGGTGACAGGGGGCAGCCTTGTCTTGTGCCATTCCTTATGTTGATTTTCTCAGTCTGCATATTAATATAGGATACTTTAGCTGTGGGCTCTCCATATAGTGATGTAACAGCATTCATAAATTTGCCTTTTACCCCGAATGCTCGAAGTGTCTCAAACATATATCCCCAATCAATACGATCAAAAGACTTTTCGGCGTCTAGAGATAGTAGCATCGAAGGCGTTTTATCGAGTTTGGCTATCTGGATTAAGTCAATTGTTCTTCGTGTATTATCCCCGGCCTGGCGACCTCGTATGAATCCAGCCTGATCTGCATCTATCAGTTGCGGAAGATACGTATTTAATCTTGTGGCTAATATTTTGGAAAATATTTTGAGATCGTTATTGATCAAGGATATCGGTCTGTAGCTTTTGCATTGGGTGGGGTCTTTTCCCTCTTTATGTATTAATATTATTTTTGATTCCAGCATCGTTTGAGGAAACTGCTCTCCCTCAAGAGCTTTGTTAAATATCTTTAGTAATTGGGGAGCTAATATGTGGGCCAATTTTTTATAGTAAATATTGGATAGACCATCTGGTCCCGGGGCCTTGGAGTTCTTCAACCCCGTTATTGTTTCTAAAACCTCTGTCGACGTAATTGGCTGGGATAGTGTTGTTATATCCTGTTCTGTGAGTTTAGGCAAATTTATTTTTCTGAGAAAAGCTCTCTGTTTTTTCTTGGTGGTGTTCCCTTTATCTACTTTATCCCCATTGTATAGCTCTTTGTAATATGTGGTGAATTCATTAGCTATTGTCTGTGGGTTTGTTGTGCACACCCCATCTTTTCTTCTAATGCTATGTATTCTAGATTGCATTCTATCCTTCCTCAATCTTGTGGCCATCATTGTGTCAGCCTTATTGGCCTTCTCGTAGAATTTTTGTTTTGTCCAAGCTATGGCCTTTTCAGCTTTATCAGTAAGTAGTAAATTTAGTTTCCCTCTGAGGTCCCGCAATTCGGTCTCCATGGCTATGCTATGATTTACTTTATGTGCCTCCTCTAGGGTCTTTATCTTTTCTTGCAGGCTTGTTGTTTGTTTCGGTCTCTCCCTCTTTCTATGCGATGCGACGCTGATAAATTTTCCTCTCACCACTGCCTTATGGGCCTCCCAAAGGATATAGGGTGAGTTCACGCTACCTTCGTTTATTCGGAAGTAGTTGGAGGCCTCGTTACTGATCTCAACTATGACTTCTGGCATCTTTAATAGAGACTCGTTTAGTCTCCATGTCCCTTTACTTGGTTTCTTGTGTATGTCGTCAATGTGCACTTCAACTGGGCCATGATCTGACCAAGTAATAGGGTGTATTGTAGCCTTTGTAATCTTTGGGATCAGTAAGGAATCTACAAATATGTAGTCTATCCGTGTGTATACTTTGTGGGGGGCTGAGTAGAAAGAGAAGTCCCTTTTCTGCGGATTCATCTCCTTCCATGCATCCCTTAGATCAAACTATTTAAGTCCCTCTCTTAGGGTTTTTCTCTCCCCCTTTCGGGCAGCCATTGTCTTAGCTAGGGCAGGTTTAGATCTGTCTTGTTTTTCATTTAAGGCTATATTAAAATCTCCCGCCATGACCAGGCGACCCCGGGAGGTTGTGCCCAGCAGTCGAAACAATTTTGTGAAAAATATTCTCTTATTTTCATTTGGTGCGTACACATTAACTAGGGTTATTTGTGTATCTTCTATGCTCCCCGTGATTATTAGGTACCGTCCTTCTGGGTCCCTTCTTACCCTGTCTACCTTAAATGGAGAGTTCCTTGCTAGGAGTATGGCCACCCCTCTTTTCTTTTCGTCCTTTGCCGAAGCTGTGTATATCTGGGGGTATAATTTGTCCCAATACGTGGGGGTGGAGCCAGCAGTGAAGTGCGTTTCTTGTAGGAATATTATGTCCCCTGATAGTCTTTTATATTCTGTCATGGCTAGCTTCCTTTTTACTACATTGTTCAATCCCTTGGTGTTATGCGATATTAGTGTTAGTGTCATTTGTTTTTACCTGGGTGTGAGGTCTTCTTCTCTAGTGGATTCATTTTCTGGTTTCCCTTGAGGGTCGGCCTGGAGGGTATCCCTGCACCTCGTACAGTAATGACAACATTCAAACATGTAAACATCAAAAATAAAACAACATATATAGGATAATCCAGGTGACTAACATAGCCTGGATTTGTGTGTTCACTGGACGTGAACGAACTTTCTCTGCGGTTGCGCAGTAGCGCTAATCTCACACCCATAACCTTGGGTGTGTAATGGCCGTACTGCGGCCCCAGGCGGCGGGCCCGCTCAACAAATCAACTTTTTTTTTTTTTTTTTTTATCAGTTAACATTTCTATCCCGTTTTGTTTATTTTTTATTTAATATAGCAGACCTTCCTTGCCAGGTGTGTACCTCTATACCATTGTGACCAGCTTTATATCGAGCAAGCATGATTCAACAGCCGGGTTCATACATTTCCCCTATCTTGTCTACAACTCCTCCCTCATACATTTTTGCTTTTTCATTTATGTATTTTTGCATAACTACATGTATTCTGCGTACTGTCACCAGTACTTCTACTTCTACCTTACGGATTACCCGCTCAAGCATGGGGGAGGGAATGATGTTGGCCCCTTCTTATTTCTTATCTGGATCTATGTAACACATCTCAGTCTATCATTTGGACATAGTTCCTTATGTCGGGATTTACGGGTCTTCTCCACTTTAGCAGGTTTTGCATAGACCTAAAATTTAAGATTTCTGGGGTTCCTTTGGATTTCTTCTATGTGGAGTGGCTCCTCTGCCCACTTCTTTCCATACGGATCTGACGGGAGGCGGTCTGCGTTCTTCGCTGGACATGGAGTCTGGTGGTTGCAATCCCAGTCTTTCTAGGAAGTCCACTCCCTCCTCTGGATCCCTCATGTAGGCTTGCGTTCCATTCCTGGTGGCGATGAGGCGGAATGGGAACCCCCACTTGTATCGAATTTCGTTGTCTCTCAGGACTTTTGTGATATGTCTCAGAGCCATCCTCTTCAACAGAGTTAATGGGGCTAGGTCGTTGTACACGTCTATCGTCACATCTCCCCATTTCAGCCCTCCTTTTTCCCGTGCCAGGTTAAAAATCGCCTCTTTAGTTTTAAAGTAGTGCATCCTCACCACTACATCTCGAGCTCTATCTCCGGCTTGTGGTCGCGGTCTGAGAGCTCTATGTATCCTGTCCAGGATCAGTAATGCTGGGGGTGTTTCTGGGAGAAGGGTCTGTAGCCATTCAGTTATTGCTCTCTCCAGATCTGTGACTGTCTCTGGAATGTTTTTGAACCTGAGGTTGTTCCTTCTTGTCCTGTTTTCTTGATCCTCCTGTTTTTCCTCCACGGCGGCCATTCTGGCTCTTAGGGCCAGGATCTCCGTATCCATAGTAGTCTGGTTGTTGATGGTTTCATCCACTTTATGTTCCAGTGTATCAGTGCGTTCTCCTATAGAGCTGACCTCTGTTCTGAGGTCTTTGAGAGCGCTTTGGAGCTCTTGGTGGAGTAAGGTTTTTAGGCTTGCATATAAGTTCTCAATGTCTTTTTTGGTTGATGTTTGTTCACATACCTCAGGTTCATGAAAAGTTCAGTCCGCGCTCTGGCTCTTTAAACTTGGAGTGTTGGTCCCTCTCAGTTCTCTTGCTGCTTCTGTGTTTATGAGGTGTCTCCCCCACCTCCAAATGTGGTCTCCACCGGAACCCCGATGGTGATACCAATATCAGCAAAACAAGAAAAAACACAAAAGCGCACCAAGATGAGAGATAGATATTGTATTAGCAACAAATAATAAAATTAGTAACTTACATATAAAATTTCTTTAATAATCCCCGATTCTGGTGTCTATCACAGGAGTAGGGCATCACATAGGAAGTATGAAGGGTAATCTCAGTTCTGAGAGATCAGACCCGCGCGCTGGGGCTGTCTCTGTTCACTCTCCTGTCCTCCACGTGTGGTAGCGTGGTGCAGAGTGTAGCACACATGTGCAGGAACCGGGGCCTTCAATAGGTGTCCTTAGGATGCCTGTCCATTTTTGATAGCATAGAAACGATCGGAAATAAGCAGGAACGGTACACTTGAGTGTGTACTGGTGGTGGGTAGTAAAAGCGCGCGGGTCTGATCTCTCAGAACTGAGATTACCCTTCATACTTCCTATGTGATGCCCTACTCCTGTGATAGACACCAGAATCGGGGATTATTAAAGAAATTTTATATGTAAGTTACTAATTTTATTATTTGTTGCTAATACAATATCTATCTCTCATCTTGGTGCGCTTTTGTGTTTTTTCTTGTTATACCTCAGGTTCATGTTCAGTGTCTGACTGAGTGGGAGATGGCGCTCTGCTTTCTGATCTGCCCGCTTTGCTTTTCTCCTTTGTCTTGAAGAAGTCTTGCGGGGTTGCTTTTTTTGGAGCCATTCTGGGGAGTACTATATCCAACGCCTCCAGTCTATGCGTTTCCTACTTCTTTTGATTTGCTAGATGCTTTGGTAAGCCCGCCGCCTCATGGAGCCCGCTTCAGGCCATTGTGGGCTGCGCCACGTGCGCACCACCGAGGGACATTGTGGTGTTGATTACTCTTATTTTGGTAGTTCTCACTTACGTTGCTCAGGGACGTACCCCACCAGCTATAGCCGTGCAGGTGGGATTTAGTTATTAGCTTTGGTTGCTTTATCTGTCAATTTTCATAATGTTGTTAAATAGCCCGGCTGGTTCGTGCGTAGGCTCTGACTATGACTGCGGTATTTCTTTATTTTTTAAACGTAGGTAGCCATACATTGGGGAGCTCCAACGGCAGGGGAGGTTTTTCTGGACAGTGGCTGTATATATATATATTTTTTTTTTTTTTTATTGTGAAGATTAGGGATGGGGAGAAAGTGTGTTGGAATACAACTCAGAGTCCTGTTTTTCAGCTTTTCAGTGGTTGCATATGCTTGTGTGTTACCCAGGCTGGTTGGTTTTTGTGTTTTGGCGTTTTTTTATTTATTTAAGTGCCTGGGGGGAGATATACCTTTAAATCCAACCTGCGGCGGCCATCTTGGATTTCGGTGACACGCAGGCTGGAACGCAGAGATCCAAGCAGCTCCGATCCTGCTGTAGCAGCTGTTCTCAGCCCCCCTCCACACCGCAACAGAGCAGGCAGATCGATGGCAGCACAGGGAGGCAGGAGGGAACAGCGGGAAGGCGCACTGGTCAGATTCTCTGCCGGCCGGGAGAGGTAAGTGCTGCGTGCAGCTACAGCGCCATGGCAGCCATGTTGATTATCCTCCCGTCGCACCTGAGCCCTCCGCCACCACCGCGGGCCCCACCGGGAGCCTCAGTCCCCAGTAGGGACAGCAGGAGGTGTGTAGGGGGGGGGGGGGGGAGCGCAGGACCACGGAGCAGGAAGGCGCGCTCTGACGGACCTCTGGTCTGGGGAAGGTATGTCCGGTACTCGGCTCTCTCTCCCTCACAGAGCTATGGCAGCCATTTTAGAAGCCATGCCCGGCTGATAGTCGGCTGGCTACTCCCTCACTTCTTCCTCCAGAGCGCGCAGGGGGAGATAGGCTCAGGCGGGGGACAGGCTGCAGCCCTCGTGAGGAAGGGCGATTAGGCCCAGGGGGACCGAGGCTCAGGTGTGGGTACAGCTCGCAGCACCCGTGAGACCCCTATGTGAAATGGCGCCGAGTGACAGGGGTGTGCAGCGCTCGGGAATAGGGAGACAGGCTTGGCTTGGCAGTTGACAGCTCTGCCACAGCCGAGACCCGTGGGGGGAGGGGTGTCCAGAAAGAGAGATTGTCCTAATTTGGGTTGACAGGAGTGGGAGGCAGACCAGGTTCCAATTTAATTGTTTGAAGGGGGGTTGGGGGGACAGATCTGTGAGTCAGCTCGCCTGAGTATTCTCCAGGGCCTCAGGAGGAGAGGGGCAGAATCCAACTCACGTTTTTTCAGCTCTGTTTTTATACTCTTCTGCTCTGTGATAAAGTCAAATATGTTGTACTTTGCATCTGTAAGTGGGTGTCTGATTTTGTGGTTTTATTGAGTGCCTGTTTATCCGTATGATACTGCAGGGCCTCGTGTCTCTTCGGCCTACAGTAGGTTTACAAGCAGCCACACCATCTAGGCCCCATAAGTGGGTAATTTCCCCAAATATAGTCCGATTTGTTCAAGTCTCAGTTTGTGGTGATCCCCAGCTCTACTACACTCTAAATCTGTGTCTTTTTTGGTAATTAGAGCGACGATGCCCTGTGATGGATAAAGCTTGTGGTTTTGCTATTCAGGAGCTTAAGCACTACACGTCCATCTTGTCTGAGCTCCAAGCCACGCCCCCACTGTATACACTTTTTGATGCAACATGCGCCAAAAATGTTGTTAGTCAAGTATATTGGTGCACCCACAATGGGATGCACAGATGTAAATGGTATGTACTGTAAAAAACTGTATTTTAGGCAGCACAGATGTTTCCTTATGTTGGTTAACAAAATACATTATTATTTTGCTGCGACAATTATAAATGATACTACATTCATACTTTATATTTAATAATATTAGTTATACATTAATAAAATACACACTTGTTATTAAATAAAAATTGTAACAGTCAGATATTCAACATGGCATCAGACAATAAACAATGCGTCACCTGTATACATAAGGCGCACCGTTTATGAAGGTTTGTACTACTGTTTAGTACTAACACAGTATTCTTACCTCCGTCGGCCCCGTTTCTGAAAATATTTACCTTTTTATGTGCAGATGTCTCTGGTTCCTTCTGGGAAATCAATATGTCTGCTACCCAAGCCTCCCACAGGCCTATAGAAGACAGCATCAGAGCACGACTTTGCTCTTTTCTATTGGATAACCCTGGTGGCCATCTTTGATTTGACATTTACTTGACCGGCATATAAAAAGGTAAATAAATCAGGATCCAGGGGTTGCCGTAGCTAGGAATAGCACTGTTCAGTTCCCGGGGTCACCCTGTTGAAATATATGAAAAAAAGAAATAAACTTCCTCAAACTGTGGGAGTTCCGCTTTAAGAATAGTCTACAAAATATCGAGCTTCTAAGTCATTTCCAAATAAGTGTATCTAAGGACAGAGCTTCCGAATGTGGAGGGAAAAAAAGCACATTTGAATAAATATGACTGTTTACTGTAAATAGAAAATGCAAACTTAGGTTAGCAAAAATGTTTCCAGAAAAAGGTGGTATGAGTATATTTTTCAAGCAATATTTGCATTTTTATTGCTTGTAAGTTGTTAGAAAGTGTTTGACTGTTGGCTCCTATCAGGCATAATATAAGACTATTTCTATGCAATTTCTGTTCACTCTCTCAAAATCCAAACTGTAAATCCAAATCCTCATTGTTGAGCAGCAAACACATTCTTATTGAAAGTTAAACAGAGGTTTGTGCATGAAGCAAATGTCGTTTTAGTCTGTATACAAAGTTTAAGAATTGGACACTGATCGTGCACATACCAATGTGGAGGAAACGTACAATTTCCACTAAGTATAAAATGTTCATAAAGAAATAAAAACAAAATAATTTTTTTGGAATGTTCTGAGAAGAAAAGCATTGCTTACAAACACAATTTTACCCTTCACAGAGGACATTCCCCATTCATAAGTACCGTGCAAGGCTAGTAATGATCCTTTTAAACAAATTAAAGTGATGTGTGACAGTAATGGCAGTAATAAGCTGTTGTCATTATGTTCAAATTATTCTGTTTGCTAACTATTCACAAAGAGACTGGGGTAATATTGCAGCATGGGGTAACGCTTTGTCACTAATTGTTTTGATCTTGGGGTGTATATTAGACTTCTACATAGAGGAAATTATTGTCTACAAAGCTTTTGAGGATATGGAGTTATTGGTTTTGCGAAAACAAGAGTAATAATACCTGCTACATCTGTAAACGTTATAGATATATATATATACTGTATAGCAAATGGAAATATTACTGTATGCTCATTTGCATGTCTTAGACAGGTCTGCAACCCCGCCTTTCACCATTATCACCCAGCACTTCCACTGCAGCAAGGGATTCTGGGAAATTACATGCAAATGGTACACAGTGGAGATATTGTGGGGGAAGGGGTATTGTGGGGAAGGGGAGTAGTGTGTTGTGGTGGAGGGGAGGCATTGTGTATATTGGGGGGGAGGAGGGTGTTTTGTGTGTGTGTGCATGCGTGTGTGTATTTTGGGGAGGGGGTATTGTGTGTGTGTGTGTGTGTATTGTGGGTGAGGGGGGTATAGTCTGTGTGTATTGTGGGGGACGGGGTATTGTGTGTGTGTATGTGTATTATGGGGAGGGGGCATCTATATTGTGGGGACGGGGGTAGTGTGTGTCTATATTGTGGGGGAAGGGGTATTGTGTGTGTGTATGTGTGAAATGTGGGGGTATTGTGTGAGTATTGTGGGGAGGGGTGTATTGTGTATGTATATAGGGGTGAAAGGGAGAGAGAGAGGGAGGGAGAGAGAGAGAGAGAGAGGGAGGAAGGGAGAGAGGGGCGAGGGTCTCTCTCCATCAGGATGACTTAGGCTTTGATCCCGCTGCGTCCGGCGGCACGCGCAGCCGTGCTACTCACCATCTGATGGTATCCTCCGGAGCAGGTCCCAGTCCCTCCTCCCTGCAGAGCTCACTACACGCTGTGACGTGTCAGCCGCCAGGGGATGCAAGAGAATTGTAATCCCAAGCGGCGACGCGTCACGTGGTGTGGCTGTGAGCCAATGAGGAGAGGAGGAGGGGAGGGCTTCGGGGAGAGCTTTGGAAAGAGGGGAAAGCAGCTGCAGCTGCAGCACCAGCACCAAGGGAGCCCCCCTGCTCCATCCCACAGACTCTCTCCTCTGTGTCTGCAGATGCACGAGGGGGGGGGGTGGAACCCCTGGCAATGAGGAGAGGGGGCTTTGGGGAGCGGGGAAAGCAGCTGCAGCACCAAGGGAGCCCCCTGCTCCCTCCCACAGTCTCTCTCCTCTGTGTGAGCCGAGACACACTACGGCACGGTGTGATGGACCCGCCCCCCTGGTCCCTTCCACAGACTCTCTCCTCATAGCAGATACATAGCAAAGCGGGGAGGCGGGGGAGGGAACCCTCTGACACACAGTGATGGCCCCGCCCCCAACATCATTGCCGTGCCCACCCGACCCGTTTTGGCCATGCCCCTGCTCCAGCTTCCGCTCCCTACATTACCTGGATTCTGTTTCCTCTTCTCTAGATGGGAAGAGAGGGCAGCGGAAATGGGAAGAGTGGGGAAGGGGAGTGAGCTAATTGTGATGGTTACATATTTACAGTAATAGGAACATCTCAAGATAAGTGTATGTGCAGGTTAGTGACTATGGGGGCTATGCACTAAGCTCAATGGCTTTGCGTTCTGATTTGGCCAAAAAACAGGTTCGTTAAAAAGTGAAGCCGGGAACGCAATGCACTAAGGCCTTGAGGCCATTTTTTAACGTACCTGCTCAAAATACCACAGAACAGCCACAGCTTATGTGTTGCTTTTTTTCCCTCTGCTAGCATTCTGAACCTTTACGTATGCTAGCAGATAGAAAAAAAAGCCGCTTGTAACTTTTGCATGGAGATTTGTCATCTCCATGCAAGACTGTTACAGGCGATCGTACACTAAATAAATACATTTTAATAATAGTGTACATGAGCAGGGGGTCTCCTGAGCTGAACCGCATTGGTTTCAGGTCCGAGGACCCCCTACTTCAAGAGATATAGGCCCCGTTATGGGGTGCCGGTATCCCCTGCAGTTTAAAGCTCCCGCGTCACGTGACCGGGTTATTTACATTCTTCAGGGGATACCGGCACCCCATAAAGGGGCCTGTATCTCCTGAAGTAGGGGGTCCCCGGACCTGAAACCAATGCGGTTCAGCTCAGGAGACCCCCTGCACATCTACACTAGTATTAAAACACACATAACAATAAACAATAATTCATTACCGTAGCGGCTATACGCTATGGTAATGAAGCAGCATTAATGTTTTTTTTATAATAGTGTGCGGGAGCAGGGGGTCCCCTGAGCTGAACCGCATTGATTTCTGCCTCAGAGACCCCCTGCTTCCCAAGTTACAGGCCCCGGTATGGGGCATCGGGTGCCAGTGCCGCCGCCATCATTATAGTGTCCAAGACGCGGGGCCTGTAACTCGGGAAGCAGGGGGTCTCTGAGGCAGAAATCAATGCGGTTCAGCTCAGGGGACCCCCTGCTTCCGCACACTATTAATAAAAATACATTAATGCAGCTTCATTACCTTAGCGGATAGGCGCTAAGGCAATGAAGGGGTTAAGGCACATTATCATGTTTATTGGGGACAATTGCCCCCAATAAACAACACACATCCCCCCCGCCCCCTAACACATACAGTACTGTAATGGGCAAAATTACTATTATCCACATATGGATAATAATGCATTTGCCCATTTTAAATACATATAAGTGGCAATAAATACAGTCAAAACATTTTACACTTACGTTTTACAGGCACCCACGATGAAGGCCGTCATCATCCTCATCTTCATTCTGCCCATGCCCCTCCGATTCTGCAAAACATGCACAACAATCACAATAGCCAATGTAATGTCCCATAACCCCTTAATCTCCATAGCGGTTATTAACTGCTACAGTTATTAAGGGGTTAACCCACCCTCACACACCACTCGGGAGGCCTACATACCCTCCCACACTAACCCCCCACCCTGTGAGGCCTAACCACCCTTACCCACTACCCAGCCGGGAGGCCTACCCACATACCCTTGGGGCCAATACCCCCCCTCCCCCAACACATACAGACCAATAATGTGCAAAATAACTATTATCCAGATATGGATAATATATTATTTGCCCATTATGAAACACATAAAACATGCATAAATCAAAACATGAATTTTTAATCTTAAAATCACCACATTGCATGTTACAATAAATCCAGCATCTATTGTAAATATAAGGCAACAAATCAGCAGCTCCACAAATGTCTATGAAATGTCACACAATTGCATTGAGTGTGTACATGATACAATTAATCTGTGCATCATGTAACACTATGCAAAATATATGTAACAATAAAATACACTATGAACAATGTCCCCTAACCACCAATGCCATCATGAAAATCAATTAGAAACTAACCAATATCAATACAATTAGCATGAATCAATTAATCCATTTCCTCAAACAATTAAAATACTATACAAATCAATTATACAATTTCCTATTCAATTCCTAAATCCAAATCATTTTCAAAACAATTCTAATTTAAAGTAACCACCATCATTCTAATCTAACTACCATAAAGAAGCCATTACCTAAATACAAATTACATTATTCACAACAATGACAAAATAAAGCTGCTAAATACATTAGCCATACATTAAAAGAACATAAACCAAACAATCAATTATTATCCCTGTATGTCTATCCATACAGATAGATAAACATAACATACAGGGGCAATAATAGAGCATAAAATACAAAGCATTTGCATACAAAATTCACATACAATACACCCATTCAGTGTCCGTGAATGTATGTATATACATAGATACATTCACAGGCATTAAATGAGACTGAAAAAATAAAAGACATGAATCAAAAATCATAAAAACCTGTAAAAGTAAAAATAATAAACTTTTCTTTTGTTTACTCACCATTAGATGTCCACTCACCGAAATCCAGGTGACCCGGAAGCACAGGAACCAATCCACAGGTAAGCCATAAAATAAAAAACCATAACAAATCCACGTCTGTGTCTTCTTTCTTCTTTTGGGTCTTTTGTGGTCTTCTGGGGTCTTCTTCCGTCTTCTTCCGTCTTCTTCCGTCTTCTTACGCCACGCCCTTCTTCTCTTCTTAGGAGGGGAGATGTTCCCTCCTCGGCAACTAGCTTCAAAATGAGGCGACATAGGCTTTTATAGGCCTATGACGTCACATTTTGGTCAAATGTTTCAAACATGTGATTTGGCCGAGCAAAAAAAAAATGATGACGTCATTTAAAGGCAATGAAAGCACAGCCAATCAGAATGGCTTTGCTTCAATTGCCTTTAAGATGACATCATTAAAAGAAACATGGCCGGTCTCACATGGTACGGTAGCTAATCAGAGCGTGGGAAATACATCCCAACTCTGATTGGCTCTAGTACCATGTGACAGGCTTTCAAAGACGTCACATCTGTTCTCCCCCAAGCCTCCGTCACATGGTCTACTAGAGCCAATCAGAGATTTTGATCTTTAAAGTGTCCAGAGATTGTATAATATCAGTACTGGAACTTGCCTGCTCGATCAGGATCTCCACCTTCAGTATATCCCTTCTGGTGTTACTGAGTTGTTCTCCCACCTCCTCTATCACCAAGATGATAAGGTCTAATGAGGCTTTATTAAGTACCTGGCACCACCTTTCACAGAAAGCCGTATTTTCTGCCCCGATAGTTGGCCTGTTGTTTATCCGAAATCCTCTGGAAATCACCTTCTGCTTGTAATATTCAGACAGTGTGCTACCGTATGCAAAAGCTCAATTTCTCTCCTTTTAAGGCGCTCCAATTCCTGCAGATGGTCCTGTGGCCGGTCTGGCCCAAATGCTTCCTCTGGAGTGGATTTGAAAAGTATTATGTTAATTTCTTGTTCAGTAAGCACCAGTGTATCAGCCCTTTGCATCAGGCCTATAGAGAGATTACATAAATTCTCCATAGATACAAAGGTGCGTATGTGTAAGATGTCAGGCTGCTACCTGTAAGCAGCGTTAGTCTAAGCTGCAGCAAACAACAGTTCTCACCACATATAAAAGAGTCCTCACACTTGAAAATGAATGAAAAAGCAGAAGCCAACAGGCTAATACAGTGGAGATATCACAAGGAAAAAAAAGGGTATGCTGAATGGCTGCTGATGCTTGGGAAAACCCAGGGTGAAACAGCTGCTGTAAACAGGCTGTCAGGAGACTTGCTGTGGGTGCTATGCACTGAATCTGGAAGGTATACAGTCATATATAGAAGTACATGCACACCGCTAGTAGGTGCTGGAGGGGGGGTACTTATCTGCCGGTGCGCTGTGTCCAGGGAGGTCCAGACATCCCAAAGGTAATCAATCAAGGAAATGGAAGCAGGCACACGGTCTTTCTGAGGGTGCAATTTATTGTGCCACCAAAAGGTCCAACGTTTCAGCAAAGATTGCCTTTATCAAGGTGAGGGCTACAGGATATACTTAACACACAACTATTTATACACTAATGGGTACTCACCCCTCCATGATTACTGTTGCCATGCTCCTGGATGTCGACACCCCCACCGTGACGTCAGAGCGCCAGCACGACGTGGCGTGATGACGTCATGCACCACCAGAGGAGGATCATTGGTACCTGTGAAGAGGCAGTCTCCCCGATGCCTGTAACAGGCAAAGATGGTGATCCTGCAGCATGCTGGACATTCAGAGAGCAGCCCCTTCACTGGCAGCCGAGGCTCCCCTGGTGACGTCAGTGTGCCCTCACGATGTGACGCGATGATGTCAGACGTCCAGGGGGGGGGGCGGGCCCCCAGGCATCAGACCTGCCTAAGAATGGAAAAAAGACAGCCCGATGCCCAAGGGGAACTGCATAATCATGTAGGGGTGAGAGCCCTTATATTAACAAACAAGTGCAGTGAGACTTTAATACATTAGAGAAAACAAGGCAAAAAAGTTTACATATTAACTAATAAACCACAATGTCACCTAGTAAAGTGTTTAAAAGAGGTATTGAACTGTATTTATGCTAGCAGCTTTTCGTATAGACATGAAAAAACCTGAAAGGATACATAATATAAATAAATAATGCATATACATAAATCCTCAGAGGAGCATAGTGTTCCATAGTTAGTCGCAGGGGTCCATGGCGAGACGCACAGAGCTCTACAGAGTCCTTCGGCTACTTCCTGTCAAGAAAGCATTTGAAATTTTGTTCATTAAGACCCCTGCCATTACTTGTCTGTAGTGTGTGGATCCAATAAGCCTCACGCCTCAGTAAGAAGGTGTCTCTGTCAGGGTATCCTTGTCTTGATGCTATGTGTTCAATCCCCATCACTCTAAGGGATGTCACATTGTGTCTGTGTTCTACACAATGCTGTACTAGTACAGTAGGGTTAGTGCCCTTACGTATCACACTTTTGTGTTCAATAAATCTCACTTTTAGCATGCGTGTAGTCTTACTTACATAGACAAGACCACATGGGCACCTAATGATGTATACCACAAATGTAGATCTACATGTAATGCGATTTTTAATTGTGATCTTTCTACCACTATGTGGCTGACAAAATACGTCCCCGGTAACAAGACTGTTGCACACTGAACAATTCATACGGAAGTTACCCTGTTTGCCACCTTCTAAGAAGTGGGGCGTATGGTAGTTGTCTTTGTTGTCAGCATGTATCAAGTTGTCTGACAGATTCCTCCCTCTCCTATAGGCGACCAGGGGGGATGTCCGACAACTATCTGCTAACACCTCATCATTCTGCAGCAGGTGCCAATGTTTTCTGATTATAGATCTGACAAAATTACTTGCCCTATTATATGTGGTGGTAAATACAATACGTCACCCTTTTAGGAATCACATCTTTTTTAAGGGCTGCATCTAGCACTGTCGGGGTATATCCCCTTTTAGTGAATCTCTCACGAAGATCATCCATAGCTGGTGCTAGTTTATCCTGCCTACTAGTGATCCTAGAGATCTTCACTTTTTGTGAGAAAGATAGGGCATTGATGGTGGATGGTGACTATCAGCACGTAACAGGGCATTTCTATCAGTATCTTTTCTGTAAAGGTCTGTGTGGAACTCACCATTTTCTTGGGAAATCAGGACGTCTAGAAAGGATAATTGCTTAGAGCTCCAGACATTAGTAAGCTGTACAGGAGAAGGGAGATTGTGTAAGTAATCAAAAAATGACAGTAACTGATCCTCAGTACCTGTCCACACAAAGAACAGATCGTCAATATATCTATAATACCCAACCATGTACTTAAAGTATATTGATGCGTATATATACTTCTCCTCAAAATCTACCATATACAATTTGGCATACGCGGGCGCCATGTTGCTGCCCATCGCAGTTCCCTTAATTTGCAGAAAATGCTCCTTTTCAATTTTTTTTCAGTCCCATTTAATACCCGTATATATGTATATACATACATTCACGGACACTGAATGGGTGTATTCTATGTGACTTTTGTATGGAAATGCTTTGTTTTTTATGCTGTATTATTGCCCCTGTATTTTATGTATATCTATCTATATGGATAGACATACAGGGATAATAATTGATTGGTTTGCTAATGTTTATGTTCTTTTCATGTATGGCTAATGTATTTATCAGCTTTATTTTGTCATTGTTGTGAATAATGTCATTTGTATTTAGTTACAGGTTAATTGTAATGGCTTCTTTATGGTGCTTAGATTAGAATGATGGTGGTTACTTTAAATTAGAATTGTTTTGGCAATGGTTTGGCTTTAAGAATTGAATAGGGAATTGTATAATTGATTTGTTATGTATTGTAATTGTTTGAGGAAATGGATTAATTGATTGATGCTAACTGTATTGATGTTGCTTAGTTTCTAATTGATTTTCATGATGGCATTGCTGGTTAGGGGACATTGTTCATATTGTATTTTATTGTTACATATATTTTGCATAGTGTTACATGATGCACATATTAATTGCATCATGTACACACTCTATGCAATTGTGTGACATTTCATAGACATTTGTGTAGCTGCAGTTTGTTTTTTTTATATTTACAATGGCTGCTGGATTTATTTTAACATGCAATGTGGTGATTTTAAGATTAAAAATGCATGTTTTGATTTATGCATGTTTTATGTGTTTAATAATGGGCAAATAATCTATTATCCATATCTGGATAATAGTTATTTGGCACATTATTGTACTGTAGGTGTTTGGGGGGTGGGGGGGATGTATGTATTGAATTGTATGTATTCAATGTATAGGTCCGGTTTATTTATTTTACATTCAGGGTTGGTTCCTTGGTTCTGCGTGAGACTTCTGGAGACCACCTGCGGTATCCTCGGGTATCTCACGGGTATCAGGCTGGTGGTTCCACGGGTGACACCTGCGGGGAAGAACCGGTGGCCTCACATCTGTGGGGGCACCGTGGACCCGTAGTCTGCGGGGAAGAAGCGGTGGCCTCACATCCGTGGGGGCACCGCGGACCCGTAGTGAGCACCCGTGAGTCCCCAGACCCCCGTGGGAACCACCCGAGGCCCCGCAGACACCTGTGGGTCTGACCCGGGGCTCCCAGACATCTGCGGGCCTACAGTGGGGACCCAATTGTGGCTCACGGTGACCCGCAGAGACCACCTGGGGGCCATGGCGCATGGCGGGACCAACCAACAGGCCTCCAGAACCTGTATGAAACAAGTTGCTGGTACCCTGTAGGTCTGTCAGGTGACCCGTCAGCCCGCCGGGGACTCGCGTGGGGCTGGGGTATGAACCCTGTATATAAAAGGATAAATCATGTAGTTATGGTGGGGCACAAGGGGTGGGTAATGTATTAAATAAATAGAATGATTTTTATTGTGGGGCAGTGTTGTTTTTTTTGTGGGTACTGGAGGTGGGGGAGGGGGTATTGACCCCAAGGGTATGTGGGTAGGCCTCCCTTGTGAGTAGTGTGTGAGGGTGGTTAGGCCTCACGGGGGGGTAGTGGGGGAGGGTATGTAGGCCTAACGAGTGGTGGGTGAGGGTGGGTTAACCCCTTAATGACTGTAGAGGTTAATAACCGCTATGGTGATTAAAGGGTTAGGCATTACATTGGCTATTGTAATTGTTGTGCATGTTTTGCAGCACTGGAGGGGCATGGGCAGGATGAAGATGAGGATGAAGACGGCCTACATCGTGGGTGCCTGTAAAAGGTAAGTGTAATATGTTTTGACTGTATTTATTGAATGTTATATGTATTTAAAATGGCCAAATGCATTATTATCCATATTTGGATAATAGTAATTTTGGCCATTATTGTATAGTATGTGTTAGGGGGTGTATTTAGTTAGAATTGTTGTTTATTATTTTTGGAGGTGCAACATTGGTACCGCAGGCCCACGGGTACCCCGGGACACCCGCGCGACCCCCGGGCTCCCTCAGGGACCCCCGCGGGGTCAGCCGGGGACACCCGCCGGCCTGCTGTATGGGTTTTGCGCATGCAAAAATAAAAAGCAAGAATTTTTTCTAAGTCCAGATTTCTTTGCGTCTACTCTGACCTGATGTGTTCTGATCAACGCAACTTTCGCGTACGCTAAGGTTGCTTAGTGCATCCCGCTTAAGGGCAGAATTTCACGCAAACAGGGTTGCAAACGAGCAAAGTTGAACTTAGAAAAAATTCCTGAAAAAAGTAATTTTTAGATCTCAAAGTGCCTGTTTGCGTTGCTTAGTGCATCGGGTTGAGCAAAAAATCACGTTCGAATAGAACTTTGCGGTCTAAAAGTGACTTAACGGAGCTTAGTGCATAGCCCCCTATGTATTTTATTTTTTCTGGTGCAGCCCAAGTCTTGTAGTCGGATTTAAGAATTGCCCCCCCTCCCCACCCCCAGCTATCCTGCCTTAGGGGATACAAGGAATTAACCAATGCAGTGAAGAAAGAGAAACATTCGACTAAAATGGGACATTTTGATACATCATTTATCTCTTAAGAGAAGTGTCTTGTTCCTCAATTTCAAAGAAGGGGAAAGGTACATTGCAGGACGACGGTTCATACCAGAGGATTCAGCACTTCAGAGCAATTTCCAGGGATATTTAGAAGGGGATAAAAGAAAGTTGTACAAACTCTAGAGGTCATTATTAAAATAGGGATTAATAAATATTTCCTAGAATACACCATCTTTGGATATGAGGAGCGCAGATTATCAAACCGAAGAAACCCCAATAAAAACATTAATATGGTGTAGTATGTCTGCCCTCTTCTGTATGTTGGATGTAAAATAAATGGATTTTACTCACATGGCCCCCAATGGTTAAATGTGTGTATTTGTATGGTCATATAAGACGCCTGATCCTGCATTCAAAATTATTTCAGCAGGAAATGTGGATTCTTGTAATATATAAAGAACAGAGAAATAGCAATAGTGTAGATGCTTTAAACTTCTTAAAATTATTTTAAGCATATATAAAGAAATCAATTGAAACATCTTTGAGAGCTGGTTCCTGGCTTAGAAGAAGATTTCACCACCACCTCTGCAACGTTCGATTCATCCTGGGATCACCTGCATTACTTCCAGTTGCGTGCCTCCTGGCTCAGTATCTCTCTGGTCCTCCTGTCCAAAACACGATTCAAGACTCAACACATTTCGCTCACAGCTTCATCAGGAGAATTCTGTTAGGCAGTCATGGTGGATGCCTCATATACACTCTACCATTCTTGACTTAATTCGTTTTCTAGTTCAGAGACACCAGACAGGTCAACAGTTGTGATGTCCCTCTACGTGTTGATACATCTAAACCTGATAATTCCATAACTTTTCCTTAGCTACCAGACAGTTTCTGAATACATGGTCCCTCTCTCCTTTTTTTTAATTGAGATTCCCAAGTGGTTAACAAGACAGTTATGGTTTCTACTTCACTGTTCAGTGAATGAGTCTGGATCTGTTACCTCTATGGCAGAAGCATCCTGAAATGAAATTAAGCCAACAGCAGTTACAAGACTTATTCACAGAGAAGGGCCAAACTATAATTCAGATTCTCTTTTGGATCAAAACAGTTTAACACATTGAAAGTGACACACTACAAAAGTTGAGCCATGATTAATTTGACTTCTTTGTACAGGGTACTTTCTAAAATACCATGTGATTATTTAAGAAATGTTAAGATGTAGCAGATACAGTATTACTCCCATTAACACAGACTAATGCACAAAAAGATGCCTTAATATCATGTTCGTTAAGACGATAATGCACGTGTTACCATTGTTTTTCAACTCCTCGTATCACGTTAATGGGTGAAATCATGTCTGAAACATCTGCATCCCTCAATTTAGGAGAACATGGAGGCACATTCAGGTATGGTCCCATTTACAATAAAAAGATAATCATATGTGTATGTAAGACTAATTGATCCCTATCTAGTCCAATTCAAACAAGACTTACAGTATTTGGAGACATAGATGATAATGAAGTGAGAACTAATGTAAAGATGTATTGCTTGCAGTATACAGAGAACTGTAGAAACAAAACCAGTAAAAATGCAATGAATACCCCATACGATCTATCCTTTAGAAAATGGTAATAGTGATATAATTTTATTTACCCAAGGTCACACAGACCAGGTCGCTATCCTATGTATCTAGACAGACTGAACCAGTCCTTTTTTTAAATCCTTCAAATAAAAACAGAGCTACAGTTCTATAGTTGTCAGGGTCAAATGATCCGAATGAATGATATTCTCCCTTGATGAATTACTGGCGTCTGGATCAAAGCATATGGCATTTTAAGAGGGACATTCTTGCCACAAAGTGTGTCTATAAGGTCAGAAATACTGAGATTCATTGGAACTCACTGGATTGAAGAAGTCAGAAAATGCCAACAAATCACAGAATGCTTCGGGAAATAAATAAAAAAACAGGAGTGGTGCGGTGTGTCCAATTGACCCAAATCCTTGTTCAAGCCTCAATCTCCCATGAGTTTGGCAGATTGATACTTTTAACATTAAACACACACAAAAAACACTGCTTTCTTTAACTCGAGAGGGCTGTTGCATTAATGTCCGTTTTTAAAAAGAACCCACCTGCTCATCAATTGGTGATTATTACAATGCTTTGACGTGTAAAATGGCTTTTCTTTGCTGAATGTTTAACTCCCAGAAAACTTGTAAATTTTTTCTAAAAGATACTAAGTGGTACTATGATCCGTGTGCCAAAGACATAAATCAATAAACGCTGGATACAAAAGGCATTTATGTTTAGATTATACTTTTGCACAAGGAAAAATATATAAAACCTATAAATATCACATGTTTCCATTGGTTGAGTCACGAAACCATTTTGGAGATGCTAATGTTGGCAGCCTAAAATATGCCATCCAACAGAGTGACAACTTGCAGGGTAACCGCAATGACATGTTTGGCAGTGATTACTGTTATGAGTGCGCTTGTCTGGAGTGCATGGGAAACATTAAACATTTGACCCTAGCGTGTTTCCCAGGTCCACTGCTTCCAGCTTGTTTGTCATAGAGTAATGTTCAACTCTAAATAGTTCCTCTAACTATAATCCATTTAGGAGCAGAGCCTAATAGCAGCCAGACACATTATGCAAACCTTCTTGGCTGCGGTGACTGGCCTACTTTATGTAGCAGTATCCCATACTGTGGAAAACGACTCCCTTTATGTAGCGCTGCCGCTTGCCCAGGCTCTTCCTGACACAGTCTTCTAGGGTTTGTTTTGTATTGTATTGTATGTCTTTATTTATATAGCGCCATTAATATACATAGTGCTTCACAGTAGTAATACACGTGGTAATCAAATAAATAACAGATAATATAAATAACAGATCATGGGAATAAGTGCTTCAGACATAAAAGTAACATTAAGGAACCAACATGTGTATACACACAAGGAGCACTCAGCCCTCAACCTTCAGAGGTTTATTTCTCCATTACTGACACTACAGTAAATACAACACAGAAAGGAAGTGCTCAAGAAAAATATAAATAAATATCTATGTGTCTAAACTAGATAATTCCTGTGAATGATTGGTGCTGCATGAAGAGAAGAACTGTTCGCAGTTCTTGTTGAAATAAAATCCAGAATAATTCAGCGCAACTCCAAAAAATAAAAAGAGAAGAGAGAAAAATAGTGAAGTAAGTTCATGCAATTTGAAAAGATTATACTGGTGAGGTATGCACTTACGTGTAAGTGCCTGACCCCAGGCACGTAAAGGTTTCATTTTACTCTGCTGCTTCCATACAACCACAAATGAGTTTTGAAGCCTTTTTCATAAAAAGTCCAACTTTATATAGCATCAGGTATACACTCACATAGATGGATGAGCAAAATACAACCAAAGGACAATCTTCAGTCACTTGAAACAGCTCCGTGGACCGCAACTCTCGCCGTTCCAGCCGGCATCTTTCGTCACTTCCAGTTTCCTCCGGTGATTCACTGTGCTCATGGTGCTCGTCCCCCGGCAACCCTACGCGTTTTGAAGGACTTCCTTCTTCCTCAGGGGTATGAATCTGTGGGGCAGATCACATCCACACTACTGTATGTCTGCACTTTATTCTATAAATCAGACAGAAAGCTGCCCACTTTGTCACAATACCTGCATGTAAAGTATATCATTTTACCTTATCAGTACAACAGTGACTGGGCCACTGACTGAGCCACCTGTGCTGAAGCAGGGATATCCTGAAAAACTGACCTGTTGGTTTCCCTGGAGGACTGGATTTGGCCACCCCGGCACTACACTGAACAAATGCAGCTGCTGATTATCAATATGGTTAAAAATGAGCTTCTCTACAAAAGATATAGCTTGCAGTGTATTTGTCATGTTTGGGCTTCTTCAGTTGGACCATGTTTGTTGTTTCTGAATCATTTAATGAAAAACTGGACAGTTACATATTATACAGTTACATATTATACAGTTACACGGGCATTAGGAGCTTTTGCCTACAAGTGGAACAGAAAATGCACAACAGTTGAAAATACAATGCAACAAACATTGGATTACAGTTGGAACCAAGAGATACTTATTTTAGAGATTAACACTAAGACCCGGATCCATCAAGCTTCGGAAAGGAAAAAATGCGTTATTATCGCAAAAAAAGTGCATTATTTTTATAGTGCAATCCAGTAACTTTGCATTGCCAAAAACATTGCTCTTTTTTCTCAGGCACCCCCTTCTGTATCTCAGGAAGTAGGGGTCCCTGAGGCTCAAATCAATTCGGTTCAGCTCCGGACACCCCCTGCTTCCATACTCTATTAAAGTTGACATAAAGCAGTTTCATTACCTTAGCAGCTAGCCGCTAAAGCAATGAAGGGGTTATGCCACGGTAGCTGGTTTATTGGTGGTACAGGGGGTGGGTGTATTGGGGGTACTTGGACCAGAGTGGGTGGTTAGGCCTATCAGGAAGGTTGCAGGAGGAGCTAACCCCTTCATTAAAATAGTGGTGGTAACCGCTATGGTAATAAAGGCGTTAAACTCTCCTGCTACCCACCTGGTAGGCCTAACCACCCACCCTGGGACAAGTACCCCCATTCACTCACCTTTTGTACCCCCAATAAACATTTAAATAAATACTACGTACAAATAAACAACCCCCAACAATCTCCCCCCCCCCCCATTGGCATTTGACAATAAACCAATTGACTGGTACAGTGGTAAAACATGACAATAATATGAGCATGGTTTCCACTATGGCAGTCAATGGCCAACCTAAAAAATACAAGCACCAAAAATACAATACATAACAATTAAATAAAAACAAGAATTTTAGGAAAAAATGAATTGCTTGTCACTGCGTTTATCTATATCCTGAAAGGGGCATAGATAAACACATTGCCAATCAATGGGCATTAACAAAAAAATACACAATTAAATAACATACAATCCATTTGTTCCTTACCTTTGATGTCTTCACCCCCATCCTACGCAAGAACCATCTCTTGACCCTCAATGCAATGCTCCTCAAACAGCCAATGCGAAGAAGTCCATGATGATATATTGATTGAAGAGACATCTCCCCGGTGAGTTCTTCCTTCTTTTCTTCTTTCTTTTCTTCTTTCTTTGTAATCCAAAATGGGCCCGGAGATGTTGATCCAACGTCTTCTTGGCCTCAAATGAGATGGAACAGACCTTATATTATGCCTGTGACGTCACATTTAAGTGTCAAATGGTACAACCCCAAACTGATTGGCTAGTGTATCATGTGACATGGTTATTTTTTTCTTTTTAAAGGATGTGACGTCATCTTAAAGGGAGGGAAGCCATCCAATCAGGATGGATATGCTTCCCTCCCTTTAAGATGACGTCACGAGAAAAAAATGGCTGCCATCACATGATACTCCAACCAATAAGATTGGGAGTTATACCATGTGAGGCATCACATGGTACACCCCCAATCCGATTGGCTGGAGAACCATGTGAAAGCTTCCATTTTTTTTAAAGGATGTGACATCATCTTAATGGGAGGGTAAAAAGACAATGTTTTTTCTGAGGAATCAGTGAGGGGTGACTATTCAGAATGGCTGGTGGCTTGAAAAGGATGTGACCTGACCTGACATGCAGGAAATAGAGCAGGGTGTGACCAAGAGCAAGGGTTCCTGGATCATACCAAATCAGAGGCCAGTGAGGGAGTTGCTGGGCAACAGACTGAGACAGGTAGGAGTAACACAGTAACAACTTGGGCTAGGGGAACTGCAGTATAGGCAAAGAAATCCCCATATAGGGGACAGAACAGCCCTGGTCAGTGGAAGTATGGATCTGTGTGGATATGTTGTTTTTTGAGCTTAAGCAGTTTGCTTTCGATGGCTGCTCTTTTTTGTGTGACTGCTGTGTGAGTTTGCATTTTGGTTCACGTGAGCGAAGTCCTGATGAAGAGCACTTTCAGCAGCTTACGCATGAATTGCTTGTGGTGTGTCACTAGCGCTAAGTGTAGCTGCAAGTGATTACAGACATATAGTATCGCTTCCATGTGCAGCTTCATGTGGGTGCTCATGAGGAGATACATTTGTTGCTTCAGCCCTCACATCCATTGGTATGGGATCTACAATTAATGTAAATTCCTCTTGAGAAGGTTGTGCAGGGGTTATATTGCAAATATATATAGGGATTCTGCAAATCCATCCACGGAGTGTATTGGTAATAATAATAAATCCGCAAAATACAAATCACCCTTTTGGAGATTGATCCGCAGAATAAAAGGAGCCAAACAATCTGCAGTGAATCCAAATTCGCCCCAAAAATGTGCACATCTCTATTATGATCACGTTACTGGACGTGGTATGAGGTGTGGTTCATCACAACAGCAAAAACCTGGGAAAAATAAATATTTCAGTACAAATAGAGCTTTTTACTAATTACAGTACAATTCTTTCATTTGTTGGTAACACATACAGTATACAGAACATTCTTTAATTATATGAATGTTTGTTCTGAATTGAATACATTTTTATACGTGGAGTGACCTACTGTATTACAAAACATTTTAACTTCAAGTTCTAATGGAATTTCACTTTATTAGTCTGTTTTCTTTTATGTAAGGACATATTTCAAAAGTTGAGGATATTGTAATTTATATTTTTGTTAATGCCAATATATTTAGGTCATGAATATTATATGCTAAATATTAATGTCACACATTTTCCACGGCCAGGGAATGATTTGTTACATTCCATTTCCAGTGGCAGACGTACCTTTATGCCCCCTGTAGACTCTGGGGCAGCCTCCATTCCAGCATCCAACGTCATAATGTCATGGCAAAGTGACGCCGCAACGTCACATGACGAGGCATTGTCATTTGATGTCGGGTCGTCATGATGACGCAACGCTACAGGAGTGGGTCCGCTCCGTAAAAGGTAAGGCTTTCTCTCTCACACACATTTTCTCCCAAAAAACTCCCTGTCCCCCCAAAATATTGCTGCTCTAGGCTATTGCTTAGTCAGCCTAATGGTAAATCCGCCATTGGCCAAGGCCATAAAACGTGTATCGCACATTGTTACAGTACATGCAAGTTACAGTATGGAAAAGGTACTGTATGTGCCAAGTGAACATTGCTGTTTGTGAAAAGTGTACAAATGTAACCTCATTTTCTTACCTGCTGAAGATGGACCTCAGTGGTGGGGTTGGCCACAGAGTTGCACACTATGATGGACCTATAATAAGGTTAAAATGAAAATACATTCATTTAAGGTTCAATAGTTTATGGTATGCGATGGTGTCACATGTTGCCATGTACTGTCAAAGGAAAACATTGATAGGCGTGAGGTGTTATTATTGAATGTGTTAATGAGATCAATACGAAGTGCTGTTTATTTGAATTAACATGTACGTCATACTTATCCAACATTTAATAATAAGTTATATATACCGTAATTCAATAGTATTATAAATATGTCAATATGTGTGACTTTGTATTGGAAAGTATTTACAGCTGTCAATCACATATTTAATGTCACATTTATATTTTAAAAGTATGTGACTAATGAACAAAATTTGTCATTAGATGTGGACAAGTTACATATTATTGGCTTACCTGGTGGAGACCAAAGATGTATAGATATAGCCAATGTTATTGCAACCCATGGCGCAGGACTTACACAATAGTGGGAGAAGGGAGCGGGGCAATTGCACCATTTAAACCGTGAGAGAGCGCTACAGGCTGCAATAATGTTGGCTAGATCTGTAAATGTCGATATCATCTAGAGATCTTCTCCAAGGTAACAAGGAAGACAAGTCAAACTTTTTAATTCCCCCAGTCTAATTAAAAAAAACAGCACTTAGTGGATCTACTCAAGTCATCAGAAGCCAGGTGTCAGCCCCAGTTGTTACTCTTTTTTTATTTAGAGCAGCAGTTTTCAAGTGGGGTTCCACGAGCACCCCTCAGGTGTTCCGCGACCGCCAGGGGGGGAGTGTGTGTGTATGTGAGGGAGAGAGTGTGTGTGTGTGGAGTGTGTGTGCGTGTGTGCGAGAGGGGGAGAGATTGTGTGTGTGTGTGTAAGTGAGAGGTGGAGAGTGTGTGTATCAGTGTGAGAGGGACAGGTAGTGTGTGTGTAAGTGAGAGGGCGAGAGTGTGTGTATAGAAGAGAGAGGGGTAGAGTGAGCTTAAGGGAGAGAGTGTAAGGGGGAGAGAGAGTGTAAGGGGGAGAGACCCGGGAGACGGGGTGCGAGAGCCGGGTAAGAGAGGCGGGGGGGGGGGGTGAGAGATGAGGGGGAGGGGGGAACAACGGGGTTGAATATTGGGGTTCCCCAGAATTTCACAATTGAATTCTGGGGTTCCGTAATCAAAAAAAGGATGAAAAACACTGATTTAGAGCATTCCCTTAGCCCCCTACTTTCCAGCTACTGTATTTAGACAAGCATCTCAACTTCTTGCTTCTGCTATCTGTTAAAGTCCACTAGGGGAAACACGGAATCGGATATTTGGCATTTGGTCGCCAAGGGACCCGTTGCCACAGCCTCTCCACCACTGGACACTAAGCCGCCGGCCATTTCCCCAATTATGGAAGGGGTTTAAACGGTTAGGGTAGGAGGTGAATGACGGGGCTTTAGGTTAAGGGGTTAGGATTTTAGGGTAGGGATTAGGGTAAGGGGCGCAAGGTTTTTATGATAAGGAGTTTAAGGGTTAAAGTGTTTATGGTAGGCGGTGGCATTAGAAATAGGGGTTAAGATTAGGGTTTTTAGGGTAAGGTTAGGGGCTTACATTGGTGGCGAAGTGGCCGGCGAAAAGATGTCCCGGAATCAAGGTGAATGCCATCTTAACGCCGGTGCCGATTTGGTCGCAGCAAAACAGCCGGGACCAACTGTCCTCGACCAGGGGAAATTGCTCATCCGGTTTTTGGCTGTTTGGCTGCTATTTTATACTTGTGTCCAACAGCTCTTTATTATTGTCTATGGAAGAACCACATTTTCTTGGCTATAACGTGTCTGCAATTCAATGTCTCCAATGGATATTGCCAACATCCTACAGTATGCTGGAAAAAAGGAATGCAGCCTTCACCACACTGTCAGCGCCTGGCTATTATTCTAATGTCAACCTACAGGACTTTGCTGTATCTCAGCAATAAGTAGTAACACAAGTTATTTAAAACTAGTGGTTTTAAAATTGACAACTTAATTCATAGCGATTTTCACTTTTCATATTTTCCTAACCATTTCTGCTAAGTATATATTCCAACATTTCCTGTAAGAATTGGTGCTTGTGGTGTTTGCGGGTATTTTATTCAGTTAATATGTGATACATTGTCAGACATTATTGCACCTGGTTTCGCAAGGTAGGGTACCAAATAGTGTGATATGTTATCCAAATAGCATGATTTTGAGGCTCTATTGAATTTGCAAATCGCAGTATAAGGCATTATAACTCACATATACCGTAACACAGTATTGTATGTTAATGGTTGCAATAACGTCTGCTACAGTTCTAGTATCTGTGTCTTTGGATATTTTATTTGTATGGTACTGAAGACATTTAATAGTAGCTCAGGGGCAAACAAAAACATTACAGTATGCCCATTTTAAACAAATCTGCTATCTTTTTTTCACACTAACATTTACATACAGAAATCAGGTAGATTTGACGGTTATGTGGCTGATTGAGTTACATTTCAATTGACACATTCAGCCGATTTGTATAGGTTTAGGATATTAGAAGCAAATGAGAACATATCATGAAGGATTCATGTACGCTGGTACGGGTGCTCGCTACAAACTGGACAGAACCGCGAGGAGGGGATATAGAAACCCCGACCTGAAGCCGCGAAGTTGTGTCCGGAATGCAGATGCGTAGTTGTGGGTACACGGGTCAGGGCGGGAGAGGTGAGAGTAGTAGGGGTCACTTAGCCGAGGTCGAGGGTAGTAGCAGTTAGCATAGTAGGTATCCAAGCCAAGGTCGAGGGTAGGAGACAGGAGGGTAGTAGGTAAATCTGTGGCAAGAGTCCAGATGAGCTGCAATGAAAGACAAAGCACCGCAAGGCAGGAAAAGGGATAACAGAGTGCTTGCGATCAGCACAATGTCACACGGTACAAACTGTTATGCTCAGCCAAATTGCAGAAGCAAAGACTGAGCTTATAAAGGGTGAATCAGCCAATCACTGCTGTCAGCAGAGGCTGAAAGTGAAACCAGAGTGCTGATTCGTTGCTGTGCAGAGTGAGAGTGTACACAGCAGGAGTTGATGAGGGAAGCCTGCAGCAAGTCTGAATTAAACTCTGGACAGGAGCCTGCGTCCGATCCTCACAGTTGGAAATAAACACTCTAGTACAGTGGTTCTCAAACTTTTGACACCGTGAATCCCCTGCTAAAAAATAATCATTCTGTGAACCCCCCTCTTGACCATACACACCTCCTGATTAGAGATGGGCACATTTTGGGGGACGGATTTGGATCAGCAGCGGATTGGCCGGTTCCTTTGGTCCGAGGATTTCAACAGATCAATCTAAAAAGGGTGATTCTCGTTTCACAGATTTTGTATTATTATTACCAATACACTATGCAGATTCTGCAACCTGTGGACGGATTTGAAGAATCTAATTAGCAGATTCAGTAATTCTTAAGAATCTGCCAACAAGTTGTATTCAATGGCGTTTTTTGATGAATCTGCGCGGATTGGAACCGCCCAAATCCATTTGCGGATTTTACACCACGAAACGGATTTTTGGGGGTTACATCAGCAACATTTCGGAACATGGATTTGGCCAGATTTGCCCATCTCTACTCCCGATGCCAAGAGACTCCTTCAGCGCCATCCCAAATGCATTTGCCACTGCAAGGTATTGTGGGTAGTGACTTTGTCAACCGACAGCTATTCCAACAATGCTGTTGGTTCGGTTTCGTGACCTAGAAAGTACTTGATGCCAGGGTGGACTCAGGCACCACTATTATGCTCAAGACTGGTTAAAGCCAATAATAAAAAAAAAGGGGATTTTCCATTACATAATTTGTGGGGAAACCTGCTGGAGACGCGAACCACTGGTTGGGAATCACTGGTCTAGGAAGGGGAGTCGTACAGGATAGAGATTATATTGGCAACCATTTTGATGGTGTCAACTGCCATTTATTTTCTAATCCCACTGCACAAAATCATTATGTTACACATGCAGACACACTGATGCAGTTGAACACACAGCACTAATGTAATTAAACTGTAAGCAGTGCATTTTTGCTTCTTTAGGTGCTACACTCGTACAGGAGGTAGTTAAAAAGGTCACTGTATTTATTTTATTTTATCCTACTATATTTTGAACTTTGAACCTTGTACATGTAGATTGTGACAATGATTTGTAATTAATTATTTGCACATCCCAGTGCACAGCCGTTCTGAATGGATTGGTAACAATGGTTGCAATACACTTGCAATCTGTACATACTATGGAGGCACTTCACTAAGTGCCATGTATTGTAAATATGTACAGCATGTTTATCTTTATTTGTATAGCGCTCACAGCTGTACTTAGCTCTTTACAAGACAGACAACATAGTACAGGGAATTATAATACAATAAGTGCATCAAATAAGTCTAATGAAAGGCTTCATTTATGTGGTGATTTTTAAAGTTAGGCTTTGGTCCCGCTGCGTCTGGCGGCGCGCGCGGCCGCGCTTCTTACCATCTGATGGTATCCTCCGGAGCAGGTCCCAGTCCCTCCTCCCTGCACGGCTCACTATACGCTGTGACGCGTCAGCCACCAGGGGATGCAAGAGAATTGTAATCCCAAGCGGCGACACGTCACGTGGTGTGGCTGTGAGCCAATGAGGAGAGGAGGAGGGCTTCGGAGAGGAGGAGGGGAGGGCTTCGGGGAGGGCTTCAGGAAGCGGGGAAAGCAGCTGCAGCACTAGCACCAAGGGAGCCCCCCTGCTCCCTCCCACAGACTCTCTCCTCTGTCTGCAGATGCACGAGGGGGGGGGGGAACCCCTGGCAATGAGGAGAGGGGGCTTCGGGGAGCGGGGAAAGCAGCTGCAGCACTAGCACCAAGGGAGCCCCCCTGCTCCCTCCCACAGACTCTCTCCTCTGTGTCTGCAGATGCACGAGGGGGGGGGAACCCCTGGCAATGAGGAGAGGGGGGCTTCGGGGAGCGGGGAAACCAGCTGCAGCACCAAGGGAGACCCCTGCTCCCTCCCACAGACTCTCTCCTCAGGGAGGCTACGGGGAGCAGGGAGCGGAGAGGCGGGGGAGGGAACCCCCTGACACACAGTGATGGCCCTGCCCCCCGACATGATTGCCGTGCCCCCTAATCCGTTTTGGCCAAGCCCCCTGCTCCAGCTCCTGCTCTCTACAGACCGCAGATAGCAGTCAAGTGCCTCTCCACGCGCTGCCTCTCTGCAGAGCGGGCACGTGGTCTGAGGCAGCAGGGCCTTAGCCTTAAAGTTGGGGAGAGAAGGTGCTTGGCTTATACTGCGTGTGAGGGAGTTTCACAGGTAAAAGGCAGTGAGGGAAAGAGGTTTAAGGCGAGAGAGCAATAGAGGTGAAAGGGATGGAGCGCAGACAGTTATGAGTAGAACACAGGAGACACGAAGGGGCATAACGAAAGATCAAAGCTGATACGTAGGGAGAAGCAGATGAGTGAAGAGTGTTGAAGGTACAGAGGAGAACTATGCGGGTGATCCAAACCTCGATAGGAAGCCAGGAGAGGGATTTCATGAGGAGATGGGCAGAGACTGTTTGGGAGAAAGTGAAATTATTATAGCAGCAGAAATTTGGATTGATTGCAAAGGAGAAATATGTGATGCAGGTATATTATGTGATATATTTAATTGCAAGTGTGCTCTTGCAACACTCACACACTAACAGGCATTCCTAGTCAATCAATTATTACATGAGAAAGGTGTACTGTAACTTTCACCTGGAATATAATAGTAATTATAGTACAATAAATGCATAAGTGAAACAAATAAGATCAGACAACAGGAAAGGAAATCCCTGCCCCGGAGATCTTACAATCTAAGTGGTATGATGAGAAACGTACAGAGACAGTAGGTGAGGGAATAAGTGCAGTAGATTTCAGTCATTGGTACGAGTGACTCTGGGTGTGGGACAGTAGCCATGAGTCTAGTCTATTGGAGTGCTTGGCGTATACTGAGTGTGCGACTGTTCTGATAGAGAGTTACATTTTTTTAGCAGAACAATTTTGGATAGATTGCAGGGGAGAAATTTGTGAGGCAGGGAGGCCTGTTACCAGTATGTTCCAATAATCCAGATGGGAGATCATAAGGGTATGCATTTTAGCAGTATCATGATAGAGGAAAGAGTGGATCTTGTCAATATCACGGAGGGAAAAGAGACAAGTTTTAGCCATGACGTGAATGTGAATTGAGAAGGAAAGGGAGGAGTCAAATGTCACTTCTAGGCAACATGCTTTGGTGACAAGATAGGTGTGAGGGTATGTGGTGGATAAATATATCTGCATATCATTTGCATAAAGATGATACCTACGGCCAAAAGATTGGATGAGGTTACCAAATGATAGTGTGTAGAGAGAGAAAAGGAGAGGTCCCATAGAGCCCTGAGGTCCACCAACAGACAGATCAACAGAAGACAAATACCTTTTAGCAACAGAAACAGACAAACACCTTTTAGCAACAGAAACTGAAAATGTGCGATGGGAGCATTATTGCTGATACCAAGGGAGTTTAGACTATGAAGAAGAAAATGGGGATTGACAATATAGAAAGCAGCAGAGAGATTGAGCAGGATTAGTAGGGAAACATTACCATGGGATTTGGCTAATTTAGTGAGCACAGTCTCTGTTGAGTGAGCTGTATGAAACCCAGATTGTAAAGGGTCCAGGAGAGTATGGGAACTAAGAAATTTGATAATACGGGATACCATAAGATGTTCTACTGTAGCAGTTTGAAGGCAAAAGGCAAGATGGATACAGGGCAGTAGCTAGTAAGGCACAAAGGGTCTATGGTGTTTTTGAGAATATGTGTGACCACTGCATGATTAAAGGAAGACTGGAAAATGCCAGAGGACAGGAAGGAATTGAAGATGTGGGTGAATGGAGAATAAAATAGGAGTGACAGATCTGATAAGGTGTTAGGGGATAGGATCGAGAGAGCATGTGGTAAACAGAGAAGATAAAATCATCTTACACACTTCCTACTCTAAAACTGTTACGCCGATGCTCGCCACAAATCGGGACCGGACCGCGGGGCTGAGGTGGGGTTACATAATCACCGACCTTAGACCGCGCAGACTGATCCGGAGTGCGCAGTTCGTAGTCGTACATCGCAGGGTCAGGATTGGAGAAGGCAGCATCGTTGTTATTGAAGCCAAAGTCGGGGCAGGAGAAGACAGGTCAATCGATGGCCGAAGTAGGGTCAGGATAGAAGACATCAGGGTGGTCGTAGTCATAGCAAGGAATCGTCAACAGGCAGACAGGAGTTTCCCGCTTCAGCTTAGGAGCGTGAGCGTGGGAGTGGCCTCTGCGCGAGGAGCGGCCTCGGCCCATGACGCCAGTCTCAGCAGGGGGAGCCAGCAGGTTGGCCGAAGTACACCGCAGGGCAGCGTCGGGGAAACCAACGCTTCAGCGCAGTTAGTCCAAGGCAGGCCACTGCATGGAGATAGCAGCAGGCCGCAGGAAATAAATTGTAACCACTGCTAGGAGTGAATGCAGCAGGTACCAGTGCTGGCTAACCACGCTTTAGCACAGGAGACAGGAACAGGCCTCTGGATACTAAGGAACTAGGAAGGTTAGAACACTAGGAGAGAGGCCTGGTCGGTTTGTGGCAGAGACGGTAACGTCCAAGGTAGGAGTTATGCTCGGCACTGGTTCAGTGCCAACGCCCAGGATATAAAGGGCAGAGATCCAATCACAGGAGGAGGGTGTGAGTATTCCTCCAATGATGGAGCACAGGGCAGAAGCTGCAATGAGAGGCAGCACATGTGCCATTGATTGCCAGAGGAAGCTTGCAACTGCATAGGTCTGCAAGGCTATAGTCAAAGCCAGTAGTGGATTCCTTATAGTACCCCCCCCCCCCCCCCTTCAGGTGAGACCTCCGGACGAACAGGGTCCATCACAGATTTGGGGGACATGGAATTGTTCCTAAACCTCCTTAGGCGAGAGGTGGCATTGAAAGCCCACAGTTTGTTGGGATTCCTTACAGTGCCCCCACCACTCGGTGAGAAGCCTGGGTGGACAGGACTATTCATAGGTCTGGGAGACATTGAGTTGTTCTTGAAGTGTCTCCGGCGAGAATTAGGTCCACAATCCAGGTGTACATTGGCGAGTGCCACAAAAGACAGCGGTGGCACTGCAGTTCTTGGTACATGGGCAATGGGACCTGGGGGCTACGGAATGGGGACATCAGAAGGGCAGTAACCAGGTGTCCGGTGCATAGTAATAGTCCAAGAGTACGGGACACAGGACACAGATTGTCGGACAAAACTGGCAGAGGGATCTTCAGAGAAGGCAATGTTTTTGGTGAAATCAGCACGGATGAAGTTGCGAGAGTCTTTAGCTTCTAAGGAATTCTGGGTGGTGGTTAGCAAGGGAATGGGACGGGAGGGTTCACTGCACACTATTGAAGTGGTACTTTCGATACAAAGCAAGGTTGCTATCCCAAGCAATTTGAGAGAGTCTGTAGCAGTGTGTATGCAATTCTTGGTCGTGGTACTGGCAGTTGAAGGGTCCGCCTCCCTTGGTCTGTGATCTTTAGAAAGAATCAAATACAAATTCGCTTTGGCGAAGGGCATAGTAAGCATTAAGGAGACGGTAGGGGACAGCATGTCCATACCCATAGTGGACCCATAGAGAACAGGGACGGACGCTTCAGGTAAAGCGATGAGGTCCAGTAGGGTGTCTTCGTTTTAGAGAAAGGCCAAATGCCATCCAGAAAGGGCACCTTAGGTACCGCACAGAGACCTGCGAGTAAGGAGTCTGTTTGAAAGGTGAGAGAACAGATTTTATCCAAAAAAACAGGCAGGCGGTTAAGCGGTGCATCAGCCTTAGGAAAAAAAAGTATTGGGGTTAAAGCTGGGTACCTCCAACACAGAGAAAGAAGACAGAGAACTAGAGCTTGGCTTAGGAGTGGAGGTCACAGGTACCGAGGTCTCGCATGATACTGTGGGAGAAGCAATGCAAAATATTACTGTTTTAAACATAGGGTTCTTAACATCGGTAGCTCCAGGCACCTTCTTGAGAGGTAACCCTAGTTTTGCGACAGGACAGTCTATAGCAAGTACCCCAAGTATTGTGGAAGACACAGGGAAATATAAGTCCTTCTTAAAGACGGGATTTTTCGAGAAAAGGGACATCTTGCTTGTCACTGAAGTGGGTGATTGAGAACCAGCAGGAACTGAACTAGCTACTGTAATGAAATCAGAGAACATTGCGCTTCTTTCAGAATTGGGTCCCTGAGAATCCCTAGTGAGGGCATCAGACTCCATGGGAAACTCAGTGACAGGGGTCTTGGAACCAATAAAGGAATTGCAGGTATCACAGACTTAATAGGAGAAATACTTTGCAAAACAGAAATTTTAGTAAAGGTGATATGCATCTCACAGACTACTGCAGAGGTGGAGGGCAGACCGTCAGGCTCTACCTCAGGATCCAGACAGAAGCCAAGGGACGACTCAGAGCGTAGTAAGGGATCAGGGACAGATAAGCTGATCTCTGAAGTGATAGCCCGAGGGACCGTAAAAGGGAAGCTAATAGCTGTCACCGGTTCCAAGGAGACAGACTTAGAGTCAAGGACAGGAAAAGCAACACACAGAGACAGAGGAGGAAAAGCATAGGGAACAGGCATAACAGATAGGACAAACAGAAGTAAGCTAGGGAAGGTTGCTTCTACAAAAGAAGATTTGGCAGCGGCAGAGCTTAACTCAGCGGCTGCTGGAGAACTTTTAACAACAGTGAGAAGGGACTGCAGGTTTACAAAATCAGGGGTAAAGGGAGTTTTACATTTGAAAACCTGATCCTTCAAAAAGGAGGGCCCTGACTGTAATTGTACTAAGGGAGCAACAACAGATACGCTGATCTCAGAAGGGGTCACTTGGAAAGGGGCATAATATGTACTGTTCGCTTTAAACCCTAGGATTTGAGAAGAGGAGAACACAGACAGTGCAAGGGGGGCAACCCCACCTGTGCTGATCCCTGAAGTGAGTATTTGGGAAAGAGTGTCTGGGACATCAGAAACGACAACAGATTCCACGAAAAGGGGTCTATGCTCAGAAGCAGGGATTTCAGCTCTCTGAGTGACAGACCGGTTCAGCGAAATACCTAGGAGTAGGGATTCTGCGAACAGGCTTAGGGAAACAAACGGTTTCAGAATACTTTTAACTGGAGCCAGTATTAATGCCGAAAGTTCAGGGGGCGTAGCCCCGAGAATTTTAGCCGAGTCAGGGGACATAAGGAGTTCATCCTCTGAAGCTAAGGAGGTGTCCTTGACTGACGGACTACCCGTATTAACCAAGGGAGGTTCATAGGGCTGACCTGCAGGGGTTAACATAGGAAAAACCTCAAGGGTTAAGTTACTCTGTACCTGAGAATCAGAGAAATAGAAGCTAGTCTCCGAGAGTGGGGTCATAGGGGGTTCTGCTTCTTGCCCTAGGGACCTAACATTAGACTGCGGAATACTAGGGTTAGCAGTGGGGACCTCACAGAGCAGACTAGCAGGGGTTAAAACAGAAAAAACCTCGGGAACAGAGCTTAGAAATTTTGGGTTAGAAAAAGATGGCAAACAGGATTCATTCTCTGGTGCAAGGGAAGACACACTGACCTGGGGGATGCAGGGATTTACAGTGGGGGACTCATAGGCCTGACTTGCAGGGGTTAAGACCGGAATAACCTCGGGGATAGAACCCAGGGAGGTTAACTCAGGATTAGGGAGCGTGGCAGCTTCTTCCTTAGCGGGCAGCGACAGAGAGATGTTTGACCATTTTTAGGAGAGGGAGGTACCCCCACATGTTTAGCAACAGGACTGGCAGCATAGGATATCTGCCAAGCAGCAGCGTAGCTGGCAATGAGGGGGTCCTGTTCTTTTATACAAATGTCAAGTGTTACGGAAAGTACATGGAGTGTATCTTGAGACTGAGCCAACATGAGGAGGGCGCTCTGTTGTACTAGATGAATGTCCAGTGATGAGGCCAGGACATAGAGTGCCTCTTGGGCGTCGGCCAGTTCCATAGGGTACACGTTATCCCAGGTTAAAGGGGAATCAGGGGAGCGAATACAAGCGGCTAGAGACTGTTTTAAGTTCTGGATGCAGTAAGCCTTAATAAAGAGATCACAACGGCATTGTCTTTGCAAAGGGGTTAAACCTTCATATGTAAACAGATCTTCAACCAGGGGTAGTACTTCACACAGATACTGGCCTTTAGAGTGGGACTGGTACGCAGGCCGGGACATAACTTCAGTTGGAAAATTGCCAACCCCGCCACGGCGCGGTCCTGTTTTGATGGGCCGAGCATACTGTTACGCCGATGCTTGCCACAAACCGGGACCGGACCGCGGGGCTGAGGTGGGGTTATATAATCACCGACCTTAGTCCGCGCAGACTGATCCAGAGTTTGCAGTTCATAGTCGTACATCGCAGGGTCAGGATTGGAGAAGGCAGCATCGTCGTTATTGAAGCCAAAGTCGGGGTAGGAGAAGACAGGACAATCGATGGCCGAAGCAGGGTCAGGATAGAAGACATCAGGGTGGTCGTAGTCATAGCAAGGAATCGGCAACAGGCAGACAGGAGTTCCCCGCTTCAGCTTAGGAGCGTGAGCAGAGGAGTGGCCTCTGCGCGAGGAGCGGCCTCGGCCCATGATGCCGGTCTCAGCAGGGGGAGACAGCAGGCTGGCCGAAGTATACCGCAGGGCAGCGTCGGGGAAACCAACGCTTCAGCGCAGAAGTCCAAGGCAGGCCACTGCATGGAGATAGCAGCAGGCCGCAGGAAATAAAGGGTAACCACTGCTAGGAGTGAATGCAGCAGGTACCAGTGCTGGCTAACCACGCTTCAGCACAGGAGACAGGAACAGGCCTCTGGATACTCAGGAACTAGGAAGGTTAGAACACTAGGAGAGAGGCCTGGTCGGTTTGTGGCAGAGGACACACAGAGGCTTTTGTTACGTCCAAGGTAGGAGTTATGCTCGGCACTGGTTCAGTGCCAAAGCCCAGGATATAAAGGGTGGAGATCCAATCACAGGAGGAGGGTGTGAGTATTCCTCCAATGATGGAGCACAGGGCAGAAGCTGCAATGAGAGGCAGCACATGTGCTATTGATTGCCAGAGGAAGCTTGCAACTGCATAGGTCTGCAAGGCTATAGTCAAAGCCAGTAGTGGATTCCTTACAAAAACAGGATAAAAGGAGTCAAAAGTGGCAGAAGATTTAGGTAGAAGCAGAGAAGAGGGGAAGGGTACAGAAGGAATCTCTTTGTGGATAGCATCCATCTTGACTTTAAAGTGGTCGGAAAAGGCTTGAGTAGAAGTCAAGGAAGGAAGGATGGGAAATTGGATGGGGAGGTCATAACAGGGAGTCCATTACACCAAGAAGACAGCGTGGAATGAATTTGTGAGTGTAGATGAGTGAGGAAAAATAGTGTTATTTGGCCTTAAAGAGAGAAGAGTTAAAACAGAAGAAAGGAAATGTATAGTGCAGAAAATCAGGCTCAGTATAAGAAGGGGCATATATATCAAGAGAGTAGGAGAGGATAGAGTTATAGGTGTTGACAAAATTATAAGGTTGAGAGGAAGGAGAGAGAGAAGAGATGTTAGTGTTCACGGTAGATGCTAGAGCATAGAGGTCATGTGATGACTTGAGATAAGGTGTGTGGCTTAGGCAATATGAAGACAGACTTTCATCACCACCATTTTGGCGCAACAGCCATTTTGAGTGTGTATCTGCGTTTGTGTATTGTGTATCTGTGTATATGTGTATCTGTTTACTTGTGTATGTTTGATATGTTTTAGAGCATCGCTCCTGGCAAAGACTAACCCTTGAATAATTCATGGCTAGTCATGGAATTGAAATAATTGCATTTGTAAGAGTTTTTTCTGCAAAGTCATTTTTCACTGACCTCCACTTCCCTTATCTGGCAGCTACATGCAAAGGGCTAAGAGGTTTACTCCTTAAGTCAGGAGGTTAAGAGGCCTACATTGCGGTGGAATATATACTGTAGGATAAAGTATAGCTTACTGTAGACGGACGTTCACAGAGGTACGGTAAGGTGATTTTATAACAAGGCTTTATTGTGCCTTTTCCTTTTTCATCAGGAAACCATCCAAACACATGGGGGGGGGGGGGGAACAAAGCTTCTATTCACTTGGGAGTCTTTCTAGTGAATACTATGCAATTAATTCACATCTCCCTTAGTTAAGCATTTCTCCCAGCCCCAAACACATAGCATGAAATAAGCAGATATAAGAAGTCTCTTAAGAATGAAAGTCTTATCTGTTAGCTGCTGTAGAGTAAGCTTCTCTGCTCTCCTGGAACCGCACCCGTGTGTGCACAGAAAATGTCAGCATCCAGGTTTAGAAGTCTTATTTGTCAGCTCCAGAGATCTGTGTTCTCTTGGTCAGTCTCTCCTGGGAGACTCAAGAACCTCTGCTCTGTCTCCAAAGTTCAGCTCACAGTTAGAGCTAAGGAGTCACTTCCTGTCTCAACAGACAGGCTTTTTTAAGAAATCTAAATCAGGCAGGTGGTGTTTATTAATTGACTACCAGCAGTTAACCACCACACTGCTAGATTAAAGGCACATTACTTGAACAGGAATTACTCCCCTGTTACATACCTCCCCTGTTTGTGGGAAGCTCGGGCTTGCCACGGCCAAAGTCCATCCTTCCACTCTCATTCTAGATATCTCTGTGACTTGAATCAGAGTGGATGGTGGTAGAGAACCCTCAGTCCTGCTGGGATTGGAGCCCTTTCTCCAGTTTATTCGTGTCTCCTCCTGAAGGTGTTTGAGATCAGCACCCCTCAGTCGCTCGAGGAGGACTTTTTCCAAGTATAGTCTTTTTTCTACTGCACCGACACACTTTATTCGAGCAAATACCCGGTATGTACCTGGCAGATACCTGGAATGCGCCACTCCTCACCTCTGACAAGCCCCGTTGCATTTGCCTTCCCAGCCTGGGTTCATGCCTGGCTGATGGGCGGCTGATCTGTTAAATGATAATGATTAGGATTTAATAGGCTGCAATGCTTCGCGTGTCTACCAGATGGCATAAATTCATGAATTGTAATGCAGTATATATATATATACTGTGCAGTATTGCAGCCAGCGGGAATAAAATGCTTCAATCCCTGCTTGGAAAATAACTCAATGCACTCGGGCAGAAAACAGTCACAAACCTCAATACACCCGGGTATACCTGAATTCGTGGGACTAGCCAAGCTCGAATAAAGTGTGTCGCCAGTGTATGTGCGCGTTCATGAGATTTCCCTCGCGTCGGGTGCTCGTCTTATTGTAGGCATACTGTATGGCAGCAGTTGCAGAGCGTTTAAAAACAGCCTTTTGAGTTTTTCGCTCTTGAAGCTGTCGCTCTGCCCTTTTCCCACTCAATGGGGTTGCTAGTTCAGCCTCTTTGAGATTAAGTTGCAATTCCACACCCACTTCCAGAGAATGTCCCATCTTTTCAGCTTCATCAGCTAAGGATTCTTCTGGTTTTAATTCAGCACGTGTACCTTCTTTTGTTGCCTGCTGGGTGGCTGAAGGTTTTGCTAGTGCTTGTTTAGGTGGTTCAAATTTTGCAACCTTGTCTTTCAGATGAGCGGTATTCCCAGCTCTCACTGTACCCTTGTCTTCATGGGTTTTTGAGGCTGTGGGATACTGACGCTTAGTCAGGGTCAATACTTGTCCTTGTAGGACTGTAATCTCATCCGCGAGAGATCCCTGTTTTTTGAGTGCATCTTGCAAGTCCCTTCTCAGGGAATTTATCTGCGCACTTTGCTTTCTCTGAGTCTGTATCAGTGTCTCCTTCAAATTCTGGAGCTCTGTAATTTTTGTCGTCAAGGTTGCCGCTGTGTCTGTTTTCTCCTTGGTGTACTGACTCAAGGGAATGGAACAGTCTCTCTGTCTCTCCAGCTCTTACTCTAGTTTCTGAGCCTTCTCACGCTCCCTCTCATACATAGTCACCTGGTATTGAAGCTCCGCCTCCAATGATGCTCTGGTGACATGCAGGGTGGCCTTTAGCTCCTCATACTGCTCTTTGGGGACGTACTGGGTATTCAGACGTTCCTGCAGCGCTTGTACCTCTTTAGAAGCCTGCAGCTTTTCTTCCTGCAGCGTTTGCTGCTCCTCCTCAGCATACTGGAGGTGTGTACGCAGACCTTGCAGTTGGTTCTGCAGTCGGTGCTCTGCGTCCCTTGAAATGTCCAGCTCCTCAGTGAGACTGTGTAGTTCCTTTCTGGAAACTTCCAGGTCTGTGCGGCAGCTGTTGGTCTCATGATATGAGGCATCCAGTGCTCTGCGGAGTGTCTGAACCTCTTTCTGAGATACGTCCACCTCTATCCGGACACTGTTGACCTCCTGTTGTGAGGCATTCAGCTCTATGCGATGAGTGTGAACCTCTTGCTGGAAGACTGTCATCTGCTTCAGTGCCTCCTCATACTTCCTCTTTAGCGTAGCCACCATTTTATCAGATTGGCTCTGCTTTTCATCCATGGCGGAAATAGTAGCATTTGCAGTATCTAGCTCAGTCTTGAGATCGTCCAATTCTGTCCTGGCTAAAGAGTAAATTGTGAGCACATCTTTTTGTAGCCTCACGTTATTTTTCTGTAGCTCTCTGTAATCATCTTCCTTTTGATTCAATTGTTCACGGAGCATATCACAATCATGCCTGGCATTTTTCAGGGCATCTTCAGGGCTGGTCAAGGGATCGTCACTCACTGGTTCCGGCTCCACTTCCCTGGGATGGTTGGTTGAGGGTTCCTCACTGTTGCCACCGGACAGATCCTTCTTTGGGGTACACGACTTCTGCCTTGGGCCCTCTGGATATTCAGTTAATTGCGGGACGAATTCTCAAATTTCTCCAGGCTGCAGGGCAACTCGGTCCCCCTTTTCCTCCAAAGGATCTGCGGACGTGTCTGTTCCTTCCACGGTAAGTGAAGAACCGCTTTTCTTTTTCTTTTTCCGCCTTTTTGATTTGGATGACACCATCCCTTCAGGGATATTGGGGTCTCCATCTGCATTTGAAATTTTAGCAGCATCACTGGATCCACCCGGCTTTTCTTGCAACTGTAATAGCTGACGGAAATATGCGGTTATCCACTGCTCCCGATCTGTCTCCTGCTGATCATATTCGTCATCAAAGGGAGCAGTCTTTTCTGTTGGTGCCGAGTTCAGGCACCCCCACCATTCTTGGGGTGTTTTGTGGGTCTGACTCGGTTCGGGTTCCCCGTAAGAGATGTCTTCCTCTTTATTGGACTGGAAGGGCCACTCTTCCGTGGGGTAGTGTTCATTACAGGAACGCTGCATCTTGTCCTCCATTTTTAGGCTATCAGGTGTTATTTTCTTCCTGACCTCAGGAGGCGCTATTGAAGCTGTTGCCACTGTATTTGCTAGAACCCCCAATTGTGGTAGTCCTACAGATGGGCATATTTTGCTTGTAGAGGTCGTAGCTCTCACAGGCATCTCTGTAGACTTTTCATTCTTGAGTAATTTTTTTTTTCAATATCAGCAGTACTGTGCATGCATTTTCTCTTATCAGGTATACAAGATGTGCAATTGCTAGGTAAAAACTTCTATTTGCTTTACACCATTTTCTTGCTAGGTATAATCTCTCATTAGGTATGCTGAATGTGTGGTTGCTAGGTAAAAAAAAACTTCTGTTTGCTTTACACCATTTACTTGCTAGGTCCAATCCCTCCGCTTCAGCAACAGAATTTGGTTTTCTGCCTGAGTTCAGTAATTTTCAGTCCCATCTTTGGGTATTATGGCATTCACACTTCACACTTTGGGTTTTGCTCCCAAGATATATATAGGCAGACTTTTTTTTACGTGCAGAAAAAAAAACATTCTTTGCAGTGGACTATATCTTTCATTCCCGGCAGGGTGACTCAACACTCAGCAATTGGCTTTTAAATACCTTTTACACAGATCAGAAATCCCTTTTTCCCCTATAGGGGAATTTTACACTCAGCATTTGTTTGCTAAAAATTCCCCTGCTTCAGCACAGTCTTGTATCAATTTTCACACTTTTCTGCATATACTCCATTCACAGCTGGTAGCCCTATGCGATGTGGCAACCTTTATTTGCAAAATCAGTACCACTCGTGGGTCACCATCTGTATTCACTGCTTCAGCGAAACTTTTGAAAACAACAAACACCTATCCCTTTTTAAGGGCTGACTCACTTCTTGAACCATGACTATGGTTGGAAGGCAATACCCCTATTTCAATGACCATATTACATTTTGTGATAGGCAAATAAGGTTTAGCTGCTTCTGCAGTCTCTCTCCTCTTGGGATTGGGGCAAAGAGTCCATCTGTGGTTTTGTAAGTTTCAGTGCAGTGTAAGTTTCAGTGGTGTGTATCCCTTTAACTCTGATCTCTGCTGCATGAGGTTTTTTTTTTTTTTAAGTTGCTCAGACAGTTTGTAGGCAAAAAGCATAACAAAAAAAATGTCACATAAAAATCTTCGGTCCTTTTTAATTTCAAAGACACCTCTCATCCCACTTCGGACACTATATGAAGACGGACATTCACAGAGGTACACAATTGGAGACTTTTTGTAAGGTGAAATTATAACAAGGCTTTATTGTGCCTTTTCCTTTTTCATCAGGAAACCATCCAAACACAGGGGGGGGGGACAAAGCTTCTATTCACTTGGGAGTCTTTCTAGTGAATACTATGCATTTAATTCACATCTCCCTTAGTTACGCATTTCTCCCAGCCCCAAACACATAGCATGAAATAAGCAGATATAAGAAGTCTCTTAAGAATGAAAGTCTTATCTGTCAGCTGCTGTAGAGTAAGCTTCTCTGCTCTCCTGGAACCGCACCCGTGTGTGCACAGAAAATGTCAGCATCCAGGTTTAGAAGTCATATTTGTCAGCTCCAGAGATCTGTATTCTCTTGGTCAGTCTCTCCTGGGAGACTCAAGAACCTCTGCTCTGTCTCCAAAGTTCAGCTCACAGTCAGAGCTAAGGAGTCACTTCCTGTCTCAACAGACAGGCTTTTGTAAGCAATCTAAATCAGGCAGTGTGGTGTTTATTAATTGACTACCAGCAGTTAACCACCACACTGCTAGATTAAAGGCACATTACTTGAACAGGGATTACTCCCCTATTACACTTACGAACCATATTTATGTATGAATAAGGATTTTTATATGTCATCATATTGTTTTTATCTCTAAGCCAGCCCCCTTAAGGGGCGTATTACTCATTTTGAAATGTATAAAAATGTGATGCCAAGCAATATGTTTTCAGAGGAATTAGTTCATTTTGAATTCTTTCTCTCATTTGCACCTTGGTGCAGATAAATTCACGTTGATACTTTGAACCCTTGACTTATTGATATTATTTCTACGCTTTAATAGTCAATAAAGGTCTTGAGAGTAGCGAGTAGAACAGGTAGGAGGGGGGTGAAGGGAGTTAGTGGTAGTGAATGATAGGAGGTGATGGTCAGAGAATGGAAAGGGGGAGACAGGGAATTAAGGAAAAGAACAGTTTTTAGTAAAGACCAATTCTAGATAGTGAACATCCTTGTGAGTGCTGGAATTTGTCCACTTGTGGAGATCAAAGGAGGAGGTTAATGAGAGAAGGCGAGATTCCCAAGAAACTGAGGGATCATCAATGTGACAGTTGAAGGCCCCAATAAAAAAAGGATAGGAGAGCCAGAGATGAGAAAGAAGGAAAGCCAGGATTCAAAGTCAGAGAGAAAGGAAGAGGTAGAGAATGTAAATGTTGGCTTTCTGTGATGACTGTAACATGCACAGAAACAGGGTAGACAAGTTGGACGGCGTTAACCTCAAAGGAAGAGAAAGATGGAGGCATTGGGCAGAGCTGATATTGGCAGCGGGAGGAGAGGGGGAGACCTACTCTTTACCCTGGCCAGCAAGGCATGGAGTGTGAGAGAAAGAGAGACCACCATAGGAGATAGCAGCCTCCACAGCAGAGTCAAGTTGTGAGAGTTTTTTTTCTGTGAAAGCAAAGAGGTGAAGATAGTGAGAGCAGTAGAGTTTGACTACAACCAGAGCCTTGTTATTCAGAGAGCTGACATTGCAGAGGGCACAGGAGAAGGTAATAGAGAAGGAAGGGAGACAAGAAATAGGTTTTAAGTTAGCTTGGTTAACACAGAAGGGAAGGAGGAGTTATGGATGTGTGGGTGAGAGAAGGTATGTATGTGGCCGGATCAAGGATTAGGAGAGATATCTCCAGCAGCAGGAAGGAGAAGTAGAGAGAGATTGAGAGAAGAAGATTCGTTGGGGTGCTTTTTATTGAATGGTATAGAAGTTCCTGGGCACAGACAAAGGTGGAGGAAAGGAGAGGAAGAAATGTGGATAGAAGGAGTAGAGTAGGGAAGTTGGAGAGAATAGAAAAGTTTAAAAAGGAATGAGGAAACAGCAAACAGGAAAATCAATAGGGAGGGCATAATGAGATGCAGGGAGAGAAAGGTAGGGGGATAAATTGTATAAATCAAGTCTGTGTGGGCAGAGTAGTGTGAAGGTTCATCAGCAACTTAGAAAGTCATCTTTAGATGTGTAAAAATTATCAGAGCATATAGAAAGCCAACAGTTGAAGAGTTGTTGATGAAGTGCAGAATACAGTTCATCTTGTACACTTCACCTCCAATTTTAACTCTACAGACACTTCACATGTGACACTTAAGATGTTACCCAGCCATATGGCACAGCCATTATAGACTGATTTAAATACTCTAACAATATCACATGACAATACAAATTAAGGGATGAGTTGTGCCTAATAAACTCAGACAGACATACCAAAGAGATGTTAATTTGGTAATAGGTCTGGTACAGTTGGGTTTAAATTGATAGAAGGGAAATCAACTGAGACAGACCTATGATAAGAAATGAATCAGAATGTTAGTCTAGATTACTGTATGTATTCATGTTTAAAGATATAAAAAACTTACAGAGATGATGACTCCAATTTTAACTCCACAGACACTTTATATGGGACACTTAAGATGTTACACAGCCAGATCTGCAGTCCCGTTTTAACTGCCATTCCAGCCAATAGCAGTTAATGTGGAATTGAACAGTGATTCCCAGCATCAGAGTTTAATAAACCTAGTCTATCTATTGTGTTTGTGTTGTATTTTGTTATTTACTGTATATAGCACTAGCCGTTGTATGCAGTGCTTTATAGATATATTATACAAGACACAATAATGTGATGAATAATACAAATGAGTGCATAATACATAAAAGTAAAAAATATTGAAGAAAGGGAGTGCCTGCTCCAATGAGCTTACAGTATAATTGGTGTATTGGGAGACATACTATAGAGAGACAAAATAATTGCATGGAAGTTCACATTGAAAATGGCAAGGTTAAGTAGGTGCAGTATTGAAAAATAATGTGTGGTGCTCTAAAATACAGGCCGACCGCTTGTACAGTATAAGCATGTGTATAATCCACTTATAGTTCCTTTGGTGTACCACACTTGAGGGTTGTAATAATGATTTACCAACCCATAACCCTGTGGTATATATCACTCCTCCATTGTAATGCGACTAGCTGGCAAGGGTTTCCAGAAACACTGCAGTAGGAAACCTCACAACTAAGGGCCTCATGCAGTAAAGGTTGATAAAAATTATCGCCACGGCATTTAAATCGCCTTTTTTTGGGCGTTGCTATCATGGTATTCAGCAAGCCTTCATTACTGTTCTCAGCAAAATTCCCAAAACGAGCTATTTGCTGCCAGCGATAGCATTGAGCCTCTGAAAAGGCCTAACCCGGCGATACATTTCTGCTGCAGAGAGAGCTGCTCTGAGAGAGCCGCCTCTGCCAGCAGAAACCTAGCTCGCAAATGATGTTTTTTAATATACATTTCTTTCATAGTGTATATGTGCAGGGGGTCTCCGGAGCTGAACCGCGTTGGTTTCAGGTCTGGGGACCCCCTGCTTCCCGAGATACAGGCCCCTTTATGGGGTGCCGGTATCTCCTATGCTTTGAAATGTCCCGGTCATGTAACGCGGGACATTTCAATGCAGAGGGATACCGGCACTCCATAATGGGGCCTGTATCTTGGGAAGCAGGGGGTCCCCGGACATTACACCAACGCAGTTCAGCTCCGGAGACCACGTGCACATCTACACTATGAAAGAAATGTATATTAAAAAATATTTAATACACATCAATACACGCCTTCCTCCGCCCATACACACACAGTAATGGGCAAAATAACTATTATCCAGATATGGATAATAGATTATTTGCCCATTATTAAACACAACATAAGCATGCATCAATAAAGTAAATAAATACAGTTCTACTTACCACACCAGCATGTCCCTCTGTCCTCCGTTGCCAGAAAGAATACATACATAATAAAGACATTCTAATGGCCTCTAACCCCTTAATAACCACTATAGTAATTAAGGGGTTAACCCACCCTGCCCCAATACAAACCCGGGAGACTTAAGCACCCACCCCGGACTGACTATACCCTCCCTGTACCCATTGAGTAGTATAGTGGTACATCATACCCATATAATAATAATAATAATAATAATAATAATAATAATAATAATAATAATATGGGAATGATAAGCCTCTATAGCACTCAATGGGCACCCTAATTACAATACATTAATGCACCAGACACACAATAATAAAACATAACTCCAAAAAAACATACTTCACTAAATAAAATCAGTAGCCAGCTAATCCAATGAATACAAGCAATAACAACATCAACAATGAATTAATTAAACCATTAACCAATACAAACAATTAATTCCTAAAACAACCCATGAATTACTATAGCGGTTAAAAACCGCCAAGGTGATTAAGGGGTTAGGGGCCATTAGATTGTATTTTTGATTGTTTTGTTGCTGCCAACGGAGGACAACGATGGTGAGGAGGACAACGATGGTGAGGAGGACAAGGACAGCCAGTTTCATTTACTTTATGCTGGCTGTTTTTTTTTTTTTTTTTTAAATGGGCAAATGCACTATTATCCATATCTGGATAACAGTAATTTTGTCCATGAATGTACTGTATGTATTGCGGTGAGGGGGGGAGGGGGTTGTATTTATTTGAATGTACAGTATTGCACAACAATTTTTTTCTGCTGCACAGTATTGATACCGGAGGTCGGCGGACACCCACGGTACCCCCGGACACACGTGAGGACCACTCAGAGGCCCCCGGATACCCACAGGGGCCCCCTGAACCCCCCCGCTCAAACGAGGAGACTTCACAGAGGCCGCCCGACACCACCTCAGACGCCTGGACACAACCCTGAGGCCCCCAGACACCTACGGGAACCACCCGGAGACCGTGGACACCCGCAGCAACAACCCAGAGACCCCCGGATACCCACGGGGACCACTCAGAGACCCCCATACACCCACAGGAACCACCCGGAGACCCCCTGACACATGTATGGAGCACTTGGAGGCCCCCAGAGACCTGCATGGACCACCCGTTTTCCCCCGGACAACCGCAGTGAACACCGGAGGCCCCCTCCAGCATCTGGTATCAATCATGCGCAGAAAAATTTAAATAAATGCTTTTATGCAACTTGCAATATTTTTTGCACCAGCCTCTGGCTAGCAACAAAATATTGAGAGATTTTAAAGTATGATAAGCTTATGATGGTTACCATGAATAGCTATTACTGGCAAAAAAAAGCAATTTTGGAATTTTTTGGCTTGTCAGGCGACTTTTTTCCCCTCAGGCTGTTAATGGTCGTTAAAAAGCCATTGTATCACGATACTGCAATGTTATCACTATTTAGTGAATAACAAAGCAAGCAGTATCATGCAATAAGGGCATTAATTGACCATTAAACAACTTATCATTCCCATTCATGTACATACCACTTCACGGCGTTAACCCATCTACAGTAATTTAAAACCGACCAACATTTAAACTCAACTCTTAAATAAAGCATCCCAAAAGGCTGGACTCATAGCTACTGTCCCGCACCCACAGTCATTCTTACCAACTATTGTGGCCAAGTACTATTACAGTATCTACTGCGCTTATTCCCTCACCATTGCCAATCATTTCCAGTTGTTGAACCTAATTAAATTACAATGTTATTAGGTGTAGTGGTTGGCAAGGCATAAAGGTAGACCATCAGACCTCTCTCTGCTAGCCTGCTACTCCATAATTTCCAGTAGGTTTAACACCATTACATTGCATCAGAGTTGTGTACATTACGACATCACTGTTTGATAGATGTTTGGCATATAGATAGTACTATCAACTACTTGTATAACAGCCAATAATTTCCAATTGTTTTAACACATCTGTGTTTGGCGACAGATAATACCATTGAACCTCTCTCTACTCCTTGCTAACTTAATAGCCAATTATTGCTTTAGGATGTTATGTTACCTTTATCTGCTTATTTTGAGTTTTTGGCAATTTTATTAAAGCGCAAAAGTAAACCAATATAATTTTTGCAAAACCAAATCCTAAATCAAACCACGCAATTTTTTTAGAACCAAAACATTGTTCAAAAGACCCTATAAAATAATTTTTAGAGCCACTCCAAAACCAAACCAACAAGTTTCAGAAAGGAAAGTGGAAGCATTTTAAAGTCATTTCTCAGCTTTAAATGTAAAACATGAAGGTGCACTTTCAAACTCAAAATACCAACTCTGTCCTGTGTATTGCTCCTTCTAGGAAAATAAACTGTGGAATAAAATCAATAGGCATCTTAACTGTATTCTGGCTAAAGATGTGTTTGCAGAGGTTTAGTGCTGTGTAACTATCAGCTTATCAGAGACCTGAGTTGTAGTGTAACAGTAAAACTATAAAGAGGCAAGGACATTCACAATGGAAGAAAAACAAAAGAAAGGGGAATTTGTTTATGATTGAACACAGTGTATTTTGTTAAGGCAGCTCAGCAATTCTATTATAAGTAATGGTTTAATTAAAGTTTAATGGCTGGGCAGTGACAAATACTAGCACAGGCTTCTCTTTACAAAGAGTCTCCTATTTCTAAGAACTGGAGGGCTACCCTGCTTACCATAGGTGTCACTGTGGTACATTATTTGGGGCGATTGAAAAAATAATTATGTTATCTCTTGTATGTATCAGTGTCAGGACAAATGAAAAGTGCAAAAACCCATAGCGCACCTACAACGGAAAAATATTTTTTAGCACGCTACTTTTACTTAACTATTTTCTTCTTATTGTAATACGGGAAAAAACATTGCAATGCAATCTGTTTATTTTTATATTTTAAACAAAAGACAGACAACTGCCTGCCTGGGTAACTGACTGGGTGGGTGACTGACTGGGTAGGTGACTGACTGGGTGGGTGACTGCCTGGGTGGGTGACTGACTGCCTGGGTGCGAGGGTGGATGACTGACTGCCTGGGTGGGTGACTGACTGCCTGGTTGGGTGGGTGACTGCCTTGGTGGATGATTGCCTTGGTGGTGACTGACTGTGTGGGTGGGTGACTAACTGACTGCCTGTGTGGGTGGGTGACTGACTGACTGGGTGGGTGGGTGACTGACTGCCCTGGTGGGTGACTGGGTGAGTGACTGACTGGGTGGGTGACTGGTTGGGTGGGTGACTGACTGCCTGGGTGGGTGACAGACTGCCTGGGTGGGTAACTGCCTGGATTGACGATTTCCTTGGTGGCTGACTGACTGCGGGGGTGGGTGACTAACTGACTGCCTGTGTTTGTGGGTGACAGACTGACTGGGTGGGTGACTGACTGCCTGGGTGGGTGACTGGGTGAGTGACTGGGTGAGAGACTGGGTTAGCGATTGGGTGAGTGACTTTGGGTGACTGAGTGACTGAATGGGTGGGTGACTGAGTGACTGGGTGGGTGGGTGGTTGGGTGACTGGGTGGGTGGGTGACTAGGTTGGTGACTGAGTGACTGGGTGGGTGACTGACTGGGTGAGCGACTTGGGTGACTGAGTGACTGGGTGGGTGACTGAGAGACTGGGTGGGTGGGTGATTGGTTGGGTAACTTAGTGACTTACTGGTTGGGTGAGTGGGTGGGTAACAACTGCCTGGGTGGGTGACTGCCTGGGTGGTTGACTGACTGCCTTTGACTGACTGCCTGGGTGGGTGACTGCCTGCCTGGGTAGGTGGGTGACTGACTGCCTGGGTGGGTGACTGCCTGTGTGGGTGGGTGACTGCCTTGCTGGTGGGTGACTGCCTTGAATGCCTGGGTGGGTGGGTGATTGCCTGGGTGGGTGGGTGACTGCGTAGACTGACTGGGTGGGTGATTGGGTGAGCGACTGTGTGAGTGACCTTGGGTGACTGAGAGACTGGCTGGGTGGGTGACTGGGTGGGTGACTGAGTGACTGGGTGTGTGGGTGACTGAGTGACTGGGAGGGTGGGAGGGTGATTGGGTGAGGGACTGGGTGAGCGACTGGGTGAGTGACTGGGTGGGCTTGTGGGTGACTGAGTGACAGGGTGGGTGGTTGACTGAGAGACTGGGTGTGTGGGTGATTGGGTGGGTGACCGAGTGACTTACTTGACTGACTGCCTGGGTGGGTGACTGACTGCCTGGGTGGGTGACTGACTGCATGGGTGGGTGGGTGACTGACTGCCTGTGTGGATGGGTGACTGGCTGCCTGGGTGGGTGACTGACTGCCTGGGTGGGTGGGTGACTGAATACCTGGGTGGGTGACTGACTGCCAACTGATGGTTGACTTCTTCCTGGGTCGATGACTGACTGCCTGCCTGGGTGGGTGGGTGACTTCCTTCCTGGGTCAGTGACTGACTGGGTGGGTGACTTTCTACCTGGGTGGGTGACTGACTGCCTGTGTGGGTGGGTGACTGACTGACAGCCTGGGAAGGTGACTAATTGCCTTGGTAGGTGACCCACTGCCTTACTGCCTGATTGGGTGAGTGACTGGGTGAGTGACTGGGTCAGTGACTGGGTGAGCGACTATGTGAGCGACTGGACGGGTGGGTGACTGACTTTGTGTGACTGGGTGGGTGGGTGACTGAGAGACTGGTTGGGTGGGTGACTGGATGGGTGACTGAGTGACAGGGTGGGTGACTGAGTGACTGGGTGGTGACTGTGTGGGTGGGTGTCTGAGTGACTGGGTGGATGAGTGACTGGGTGGGTGACTGAGTGGGTGGGTGACTGAGTGAGTGGGTGGGTGACTGAGTGAGTAGGTGAGTGAGTGAATTACTGGGTGGGTGAGTGACTGGGTGGGTGAGTAAATTACTGAGTGGGTGAGTGACTGGGTGGGTGAGTGACTGGGTAAGTTACTGGGTGGGTGAGTGAGTTGGGTGAGTGAGTGACTGGGTAGGTGAGTGGGTGGGTGAGTGGGTGGGTGCCTGAGTGGGTGACTGACTTTGACTGGGTGGATGCTGCTTCCTGCTTCCTTCCCCGCCAGACACAAGGTAGGCTCGGGGGCACGGTGGGGTGAACGGGAGGTAGGCGTGGGGGCGCGGGAAGTAGGGTAGGCAGCTGGGGGCTAATTCCGTGGCTGCTGCCCGGGACAGGTGGCGGTCACGGGGGAAGCTGAATTGGCACGCACGGGCTCCAAATGGTGCTTCCCTTCCATCCCATGTTAGGAGCAGGGGGGAGCAGGGAGCAGGGGGGAGCAGGGAGCAGGGGGTAGCTGGCCCACAGGCAGTAGGCCGGACACCATTCTTTCCTGCGCATGCGCTCTGAGACCTCGGCCCTGCGCATGCGCATGGGGGTCGCCGGCAATTTTTTTTAATATACTACGGGCACGGCCTGACTCACGGGGCCCGGGACGCCAACACCGGCAGTCCCCCCTGTTGGTGGTCCTGAGTGTACGGAAGCTTGTTTTGCTGCATTGAGACTTTTTTGGCTCCAATGTGTGGATCACATAAACAGTAGCAGGCTTGTAATTAAGTATTGTCATGGGAGACCAGAATGATCCAAAGGGATCAAGCACCAGACAGGACACAGATATCCAATAAAAAGTATTTGTTCTGGTCTGAGCCAGCAATCACAACACAAATCACTTAACAGAGCTATATACTCACTCGATGGGATACAGGGGATCCTAGTAGTCCTAGCTCTCCAGCGTCACTAAAATAGCTTACCCAGCGCAGCTTCCACCTCTGTAGGGGTCCAGACACTTCAGGTGGTGGTAGATGTAAGTTCGAGGCAGGCAAGTTTAAATCTCCCACTTTAGAACAGCACGCAGCCTTTTTCTCAGGTGTCTCCGGCACAGTCTTGGAGCACAACCACTTAGTCCGCCAACACACCAGTTCTGGAAGAGCTTTGGAGCGGAGATAGGTCTACCTTTCAAAGTGTCTCCGTCTCCATAGAGGAGAACGGAGCAGCGGGAAATCACAGAGAGGATGCTGTGTGTTGGGCCAATCACAGTGTGAGGGCTCACATGTGTTGGCCAATCTGAGCTGGGGCTTTGACTGAGGGGCTGAGGCAAGGCGAGCGGGAAATTACAAACCGATCAATGAGAACAGTGCCTACAGGAATCATACGCAGTCACTGTTCTCCATGCCGGCTTGCTATCTCCCACTGGGATAGGCACCTCTCTGTCTGGAGAAGACAATGGCTCTGCTTATCAGACCAACATCTCCCAGATAGGAGGATCACCCATCCCTGCTCTACTTTGTCCTCAACCCCATCATGGAACCACCTAAACCCGGATTCCTTGGCGTGTAGGTGGAGTAAGTGTATTACCAGCCTAGCACGCCAAGGGAACATGGAATTACAGTCTGAATACCACATTTCACATGAAATTAAGACTTACCTATACATTCGTACATTAGCACACCAACATATAGTTTTTTTTGGCCAGATAAGCCACAGGCAGGATGTGCAGGGGCATCCTGCACCTCCATCAGAGATAGGGGGCAATGGCTCATCTTAACCTTTATTAATATGAGCCACATTTCCCCCAACCCATTACAAGGACCACGAGCCCTTGCAAATGCACTTACCATAACACCCTCCTACTATCTCTAAGTTATACCGCGTAGATTGTAAGCTCTTCGAGGTAGGGACTTCTTTTCCTAATATCTACTTTTATGTATGTATGAAGTAGCTAATTCTTACAGTATGTCTCCTAATATGTCACTCGTATTACTGCTGTAAAGCGCTGAGAGACTGGTTGGGTGGGTGACTGGATGGGTGACTGAGTGACAGGGTGGGTGACTGAGTGACTGGGTGGTGACTGTGTGGGTGGGTGTCTGAGTGACTGGGTGGATGAGTGACTGGGTGGGTGACTGAGTGGGTGGGTGACTGAGTGAGTGGGTGGGTGACTGAGTGAGTAGGTGAGTGAGTGAATTACTGGGTGGGTGAGTGACTGGGTGGGTGAGTAAATTACTGGGTGGGTGAGTGACTGGGTGAGTTACTGGGTGGGTGAGTGAGTTGGGTGAGTGAGTGACTAGGGGGCAATGGCTCATCTTAACCTTTATTAATATGAGCCACATTTCCCCCAACCCATTACAAGGACCACGAGCCCTTGCAAATGCACTTACCATAACACCCTCCTACTATCTCTAAGTTATACCGCGTAGATTGGAAGCTCTTCGGGGTAGGGACTTCTTTTCCTAATATCTACTTTTATGTATGTATGAAGTAGCTTATTCTTACAGTATGTCTCCTAATATGTCACTCGTATTACTGCTGTAAAGCGCTATGTACATGGATGGTGTTATACACATAAAGATACACAGACACACCTTTATGCTGCCTCTATAAATTCAAATTCTTTTTGACATGAGAAAAAAATAGATGCAATGTGATGGACATTTGAAGGTGTGTTATGTAACTGATCCCTAGCTCCTCTTAGCACTTCCCAAATCTGGTGTACATTGTGCAACATTGTTATAAAGTCCCTTGATACACTGTCACTGAGAGGTGTAAAATTCACATGATGTTCTTCTCAAAAATTACTTGCATACAGTATAATGATTTTTTTGTTAATTTCTATTTATTTATCATCTGAGATCAGACTCCAAAAGACTGTTCATGGTCCCAAAGCTCAACAAAGTATCCGGCCGTTCCTCCTTCTCTTACCGTGCACCCCAAAACTGGAAAAATCTACCGAAGACTCTCACAGCCGCCACCAGTCTAAGTTCTTTCAAAACTAAAGCAGTCTCACATTTGTATCTGGTCTGTAACTGTTACACAAGCCTATAATATATATTTTCTTTAACTGTGCATGCAATGTCTTGTATATAATGTGTACCCTGTTCAGTTGTGTAACTATGTATTGTAACCATGTATTATTTGTCATCTTAACTCTGTGCCCAGGACATACTTGAAAACGTGTATTAACTCTCAATGTATTACGTCCTGGTAAAACATTTTATAAATAAATAAATAAATAAATATTTCTATTTGTGTTTCACCAGCGGCTCAGTGAGTTTTTCTTATTAACAGATAGCACTGGGGTCTTCACAGAGGATTTCTAATCTATATAATCGGTTTCCCTAATTTTCTCTCTTGCCTGCTATGATTTATCAACAAAAGCCGTGGCCTATTTTAAAGATGCAATCCTGTGTCTAAAATCAACTTATTGTAAAGAATGTAACGATCCATAAGTCTGATCTATATAATAGTCAATCTAAGTCAGCAATTTGTTTTGCAATTTTTTTAGAGGATTGAATCAGGTGGTCTCCGGAGCTGAACCACATTAATTTCAGTTGCGGGGATCCCCTGCTTCCGTAGAAACTTACCTCCATAGAAGGTGCCGGTAGCCGCTCTTCTCGGCTAGCAAGGATCTCGTAATGGCCGCTTTTCAGAGCTGTGGGCCAATCGGAAGCTGTGACGTCACCACTGCGGCTTCCTATTGGCCCATGTGACATGAGAGCTTTATAAAGAGCGAAGGATACCGGCACCCCTTTGGGGCTGAAATGAATGGGGTTGAGTTTCAGAGACCCATCTTTCAATTCTATGCAAAAAATAAATAAAAAAAACTTTGCAAAAAAAATCACTAGCTTGAATTTTTTTTTTTTTTAAACAAATCTAACAGAGCTAAAATGTAATATTTGGCTATTTTGTTCTTTGCAAATGAACTACAAATTGCATTTCTTCGGGGAGTCTTTGTATATCAAGTGTTTTCTTTACTCTTGTCCCACCCTGCCCTAGTCAAAGAAACAATATAGATAAAGAGGTTGGATATTTTTTGCCTGTGCAAGCTCTTTTTTGCAAACACAAAGAAACCCCACAAAACTGCAGTAGCCAGACGCAATCAAATCCCTCACCATGTTTAAAAGACGACTTTAAAGAATATTTTAAAATAATTGCGTGTCAAATTTTGCTAAACATAGTTATTGATCACATAAATGTACTGAATGATCACCTATCTACCTGTATATGAAGGTGCACTACTCCTTTTTTAATTAACCAGGTAGATTTCGCTATAGAAAGAGGCATAACCCATAGCGTTCTAATGTTTACCATAAGAATAAGATATCTAGCACTTAAAGTTTGAGACTTCAATTCCGCTGCCTCACACTCAGTAACCAAACCAAAAAGGATAACATTTGTATGTGCATTCTACAAATCCGTACACGGGCTGCGAAATCCACAGAGTGTATTGGTAATAATATTAAAAGAATCCGCAAAACGCGAATCGCCCTTTTTGAGATTGATCCTCTGAAATCCGCGGACCAAAAGAACCGGCCGATCCATTACAAATCCAAATTTGCCCAAGAAATTCACCCATCTCTACTGTTCATCACCATTGATTAACACAGAACAATGTTAAGAACATTTTAAAAACTGGTAGTCATCAAAATCAATATTATCTTTTTTCATAAAATATTTTTTAATTCATTAATATTGTGCAGATAAGTCCAATTGGAATAAGGTTGTATTCCAGAATAATACATGTTCACTGCAGTAACTTTAGTGAAAAATGAGAGCAAGAGAATGACCCAAATATGCATTGTATGTTGCTAAAAGTACAATTTTGGGGCATAATATTTCTGTATGCTGCATGGGTGATTGGGGAATGTATCTAGGAAGGCTTTGAAGATTAAGAACTAAAAAGTTCACATGATTTCTGTATTCCATGGACAACCATTCCTGTGAGAAACACATCACTGTGATAGGCATTGTGTATATCTGGGAAAATGTCAGAAAGACTTGTACAGTATGTCCAGTTCACTGAGGTAAGAGGAAATGCAGTATTTATTTATAAAAAAATAAAATACCAGGAAAAAAATGCATTGAGATACGTCTCATTTTTAAGTATGTTGACAACAGTATATATTACAAATATAAACATGTTTAAAGTATGAAACATTGTGTATAGGTGTAGAGATTGATGCTCATATAAGTGTTTAGACTCACAATCTGTATTATTTGGCATAAGAATAGATGGGAACTTTCATAAATCCTTAAAACATGTATGCAATAAGAAGTTAAGGGGGGGCATAAAAATGGGACCTAGCGGTCAGTCAGCACGACTACCGCAAATGTGGTTCCACCGCTCACCCCACTTAACACACACACTTCCCCACATAGGGACCCAGGTAACCATATGAGGGCTATTGCCCATTACCTGTCCCGGGGGTGCATAGAAATCCAGAGTCCATCCTCAGGAAAGTTCCACCGCGTGCAATCCTGATTGAGTAAACAGCAACATTGAAGAGAGCAAAGGAGCACAGCTAGTATAAAGATCCACAGGAAGAATCCTATAGAAAAAATGAAGGGCACAACTCCAAGCTAAAACTGAGGGTAGTTTTAATGTATAAGTGCACAGGGACAGAAACACAGCCTACACACCAGCGTGTTTCGTCCCAGGGGACTTTATCAAGGTGTGCCACATAAACATACCTCCTCACCTTTATTATCCCCATTTCGCGCTAAAACCACCCGTGTAAGCACACTGCGCATGCGCGCCAGTGACGCGTCGCATCATTGTGACATCGACTCATAACCATCCAATCTCCTCCAGACTAATGAGGTCAGAACATATAAAAACCAACAAAATATAGAAAAAATAATAAATCCATTGATAAATAGATTACAAAGTAATGAAAAAGGATGTTAAGGCAATCACAAACCCATAGATAGCCATAGCTATCAATTAGTCAGATTAAGAAATTCATCATCATTTGTAGATATATGTATAATAATAATACAATTTAGTTCATTTAAGTTAATTAAATAATAAATAAACATAAACTAAATTCCCAAATAAGAATATAGACTGAATATATGTGATTGTCAGGGACATAGTGATTTATATGGAGAAAGAAATATATAAACATTAATCCTTCAAAATTAAACCAATATTAAACTCCATATAAGGATGAAACAGATAGACACCAATAGATTAATATGCTTCAATTATCAATTATTAATATCATAAACAATTAAATCATACACAAATAGCATATTGTAATACAGTTCCTAATGGTTCTTTCCTTTGTGGTAATTGCAAAATTTGCGGTTATATGAAAAAGTCGAATAGTTGTGTATCCAGTCAAACTGGAAAATTTCATACTACTAGATCATTTATTAACTGCAAATCCACATATATTGTCTACCTCATCACTTGTGGGTGCGGTGGCCAATATGTTGGAAGAACCATTAGGAATCTCAAAGTGCGCATTATGGAGCATGTACAATTAATCTCTAAAGAGAATTTGGACCATCCTGTCCCCAAACATTTCACCAACTGCATCCAGGGTGGATTAAAATGTTTCAGTTTTCAAGGTATTGAGTACATCTTGCCATTACCCAGAGGGTGGGATAGGGTCAAGAAGCTCGATCAACGTGAGGCATTCTGGATTTTTACATTGAGTACCAGAGTGCCTCACGGTATGAATATCGATTGGGACCTTTCCCACTTTCTGTAGTGGAGAGGGGTTCTGTATTATAATGATACTATATGCTCCTTTGTGTATGATCTAATTGTTTATGATATTAATAATTGATAATTGAAGCATACTAATCTATTGGTGTCTATCTATTTCATCCTTATATGGAGTTTAATATTGGTTTATTTTGAAGGATTAATTCTTTCCCCAAATAAAACACTATGTCCCTGACAATCACATATATCCAGTCTATATTCTTATTTGGGAATTTAGTTTATGTTTATTTATTATTTAATTAACTTAAATTAACTAAATTGTATTATTATTATACATATATCTACAAATGATGATTAATTTCTTAATCTGACTAATTGATAGCTATGGCTATCTATGAGTTTGTGATTGCCTTAACATCCTTTTTCATTACTTTGTAATCTATTTATCAATGGATTTATTATTTTTTCTATATTTTGTTGGTTTTTATATGTTCTGACCTCAGTATAAGTATTTTGTGTGCATTTTTATGGATTCGTTTTGCTATATGTGAGTTTATCTGTTTTCTTAATACTAATAAAGTTGTTGAATAAAAAACATTTTTTTAATTCCCCTCCGCCTCTACCCGATGGAAGTATCACTGCCGTGCGTTCCAGGTTGGAAGCAGACGCATGGAAGTGACATCGCCTCAGGTCTGAAGGAGATTGGGTGGTTATGAGGCGATGTCACAATGATGCGACGCGTCACTGTCGCGCATGCGCAGTGTGCTCACACGGGTGGTTGTGGCGCGAAATGGGGATAATAAAGGTGAGGAGGTATGTTTATGTGGCACACCTTGATAAAGTCTCCTGTGACAAAACGCGTTGGTGTGTGGGCTGTGTTTCTGTCCCTGTGCACTTATACATTAAAACTACCCTCAGTTTTAGCTTGGAGTTGTGCCCTTCATTTTTTCTATAGGATTCTTCCTGTGGATCTTTATACTACAGTAGCTGTGCTCCTTTGCTCTCTTCAATGTTAAAGTATGAAACAGGGTATGCAGTTTTAAGAGTCTCAGATCAATTGTTGCAGACGTGGAATGCATGCTAAGAGAAGGAAGCGTGACCAGATTCTTTATTGAACATTGGAACCGTAAGTATGCTTCTAGAAGCAGATGTGAGGTGATGTGTTCAGTAGAGTGAGAAGTCTACTCAGATAATTGGATAATCTGTCCGTATACTGTAGTAGTTTAAGGTAAGATAGGGAAAGTGTCTAAACTCAAGGGATAGCCAACTAGTCCTATTAAAATCTCACAATGGTGGGTGTTACATAATACGACAAAACGGCATACTGAGTTGTATAGAATGTTATTTGCTCAGGTGAATTTTGGGTGCTGTAACATACGCTATGACCTGTTCATCAAGAATTGACATTAGCATATATTGTGCTGTGCACTTTCTGACCAAGTGGCATAGGCCAGATTTATTTCCATGAAGTGCACCCATGTGGTATTGATTGTGGATTTCAGTATGTCAATATGCAAAACAAATCTTAGATGGAAGTCTAGCCATATTTATTGCTAGTAACAGAGGCTAAAGAGGTCAGGGAAAGCAGTGAAATAGCATTGTAGGGGTCACAGGTAGGGGTCAGGGGTAGCAATGAAGTAAGCAGGACTGGAACACTGGAAAACAGGGACAGGACTGGGACAGGACTGGGACACGGGAATAGGACTTCAACACAGGAACATAACTTGAATAAGCCAAAAGTATAAGCATGGACCTTTAATTAACTACAAACCAAAACAAGGCACGGGCAAGACAGAGGTTAGGCAGTATATAAGCAAAAGTCATGAAAGGGTCTGTAGCATACACAACGAAGACCAAGACTAAACAGAAACTGGAAACTTATAAAGGCAGAGAAACAGACAGAAGACAGGCGCAGAAAGGATACTAATAGAAACAAGAGGCAACAACAGAGTTAGATCCCAGTAAAGGTGGAAGCAGCAGCACACCCAGTGGACATGCAAGGGAACTGAGACTAGGAGCGAGTGCTATTATATATATCAGTGATGTCCCTGGCAGGAAGCTTAACAAATGTGGCCTTAATCCCAAGTACCATAAGTTTTTGCTTTTTGTCAGTGTTTAAAAAACTTTTGTGCTGAATAATGCAGTTTTCAACCTTTGAGAAATTAGTTTGCAGTACATATTCAAGGCCAGGGAGGCTGGAGCTGCGTGTATAGAAGATAGTAAAGTTAGTATACATGTTTGTAGAAGTTGTTTTACAAACTGTGGGCAGGTAATGTATAAATAGGAAAAACAGTCAGGGAAAAACTCAGTCCAAAGCAGAGCCTGTACTCAATGTATAATTTGCTAAACATGTTTGTATTTGCCTGTGTATGTTTAAATATATATATATTCTACAACTTATACATTGAGTGCAGACTCTGCTTTGGACGGAGTTGTTAAGTGATTGTTTTTCCAATTTGTGAGTTGGTCTCCATTTTTTGGGGGGTGGGGCCTTGTTGTTGGATTTTGCACCTAATAATAATTACCTTTAGAGTTATTATTTGTTTTGAGTGCACCACTACCCCTTTTTGAGTAGAGGGTCATTTATAAAGATAGAAAAGATTGAGATCTCCCTGGACAGAGCCATGGGAGACTCCACTGGTAACATTCAAGGGGTTTGAACTAGAGCCTGAGATTGACATATTTGGATATCCCTGATAAATTGTGTTTTGTCAGCCCCACCCTCCTTTATAAAGTACTATTTCCATGAAACATATAGCAGGTCTGTCACACCTCTGTTTTTTAATGGACCAATAAAGCTGTATTTTTTATACTATTTTTGAACCACTCTCCTGGCTGTGCGCTATACTTCCAACTTTGTTTATCTTCACTCTACTATTAGTAGTATGCTTTGCCAAAGGCACAGGATGGAGGCATTCTAGACATGTGAGTATATTTACACTTAATCAGCTCATGTGGTTTAATAGTGGTTCTGGCACTATCCCAATGAGGTTTTGATGAGTGGGGTTCCAGAGTGCAAAAGATTGTGTGGCACTGTTTCCCCCACCCTCTGGGAGATTTACTACTGTTGCAACTGTGTGGTGCTGAGGCATACCTGTGGGGTCAAGGAGATCTGAGCTGTCTGTGTTATAATGGAGACCAGGACAGGCTTTTGATGTCATCTTAGTTCGGTGTCAGCGCCTCCAGCTTCAGTGGGTATCCTGGAAGTACCAGGAGCAGTTCCCTCTGAAGCACTCTCACATACCTTATCACTGACTCAGTCCAGACAGGTGTATAATAGAACAACGGTATCTTTATTCCAGCAGTCACTGCATGATGGTCTTACAGCGGTGCAAGGTCTCGGAGGCTCCAGTCCTCTGGATGATGCTTGACCCCAACTAGTACAGGGTCTCCTCTCTCTGATCAGATGTTCCCCCAGCCCCAGGGACTGGGGGTGGGCACGCTCATCCCGCGATGGGAGAGACTCATAGCCCCACTGCTCTCTTCCTCCTCCAGATCAGGACTGAGTAAATTTGGCACTGCCCCTAATCAGGAACCAGAAGGGACAGACTCATGGTATAAACCTATCCCTGACAGGCTCACACAGGCCATGAATCACCACCTTACTTCTGTCCATCAGAGAGGAGCATGTAGGGGGTCACAAGCCCACAGAATGAACCTCTTACAGCCTGCAGCTAGCAGGACTTATGTAACAGGGAGGGGAAAGACAGGCAGAATAGACATACCCTGTTACACTTGTTTAATATTCTAGTGTGGTCTAACAGTATTAAAAGCTTTTGCAAAATCTAGGAATAATGTCACGATCAGATGTCATGTTACATTCCACACTGGATCTCTACATATTTTTTAGATGGTTGTTACTGTGGTCGAAAGACCGATTGGAATAAAAAATAAATGTATATCAAATAAATACCACAAGGCATAGACGTCACATATACTTCATCATGAGACATCTAATTGAACGCTATATGAATCCTGGACCTATTACCGGTTTCGAGATATGAACCTGCATTCTACTGTAGTTATGTATTAAACATCTTATTGAAATCTGCATCAATAGTATATTTTCTCTCTCACAGAAAATGTAAAAAGAACACAAAAAGCGCAAATAACAACCTAAATATAAAATAACAACAATAAACCATAAATAATGTCCAAAAGGGTATTGCTGCTTAAAAAACAAAAAAACAGGTTCCCAACCAGTATCCAAAAGTCCAAGTGTACAAAAGAAGGAGTGCAAAGAGCCCCAAAAGATAAATGTGCAACTAGGAAATATGACAATAATGATACTGTCCTCTGTTATTCGTCAAAAAGAGTACCCAGACCTCCTTGAAAAAGTGGTGCCTTATAAATGAAGAATGAAAAAAGGACAAACATTATGTACAACTGTCATTTGTACAGTATTAGAGACTCGTACACAATAAACACACAAATAAACTTACAGACCTTTCCATATAAACGAGCCTTAGGGACACTTGTGCCCTTCTTGAAAGCAATCACTGCTTCTTAAGAAATAGCTGAGAGACCTCCAATAGGATCAAAGAAAAAGATCACATTTGAGCACATTGACATGTCTTAGACAGGTCTGCAACCCTGCCTTTCACCATTATCACCTAGCATACAGTTCTTCTACTGCAGCAAGGGATTCTGGGAAATGACATGCACATCAGCACACTGTGTCACCTTTTGCCTGAAATCAATTTTTACATGGAACCTTTATAAACCAATGCTTGCTGGTAACACAGCTTTTAAGCACAGCATGGGAATCAAAGCCAGAGAAACCTCTCACAGACATGTTTCAACCTTAATGGGTCTCATCAGTGTGAAGTTGGTTGTACTGGCTTTCCAATTTTCAAGGCTCTAGGATTTACTGTACCATCACATTTTAAGTTATGGTGGGTGAAAAAGGCAACAAGAAACCTCCACCGTATAGCAAATAAAAAAATCACTTGTGAGCACATTCACATGTCTTTGACAGGTCTGTAAACCTGCCTTTCACCATTATCACCTAGCATACAGTTCTTCCACTCGCAGACAATCCCTTGCTGCAGTGGAAGCACTGTATGCTGGGGATAATGCTGAAAGGCAGGTTTGCAGACCTGCCTAAGACATGTGAATGTGCTCACAAGTGATCTTTTTATTTGCTATACGGTGGAGGTTTCTTGTTGCATTTTTCACCCACCATAGCTTCAAATGTGATGATGATGATATATATACAGGCATACCCCGCTTTAAGGACACTCACTTTAAGTACACTCGCGAGTAAGTACATATCGCTTAATAGGAAAACGGCAGCTCACGCATGCGCCTGTCAGCATGTCCTGAACAGCAATACCGGTTCCCTACCTGTACCGAAGCTGTGCGCAAGCGGGGAGACTATAGAGCCTTTTACACGTGTGTTTTTTACATCAGTTATGCACATATATGACGATTGCCGTACAGTTCATGCATCGATAAGTAGGAAAAAGATAGTGCTTCACTTTAAGTACATTTTCGCTTTACATACATGCTCCGGTCCCATTGCGTACGTTAATGCGGGGTATGCCTGTATATATATATATATATATATATATATATATATATATATATATATATATAAAGAAAAAAGTAGTGCCAAGAGGTGATCAAATGTGTACCAATAAATGACAATAAATATTAATATATAATACCCTAAAAAATTAAATATTACCAATTAATAATATACTGCAAGCAGCATTATACTAGACCAAACATATGGATACACAAGATGACAAAATCAAAGTCCAATGTCCAAACCCTATGATGAGTCCTGACAGATAGCACCAGAACAAATGTACAGATCCCAGGGGTCCACGGCAGCTCTCACATGGAATAACCAGCTCCACAGCAAATTCTATAGAAAAAACAAAACAGAGAGCGCACGCCCCATAGTGTAACACTGTAACATTTAATAGTGGGGAAGGGTGGAGGGAGGGATTAAAAACACTCACAAAGTATAAGTTAATATTAAGCAGTATGTGATATATAATCACCACCAGGCATGTCCAAACTGCAGCAGGGAGTCCAAGTTTCGCTGGAAAAGGTCACTCAAACAGCGCTGTCCCTCCGGTTCACTTGAAATCTTCCAAAGTCATTTGGTAACAGAGTTAGCCTTGGAATCAATACATGTGCTCCCCGGCCGTAAAGGAGCACACAACGTGATGACGTAGTGTCGTAGGTTACGTCCCTGACGCGTTTCGTCGCAACAAATGCAACTTTATCAAAGGGAATGTCCCTGAACAAGAATAACAGTGTTTAAGTACTGGAGGGTCCCAATTATGATTGGTGGATGGACTAAATGAAAGTCCCACCCCTAAATCGGATCGTAGCTATAAGCTTGTATAGTTTAATTTACCCAAAACAGTTCAATTTAACTATTTGTTAATGATTGATATATATGTTATTCTAAAGGGTTAAATAATTCATAGGATAAATGGACTCTCCAGTAGTATAACAGTATCATACATATATGACATAGGATAATGATATATACTGCTTCAATACAATACAAAACAACTTAAAAATATAATATGTTACACTATTTAGTGCTAATTACATATGCAACAAATTTATTACACTTAACTAAAATACTTTACTTCTGATATAGTTATTATAATATTTCTTGATAAAAAATCTTATATGTAAACAATTGTATAATATATTAACCAGAGACAATAATTATGTATATATATATATATATATATATATATATATATATATATATATATATATATATATATATATATATATATATATATATATATATATATATATATATATATATATATAAAAGACCAATCTCTCAATTCTATTCATACTAGTGTATAAACACACAAAAATCCAGCAAATAAAAATTAAAAATTGTTAAAATTAATCTAAAATGTCCACATGCATTATAAAAATTTAAAAATGTATTGTCTTCTGAAGAAGAAAGAAGAGAAATGTTACCATCACATGTATGGTGGGGGTGGTGAGGAAGAGGGGGCGGAGGGATAGGCAAAGAAATGTGGAGGGATAGGGATGAGGGGAAGGGAGGGTCATTTTGGATATATACCTCCAGATCCAAAAAAATGGCCTTCGTGCCCTGTGTTTCCATGGTGAAATTTAAATTAGAATGGTTGACATTCAGCCCACTGACAAATGAAGTCAAGGACTCAATGTCACCATTCCAAAAGGATGATGATGTCATCAATGTATCTCCTCCACAGCACCAGTTGTGGAGGAGATACACCACCGACACATACCACTTCCTTCTCTAAGAAACCCATGTATAGTTGGCAAAGGATGGAGCAAATTTAGTGCCCATAGCAGTGTCACAAACCTGACTATAAAACTTATCTTCAAATAAAAAATAATTATGTTGAAGAATAAAAAATATACTAGTCAGTATGAATTCACATTGTGGAATAGGGAGACTTTTACTCATATGTAAAAATTACTGGAATAGAAGAAAATTTCTCTTTGATAAAGCACCTTGTGCGTGAAACATGTCAGAGTGTTATTAGGTTGTCTGTCCTTATGCCTTTTTAGCTAATACATTTTTGAAAGAACTTTCGTGTCCTATTCTACATTGGTGTGGCTGTGCTTCGGCTCCTACGTGGATACACTCTCTTGTAAAAAATACTGCACTGCTTCTACCCCTCCCATATGAGGAATGCATGTATACAATATATATATATATATATATATATATATATATATATGAACAAAAAACAAACAAAAGCGCAAGCTCCATAGCACGTGACTGAGTAAAAAATAAGGTACATTTATTTAAAAAATCAGCAACCCATAAGAATGTGCACTTACAGGATTTCAAACAGAACCATTCGTGGGAGAGAAATCTCTATTGTGGTCATCTGCGGTGGTAGGGTGAGTCCCAGGTTTGCAGAGTGGATGTAAACAGCCCATGTTCACCATCAATTGGCAGCAAGATATAAAGGCATCCAATGCCTGCACGTCCTTTGCTCCCTCATAAAATGATTGCTAACACTTGAAATTATTGCCAGCCGGAGCGCAGGGAAGCCAGGGACTCCAAATACACCAACACAAGCGCGATGACGTCACAGCTCTACGCGCTTGTGTTGGTGTATTTGGAGGTATCAGTACCGTGTTAGCCGAGCTTCAATAACCAAAATGCGTAAGGTTTTTTCTGTGTGCTCAGACTTTGTGAAGCAGTCAGCTCCCCTTTCGCCGTGAGATCAGCTGTGCTGGTGTTTTGCATCTTCCTGTCTGTGCGTCCTGCATTGCCTTGACTACCACGGAGCCCGATTATCCTCCTCTATTGCTGGAACGCTGAGAGAGCTGGGCCGTGACGTCAGATGCCGTCTGCATGCGGAGGCGGTGGATGTGTAGCAGCTGACGGGAGCATTCTACTGAATCTGAACCCAGAGTGGTTAAATTGCCTTTATTATTCCTGGAGCATGTGAGTGTATTGAAGCCTCCTTGCTCAAGTGTTTTTATTAATTAAATTGTGTTGCATTATATGTTTTCTTTTTTCTTTACATATGCTGCTCATTTCAAATTGAGATTCCCAGTGACTTTCCACCTTGGAGAGGAATATTGCGCTTTGTGTCCTCCCCCAAGACATGCTCAGTGGCTGATCAGCTGTTGAGCTTCTTACTGCATCTCCTTCTAACCGTGTGCTGCGAGCTGTCGACCGAGCGGGACTCACGGCGGTGGGTCCCTGATATTGTGATCGTCGGTCGGTGTATATCTCACTCGGGACTGTGAATGTTTTCTTTAATCTACTATCCATGTGAGTCAGTTATGTATGTTTGTGTGTTTTAAATACACTTATTTGACATTGATTCTGGTGCGCTGTGCCTTTTACCATTTGTTGAAGATCCTGTGAAAGGTACCTACATCATCTTGAACAGTTTGCGCGATTGGGACTTTTTCTTACACCCACAAAACAATACATATAAAAAGTACAGACATATCAGGACTTAATACCAAACATTCTTATATTCTAGCACAGGCCTACACAACATACGGCCCGTGGGCCGCCTGGCCCACCCAGTCACTGTCACCCACCGTCACCGTCGAGAGAGTGATGTGAGGTGCAAGGGGAGAGAGTGATGTGAGGTGCAAGGGGGGGAGAGTGATGTGAGGTGCAAGGGGGGAGAGTGATGTGAGGTGCAAGGGGAGAGAGTGATGTGAGGTGTAAGGGGGGAGAGTGATGTGAGGTGCAAGGGGGGGAGTGATGTGAAGTACAAGGGGGAGAGTGATGTGAGGTGCAAGGGGGAGAGTGATGTGAGGTGCAAGGGGGAGAGTGATGTGAGGTGCAAGGGGGAGAGTGATGTGAGGTGCAAGGGGGAGAGTGATGTGAGGTGCAAGGGGAGAGAGTGATGTGAGGTGTAAGGGGGGAGAGTGGTGTGAGGTGCAAGGGGGGGAGTGATGGGAGGTGCAAGGGGAGAGAGTGATGTGAGGTGTAAGGGGGAGAGTGATGTGAGGTGCAAGGGGGGGAGTGATGTGAAGTGCAAGGGGGAGAGTGATGTGAGGTGCAAGGGGGGAGAGGGATGTGAGGTGCAAGGGGGGAAAGTGAGGTGCAAGGGGGGAGAGTGATGTGAGGTGCAAGGGGGGAGAGTGATGTGAGGTGCAAGGGGGGAGACTGATGTGAGGTGCAAGGGGGAGAGTGATGTGAAGTGCAAGGGGGGAGAGTGATGTGAGGTGCAAGGGGGAGAGAGTTGTGAGGTGCAAGGGGGGAGAGTGATGTGAGGTGCAAGGGGGGAGAGGGATGTGAGGTGCAAGGGGGGAGAGTGATGTGAGGTGCAAGGGGGGAGAGTGATGTGAGGTGCAAGGGGGAGAGTGATGTGAGGTGCAAGGGGGAGAGTGATGAGAGGTGCAAGGGGGGAGAGTGATGTGAGGTGCAAGGGGGAGAGTGATGTGAGGTGCAAGGAGGAGAGTGATGTGAGGTGTAAGGGGGGAGAGTGATGTGAGGTGCAGGGGGGAGAATAATGTGAGGTGCAGGGAGGGAGAGGGATGTGAAGTGCAGGGGGGGTGGGATGTGTGTGGTGTGTGGGGGGGTATTGTGTGTTTGATGTGGAGGGGGAGTATTATGTGTGTGGGTGAGGGGGAGAGATTGGGGTATGAGAGATAAATGGGGAGTATCACAAATGTTGATAGAGAGGGGTTCTGGGGGATATATGAGAATGATGATGAAGGGTGCTGGGGGAGAGATGATGATGATGATGATGATGATGATGATGATGATGATGATGATGATGATGATGATGATGATGATGATGATTGTAATTATGATGATTTTACCCGTGCGGCCCAATTTTTTTTTCTTTGGAGCAGTTTGGCCCTTCTCACTTTCCGAGTTGTGCAGGCCTGTTCTAGCATCTGACTCAAGTAGGAAACTTGCAACATAAACTAAAATCAAAATAATGCAGTGAAGGAAAGTTTATTAAATAAAACATAAATCCTAAAATGAACCTTTTTATATATCACTTGGAACTCCAGTAAAATAGGTCCCACTCTCTGACTTGTACACATTAACATTAATTTCTTAAGAAAAACTTTGCAGGCAATTTTTTTCCGAATATTAACAAAAACTCATGGAAATATTTGCGGGACGAATTTTGACCCATTTCCCAAACTCTCGATATTAGCCAGGAAAATTGACCTTCCCTGACTCTTATTATGTGCAGCGGAGCATGGATATCACTGAATGTGATGACTGAAAATACAGTAGTCGAGTGCAAAATCAGGGTCAGGTATCGAATTGATTTTGTACTAGGGGTAGTTGTTAAGGTCAACAAGAAATTGTTGAAGGTTAACACTTCTAAGTGCTTTAGTTAAGTCGTAGGATGTTGGTTTTGAATTATCTCATTTTATGTATACAATAAACTATTGCGTGATCACTGATAATGTCCAGTAAAATATCAGAGGATTGGGTCCTGTTGGCACCGCAGGATAAGATCCAATCCAACAGTGAGTGGTTGTAAGATTTTTGATTTGATCGAGTAGACTAAGAAATTAGTTAAGTTATATTTACTTATTTGAATAGTCTCCAGATTTAGTTAAGCCAATGGAGATTGAAGTCACCAAGAACTAACAAACAAAAAGAGATACCGGCGCCTACTGAGTCCAAAATAGATGGAAATCCAGTTGAAATAGTCCCAATCCCAAGATGATCTACAGTCACTAAATCCTTAGGTGCTCCATTAGGACTTCATGCAGGGGAAGTGGAACATGGAATGAAAGAAGAGAGAAATTTAGTGCAACATAGCTATACAGATTACACAGACATATAAATGCAAACTGGCTGCCACATGGGGACAAGACAAACAGACACAACTAGACAAACAACATTAAAGCAAAGCTATTGATAAAAGTTAATTTTTTAATAACTAAAAAATAATAAGATAGGACAAGATGCTGATGTGCCGCTCCGGTGGGTTAAAATCTAGATAACACTCACAGGACGGCAGATGTAAAATCGCATTAGACCAATGTGAGCTGGTATCCACGTGTAGGGGGTTCACAGGGTGTTCAGGATGCCGTGCACTCCTTCCGTTTCACCTTGCTGGCAATGACCGGAAGTGACGTCTCCGTCGTGCCGAAACCGGAAATGGTGTCGCCGGATATGACGTCACGGACTGGCAATCTCCAGTGAAGCCTCAGGAAAACGGCAATCCGCACCTCCTTGCCCCTCTCTCGCTCAACAAAGGCACTCAGCGATTGTACTGCTTGTAGTACTATTCAGCAAATATGTCCAAAATAGATATAAAATAGCCCTACGCGTTTCATGTGTCTAAACACACTTCCTCAGGGAACCGCAGGATAAGATCCAATCCAACAGTGAGTGGTTGTAAGATTTTTGATTTGATCGAGTAGACTAAGAAATTAGTTGAGTTATATTTACTTATTTGAATAGTCTCCAGATTTAGTTAAGCCAATGGAGATTGAAGTCACCAAGAACTAACAGCTCACTGTTTCCATTCTGAGAATCAATATTGCTGAAATGTTCATCACATGGGGATTTTAGTTGGGTGGTAGATGCCAGTAATAATGACAGGCTTAAAAAAAGAGAGCCAAATGTTATCAACTACAGTAACATGCTAAAATGAGGGTGGGCTACAGGTTTTTTTTAGCAACACAAATTTTAAGGGATCGTTCAAATAAAACACCCTTCCACCTCTCTGTCCTATCTTTCCAAAATATTGAGTAACCCTAAATAGAGATAGATGCATTAAAATTTTTGAGGCCAAGCCATGTTTCAGTAAGAATTATGGCTTGAGGCTTATACATAGAGCACTATGCCCTTAGTTCATCTGGTTTGGACAGTAGGCTATTAATATTTATATGGACAACAGATGGCCCTTTTTGGAAAGTTGAAAGGGACATTTTCTGTGATATGTAAATTTAGTATAGAAAAAGAAGGGCCTAGATTTTATTAAATATCTCCTGAAAATGTTAGTAACAATATGAATAGAAATTAAAATAAATGTTTGAGGGTTGCAAAGGAATGATTTGTGCCATGGCAGTATTATTTAGAGGTGCTAGCTGGGCTGTATTTCAGAATTCACCTAACAGTCAGAAGGTATTACAAAGCATTTCAGTGAGTGTATGCACACATAATGCACCTCCTGACGAAGAGTGTTAAAGCTAAGGCCTCAGGGCGCGCGCGATGGGGTGCCTGGTGGCACTCGTTCCCGGCAGCAGCGCGACCTGGTGTATTGAGGGGGAGGCGTGGCGGAGGCGCGGCTGGGATGCGGCCATGATGTCACGCGGCTGATTTGCCCTCATTGGCTGAACCGCCGCCGTGACGTGGCCAGCGCTCCATCACCACAAGAAAAGACAAAATCCAGATGACCAGGACGTCCTGGATTAGCCGGGGCCGACCCGTTTTTCATGCCTTTGTCCCGCCTTCTTTTGGTCACTGTCCAGGTTTTTTTATCGGCACCGGTCGCATGTGCGCGTTCAGCGTTTGCTCGCCACGCATGTATGGCCGGCAAGTGTACTACTGCGGCACATCTGAGTCTAACACATCGCCGTTTTTTCCCTGGTTTTTTCCTGGAATGCGATGCACTTCACATGGAGCATGCCGCTTTCATTTTGCGTTCCCAGCCGAGGGTCATGCGCGGGTCATGTGCGGTTGACGCGCGGTTGATGCGTTTATTGAGAATGGTTCGGATTTAATAGGTTGCAATTCTTCGCGTGTCCACCAGATGGCAGATATTCATGAATTGTAATGCGCATGCGCTTCAGTAATGTGTCGACTTGCAGGTGTTTCGTTTAAAAAAGATACCACAGTGTGCTATTGTAACTTGGCCTTGAGACTGAAGGAAGAAGTTGCATAAATGTATCAATTTAGGCTTTTCATATTAAAGAAAGACAAAGACCAGTTTCGGTTACAGTATTCTCCAGAGACCCGCCCGCCATGATTGTTCAAGTGCAGCCCATTTTCCAAAAACCCGACAGAAGTTACGCGTATTTGATATGGGCCGCGATTAATGCAACAGATGATAAGATGGCAACAGTTGTTCAAATTTATCAATATTTTATCGAAAACTATGACTTTTACAAATTTTCGCCAGCTCCTCATACGTGGAAGCGTGCAATAAGGAAAAGGATATGTAGCGATCCCTGATTTTATCGTATTGAGCCACAATTTGTTGGAGGGTATTGGTGTGTATCACCGGCTTTTTCCTGTATCTATGATCATGCAGATGGCAAAAGGCGAAGGGTCGTGTTAAAACCAACTAAGAAACGACAGTCGCTGCCAAGCAATGCACCAGCAATGGCTTCCAGTGACGGTCCCGCCGTCAGTGACAACCCTGAGCCTGAGCCGGATTTTGCGTGCAGTTTCGATTCAAGCTTGCATGTACCTAAGCAATTTCCAGCCTCATCAGCTGACTACAGGTGTAGTAGTCCCACTGCAAACTATCGACGTGGATGATCAAGAACGCTGGACTGGCAGTGGACCGGCGCCGGCACCAGCTGAATGGGAAATTCTATGGTGAGTATTGTTGCCGTATAATTTTCTGTGTTTTTTTAATTTGACAATCCAGTATCAAAATCGGTGCGATTCAAAAGTCAAGCGATTCTCCTGTAAGCAATATCATTGGCTGAGCGGCTTCTACAGTACTGTACTGCAGATACTGAACTATTGGTGGAACGCTAGGCGCATGCGCATTGGAACCTTCGTGAAACGCATACAGTATGCGTCATTACATCGACGGTAGGCGCATGCGCATGTGAACAGGAGACGCCCCCGTGAAAATTATTGGTGGGACTAGCTGGGAACTTCTTTAGACCATTACAGTAAAACTTTTCTTTTTGTTTTTCCTCAGAAAAGAAAACGGCTAATGGAGGGATTTCGATGGATAATATTGCTTTGTGTAACAATGCCTGCACATTGCTGAATCGGATTTAAAAACCCACGTACCGGAGTCTACAGTTTAGTGGCTGATGTACACTATGCTGATGTTTTGCGGCCATACAGTATACAGGGTACAATACTTTTTTATAAACAGTATATTGTGGAATAAACCCGAAAAAATAAAAACTATGCATTTATTCTACATGTATTATAGTACTGTACATACAGTATGTGTCTTCTATACAGTGCCAGTACATACTGTACAGTACAATACTGTACTGTATGTGTCTTCTATTTTTTTTAATACTCTTGTACTGAGCATGCCTTCAGTATACAGTACAGTATGCCTGGACAGTAGTGTACATTCTAGAAACACTGTATTTTGTTACAGTAGCAAAGGAGCCAATGGAACAATGTAAAACAAATCAACATGTTCTTTTATTGGTGGAGTAAGTACAAAAACATTTATTTACAAATACTGTACAATGTAGAAACATTTTAAGTGCACAGCAATTCAAAACATCAACAGGTGTATGGCTTACTGCTACAGTTGTGAAAACATTTATGTATAGAAAGTAAAAACATTTACAGTCAGTCGGTATGGTTTACAGTCACATGTTTTAAAAACAAATTCTTTATTTATAAAATATACAAACCGCAACATCTCCTTTATCAAAGAACGGCAAGTCAAAACATACTGCACCGACACACTTTATTCGAGCAAATACCCAGTATGTACCTGGCAGATACCTGGAATGCGCCGCTCCTCACCTCTGACAAGCCCCGTTGCGTTTGCCTTCCCAGCCTGGGTTCATGCCTGGCTGACGGGCGGCTGATCTGTTAAATGATAATGATTAGGATTTAATAGGCTGCAATGCTTCGCGTGTCTACCAGATGGCATAAATTCATGAATTGTAATGCAGTATATATATATATACTGTGCAGTATTGCAGCCAGCGGGAATAAAATGCTTCAATCCCTGCTTGGAAAATACCTCAATGCACTCGGGCAGAAAACAGTCACAAACCTCAATACACCCGGGTATACCCGAATTCGTGGGACTAGCCGAGCTCGAATAAAGTGTGTCGCCAGTGTATACAGTGGGATGGTGTGCAAAACAGTCTGCACCAGTACAGTCCTCGAGGGCAGCAGACAGGCCCGGTTTTCAGGACAATCTTGAAAAACGTACCTGTTTGCGGCCCTCAGGGACTGGAATTGTGCAGGTCCTGTGTGTGTGTACACTGGCGACACACTTTATTCGAGCTTGGCTAGTCCCACGAATTCGGGTATACCCGGGTGTATTGAGGTTTGTGACTGTTTTCTGCCCGAGTGCATTGAGTTATTTTTCAGGCAGGGATTGAAGCATTTTATTCCCGCTGGCTGCAATACTGCACAGTATATATATATATACTGCATTACAATTCATGAATTTATGCCATCTGTTAGACACTCGAAGCATAGCAGCCTATTAAATCCTAATCATCATCATTTAACAGATCAGCCGCCCATCAGCCAGGCATGAACCCAGGCTTGGAAGGCAAATGCAACGGGGCTTGTCAGAGGTGAGGAGCGGCGCATTCCAGGTATCTGCCAGGTACATACCGGGTATTTGCTCGAATAAAGTGTGTCGGTGCAGTACAGCAAGTTAAAACATTTCTGTCTAAATACAAGTTACAAGTTACACTTACTGTTTCGCCTTGAGAAAGCTCTCGCGAAACGCGCGTGTCGGCTCCTTCTCCTACGTGCACGCGCAGACCAGGGATTCACCTGCACTGACAGAGACCGCGACTGTATGCGGCAGTCTTCCCGTGCTACAGTATACAGGCTTAAAGTGCCCCGATGGACACGATAAGCCTCTGAATGAGGATATCTATGGGGATAATGTTCTCTACTCACAGCAGTGTTTAGCACAGTTCCTGGGGGCTGCGCCAGTGCACATGGTTGTATTTCACGGCAGCCCTACGGTTACACTGTCTCTGTGCACTATGCAGTATTATTTACTCCTCTGATATATATTGTGTTTACTGTATACTCCTAGGTGTCAGTGCCCTCTGAGTTAGGTGTCTATTACCATCTTTGCCACGCAGTATCAGACCTCTGATTTATGCTATATATGTGTATATATCACACCTACCACTAGCTCAATAGGTTACCTGAGGTCACTCTGGCACCGTGCAAGGCACACCATTATAATACAGAGAAGCAATCAACTTACCTTATAGTTCACTGGTATATATAGTTTATTTGTTTATATATCTATCAGTCATTACTGGTCACTCTACCCTATTTAACCTTGGTGTATGCAGACCCTGCCCTTCTGTGACCAGTAGTTCGAACTTCTACCTGAACACACCCTATAGTATCCCTTTTAATCCACAGGTCCACACTTGGATTTCTGTGTTGTCTTGTCAGGTGTGTGTGATCTGGAATCACCAAACACACACTACTATTTGTGATCCTGAACCTATACGGCTGTCAGTACTATGGATCTACTTACCTGCAGCACGTTGTTTTAACACCCATTATTTTATATGTTGGTATTAATAAAGTTTATGTTTTAATCCATTCACTTATCACCAGAGGGTGAACCTGAGTGCCAAATTGGGTTCTCTCTCTCTCTCTATCTTCTAGTATTAAATACAAGTTAAAAAACACACAACAACATCTTCTTTATTTAAGTACAGCAGGTCAAAACATGTACAATACAGTTCAGCACAACAGTATGGTCTTACCTGTGATTAAAAAACATCTTTATTCATAAAATACAGTATACAAAACGCAACATCTACTTTATTAAAGAAACATACAGTATACAGTTCAGTGGGATGGTGTGCAAAACAGTCAGTCAGGCCTGCACCACTACAGTCCTCGAGGGCAGCAGACAGGCTTGGTTTTCAGGACAACCTTGAAAACCGTGCCTGTTTGCGGCCCTCAGGGACTGGAATTGTGCAGGTCCTGTGTGTGTGTACAGCAAGTTAAAACATTTCTGTATAAATACAAGTTGAAAAACACACAACAACATCTTCTTTATTTAAGTACAGCAGGTCAAAACATGTACAGTACAGCACAGTTCAGCACAACAGTATGGTCTTACAGTTCCCGTGATTAATCCAGAGTATACAGTAGTTCCAGTATGACAGTACTACAGTAACTGCCTATTAACTGCTCAATTTTTTTCTTTCCAGAGAAAGCAGCACCAGCCATCTACAGTACTACTACACATCACACAATGCCATAATACAGTACGCACATAACTGCACTAATTTTTTGTTTTCTTGTCGTTTCAGGAAAAAAGGGTGGCCTGGGGGGAGGTGGGGTTTTGTGTCCAGTCTAATCTGTTTGTACAGTACAATGTACAGTATATAAACAGCAGTAATGATGTACACAAAACCTCTCCTCTCTCAATGAACTACTGTACTGTACACAGAATGAGGAACAAGATAAAGACAGAAAAAACAATATTACTATATATATATATATATATAGTTATATATATAGTTATATATATAGTTATATATATAATAAATTACAGTATATATTATTAAATAATATTCTTATAAATGTGCATTATTCATGTTTCCCCGTGTTTTAGAAATGTTTTCTAATTGTTTATCCAATTTCAATCTGCCAAAAGAACTTAATAAAGACTGCATTATGTATTATTCACGATTATTTTTATATTTGTATTTTTTGGTTCCTGATAAAATAAAATAAATATTTATTCACATTCCTTCTAGTCATAATAATTTACAACAACCACAACCCCCCCCCCCCACCCCTACAGTACACCAATGAATCAGTTAACGTTTTTTTTAACTCTCAATTCTCACAATGCTGTGCAAATCGGATTTACATTTCAAAATCGAGAAGGGATTTTCCAAAGCGTTACCGTAAACAAAGCCTCAAAGGGTTGTGGGGGGGGGGGGGGGTGATTACACGCAGGTGTACCGAGGCTTTGTAGCTCGGCTACGGACGGATTACGAACACAATGGCAATATTCAGAAAATTAACGACTCTGTGGAGAGAGGGGGTTGGGTGACTCATGCGCAGTAAGCAGCAAGCTCCCATCTCTAAAAGGATTAGAGTACACGCAGGCGCAGTGAGGCGATTGACGCTCGGCTAGGGACGGATTAAAAACACAATGACTAACTAACTTCAGAAAATGAATGACTCTGTAGAGGTGTCTGTCGATAAGAGTTTGTGTGTGCATGGGGGAGGGATGAAGGATTAGTTGTGCAGCAGTTCAAAGAAATAACATACTGTACTGTAGAGTACAGTAATTTCAAAAGGCAGTTCATCATAATACTGTAATTTGATCCCTACACCCCCCAAATACAGTACATAAAAAGCACACAAATCAACCATGTGCAGGCAAACGCACAGATTTAATATTGTAATATCAAGATTGTTTTTGCAGGCTTGTGGATAAAATAACAGTTAAAAAATCATAATTAAAATTTTTGGGGGGGACACAAAAGCAAGCAGTGGTGGGTGAAGTTACAGGCGCATCTCAAAGAGAATTACATGCAGGCGCAGTGAGGCTTTGTAGGTCGGCTATGGACGGATTCAGAACACAATGGCAAGATTCAGTAAATTAACGACTCTGTGGAGAGGGGGGGTTGGGTGACTCATGCGCAGTAAGCAGCTAGCTCCCATCTCTAAAAGGATTACACGCAGGCGCAGTGAGGCTTTGTAGGTCGGCTATGGACGGATTAAGAACACAATGGCAAGATTCAGAAAATTAACGACTCCGTGGAATTTCAAATCCTTGAGCTAGCGTTCGTGGGGGAGGGGGCTGCAGGGTACAGCTACATGAAGTTCAAAGCTAAAGACATACTTTGATTTCAAAAAGCAGTTCATCATAATAATACACCCCCAAATACAGTACGTAAAAAGCACACAAATCAACCATTTGCAGAGTTGCAGTCAAAAGCTACAGCACAGATTGAATATCATAATACAGTAAGATGGGTTTTGCAGGCTTGTGGAAAAAATAAAATAAAAATTACAATAAAAATGTTTAATTTTTTTTTGGTCACTTACTCAGGCAAGCAAGCAGTGGTGGGCAAAGTTACAGGCGCATGCGCAGTAAATTCCTGCTGTCAAGCAGGAATTGTGATTGAAACCAGACACACGTTCAAAGGAATGGTGTGGGAGAGATATACTGCATTGCACAGAAGATAAGAAGTTGAAATACCCTGCAGTGCAGTTAATTATCCTGAGCGAGGGGAGAGCGCTGTATATGCCGAAATGTGACACTGTTACAGTACTGTACATGCCTATGTGTTTCAACAATTTTCAAATGTGACATACCATACAGCAGCACAGCACTGCAAATGCATGTATACTTTAAATATGCAAATTTACAATTACTGCGCGCGCACACACAGAATGTGTACTGACGTAGGTTGAACCGCGAAGGTATTAGACTTCCAAGACAACAGCTCGCAAATGCCCCCTGAGTTTTTACATGGCATTGCAGTATTGCAGACAGCGAGAATAGAATGCTAATATCACGAGCGCGAAAATAACGCAGTTCACTCCGGGCGAAAATGACAAAAGAACGCACCTAACCGGGATAATCTGTGAGCCGCGAATCTAGCCGTCTTAGACTCGGATCGGCCGCCACTGTAGATTGCACATGTGCAGTCAGTGTTCATGCATGCATGGTCGGCGCTCGCAATTAGAGAATGCACAGTCGGCGCTCGCCATTCTGTGCATGCGTGGTTGGTACATGCGCAAAATTTGTGCCACTTTTTTCCCGGGACAAATATGGTCACCCTAACTATACAGGGTTTTGTCTTCCATATGTATGTGTTCAATTTCTGTACCCCTCCTTTACTAGAACTAAATGACAATTTGATTAAGTGCAGAAAGGTCTCTATTCAGTTGTCAAATACAGATGCAGCAACACTTACACAGACCGCAGACAAACAAGCAAATGTCAGCAGCGCAGGGGACAGTGTCTGCCGCGATCACAGTGTGGGGGGTCCCTGCTTCTCAATGGAAGCCCCCCACTGCATCACGTCCGTGTGACCACGAGCGGCCGCGGCACCGAAGACATTAAGTCTTGCTACACCTGTAAATCACCTGATCAAAATTAAGCTCTACCCAGACACAGGTTAATTAACGCAAGAGTGGCGCAGAACGCAGATGCTTACGACATTTGAAAATCATACAGGTCTCATTCCTATGATAGCAGGTGGTATTGCTAATATTTTCAGACACCTTGTGCATACAGTAATGTCAGTACGGAGTTTAAAGGAACAAATAACATCTAGTCAAGTGAATTAGTCAGGATTATTACAGTGAAAGAGAGATCCAAAATAAAAATAGCCTCAGGCAATCCAGACCCCAAGTGGTCGCCATATCTTACACCCAGCCATGCAGAAGTCAGAGCAGAAGTCTAATCCACGCTGAAACTTTCGCCAAGGCTGCCCAGCTAACTACGATTACATTTCTCAGTGGTGGGAGCTCTCATTTGAAGTCAACTGCAGAACATTTTCTCAATTCTCCTTTGTAAAAAGTTCAGTTTCACTGCCAAACTCTTCCTTCTGCTTTGCTAGCAGCAGCCTTTTAATTCTTATAGGTTCAATTAAAAAGTAAAGCTTGTAGCAGATTAAAATGACTTGCCTCGTTATCAACATCCAGCTATCCAGCTGTTCACAATATTAGCATTTACACATTTCATGCAGTATCTTGTAATGTCCTCTGTAGGTTTTTTTCTGTTCTGCAATTAATTACTTGTTGTGTGTGTGCTTATGTCAGCCTGGTTCCTGTTTTTACAGTCTTTCCCATCCAAACAAAAATCCAAAGCACATAAATCATGATATTCTCTGAGTCATTGTCTGCTCTCAGTGAAGCTCACTTTGTGGACTAAACCTGCTTTGTTTGCAGTAGAGAAAAAGTTGTTGGAAAACTGAGGGACGTTCTAGTGAGTGCTGTGATTGTAATTATGCAAGGACGCCCCAGGTTATTTTAACTGTTATGGTTAGGAGACAAGCTGTTGGATGAATATTCAACAGAGAAGGGACTTAAATGATACACCAATTGATATTTACTGCAGTAGATTATTTTAAGACTTAACTCAGGGGTGCTCATCACCAGTCGAAAAGCCCCCCCCCCAAACCCCCCAACTGCTCAGGTTTTCAGGATATCCCAGCTTCAGCACAGGTGGCTCAATCAGAGGTTCAGTTGAAGACTTGTTCCTTGTGCTGAAGCAGGGACTGATTGAGCCACCTGTGCTGAAGCAGGGATATCTTGAAAATCTGACCTGTTGGGAAGCAGAGGGACTAGAATTTAGCACACCTGACTTAACTGGTTGGCTACTTTACATTGACCGAGCAACCCAAGAGTAAGAAAACCCTTGGCTTCCTTTGCATTAATGGGGGGAGGGGGGAACAATGGCCGCGTAAAAAGTCCTAAACTGTAGACAAAGTAATCCCAGATTGTACACTTATGAAAATCAATCTGAGGTTTAGAATTGCAATGCCGAAATCTGATTTTACTTTTAATAATTTCTATTTATTATATTATTATCTACTGTGCAAGATTTTTTGCTTGTATTTTTTTTAGCTCAGGACCCTTCAGTTTATTTCTTTCCATAGTGATTTTTTTAAAGTAGGTGGAGTTTATAAAAGCTAAAAAGGAGCAGCGCCACAAACAGTATTTTATAAAACACAGCATTTGAAAAAAAAACTAAAAAAAAACGTTATCAGTGCTGAAAGGGCCAACAATGCGTTGCAGTGCCCCTGGCATAACAGTTTCATACAGTTTCCCCATGTGTTTTCCAGTACATCCTGCAGGATAGACATCTCAGTACCTCTAGGACCAATAATTCTGGTTAACAGGAGTGTAGCTAGTCTCTCATCACAGCAGGGATGTATTGTCAACCTGCAGGTACTAAGATCAGTGAGATATGGTGTTCAGGACCAGAAAAGGTAATTTTAATGAGAATGTCAGAACCCGCTCTTTTACACCCCTGAGTTACCTCTTTTCATACTCCCTCTCTGAAAGATTCCCAAATATCTACAGCTTTTATAGGGCTTCCCTGAGCATTGAACATTAATTTAAATCCCTATCTTTCATAACACACAGAACCATGTCATAATCGCAGACCCTTCTTTCTGAATCTCCATAGCATCTACTTATTTTTGCTACATTGCATCCTAAGGCCTGAAACCATTATTAAATAAAACATACCTACTGTATCACTTAACCACCACACATTTGGACCGTATAAATAGAGGGTCTAACCTATCATTCAATTTCACATATCATCTTTATTAACCTATCATCAATATGACAGTCATGTTACATTCAAGCTCTCCCTACCTAGTGTACAACACACAACCCCAAACAAGCCTGCCTCGTTTCCCTGTCAGCAGGTCTATACTTACTCAGATAGACACGGCCAATACTTCACATTCTCGCTGAATTAACCGTTTGTCTCATATGCCCTGTTCCATACAGTATATAGCACCCTTGGGGGAATGCTATGTTATTTTATTGGTTAATGGTTCTTAGACAGGGTTAACTGCAGTGTAACAGCCTTCCATTCCATTAGGTGGAGTTGCTGGGCAGACGCATATCTACCCCCACCTTCTAGAAGGTGCCTAGGATGTCACTAGATAAGGATACTTTGTAGAACGTTAATCCTTCCCCTAGTTAGTTATAGTGACTATAGATGTCACTATGGGGGATTTAAGGTGTGGATGGAAGATTCTAATTCAGATCTGAGTGGACACTGAGTGAGGGGGATCTCTTCAATTTAAATAATGTAAATCCTGTTAGTCTGTGACTACATGTGTAAGGCTTAGTCCATAGACACTGAAGCCGTGCGGAGGCGCGCTGAGGCTGAGGGAAAGCGGTGCTTTCCCTGGCCTTAGAGCGTGCGCCGTCCGTGGGCGTGTCTGGGGGGCGGGCCAGTGACGTCACGCAAGCGTGCAGAAGCGTGCGCGAACCCCTGCTAAAGCCGCTCTCATTGCGGCTGCAGGGGCTCACTGGTAAGCATGCGCACGCCTCAGCACGGGTCAGCGCCGCTCCCTGCACCATGTCCGAGGCCTTAGTGTTAGAATCACTTTGTTGTTTTCCAGCTAGGGATATGTCACTCCTACAGATAGCGTCACTCTTTATTGCTCTGAGCACGTTCCACCCACAAGAGGGAATGGACAGGTGCTCCTAAGGAGCTTGGGGCCTGGGAGTTTCACCTTAGGCCTGGGCCATAGAGGGGGGGAGCCGGGCTGAACCGTGCGGACGCTGAGGCTCGCCTGCAGAAGCTGTGCAATTCCACGCACATACAGGCGAGCCAGCGTCCACGATCGAAGGTGGGGGGAGACTGAGGGAGGCGGGGCAGTGACATTGCTGGGCCAATCACCCGCGACGCACTGATGTCGACGTCACGGCGCCGACGTCACGGCGCCGTGATGTTGACGCAGCCCCACTCTCATTGGAGGTTTTCAGCCGACAGCGCGCTGAAAAACAGCTTGGCGCTCGGCTGAAAACTCCAAAGCCTCAGCACACCTGCGGACGCTCACGCGAGCTCCCTCTCAAGGCATCCTCATTGAGGATAAAGGGGCTCAGTGCTGAGCGTCCGCACTCCTCAGCACGGCCTGTCCTTGTATGGACTCGGCCTTCGAATTACTAGGGGTTAGGAATCTCCTTGGTTCTTTCAGAGGTGATAGGCTGTAATCTCTCAGGCCAGAGGGCACCTTGCCTAGGGATTCCAGCGAGGTGGGAACTGCTGTTATTCAAGAGAGAGAGTGCTCCTAAACATGACCAGGGAGGCTGCGAGAAAGCCCCTCTCCCTCCGTTCTTTTAATGGTACCCACATAAAACATACAAATAACGACAGACTCGGTCTGGAGGTATAAAAGGATGCGGCTTTTGTTTATTATATAAGAGATGATGTAAATTCTAGTCCCTGCCAGAATGCTCATTTACTAGGTTAAGTGCAGGGTCAGATGGGCTTTGACCCACTGGCTTCGTCAACCATAGCTGTGCCCATGTGAGCCGGCTGATGTCGCGTGTGGGCTGGCGGAAATTACTACCATCCATCCCACCCTCTGGCCTCTACCCCTGGGGTTTATCAGCCCTGAGGCCCACCCGGCAAGGAAAAGCACCCCCAACCGCCGCCAACGATGGGTCTATTTAACGCCCCTTAAACTAGGCATGTACCGCCAGATGCATGATGACACTCTCCACGCCCTCCTGTAGCTCATTATTAAATATATCAAAGCCAATATCAGATAAGTGTACATGTCCTCTCTAAATAAACCGTGTGTCGTGTCCCTGAAGTCCGGGTGTTTAATGACCCATCCCCCAATGTGTTACAAAATTCCTTACAATCTTGTTTACTTTAATGCATGTTCGAACGACTGCCCCCGGGACCCGTGCACCACGCCGTACTATCCTTTCGATTATATCTGACAAAATAATTTGAATAGAAAAAGACCGTGAGTAAGCTCCAGGTGGCCAAGCTGTACATGTGCAATGGCAATAAGTAATAAACAAACGGAGCTAATGCCAGATACATGTGAAGTTACTGTGGTGCAGCTAAATACACATAGGGGATTTTAGGGAGCAGGAGGGGACCATAATGGAAACAGCAAATGCCATGATAAAGAAGGCACAAAGTCCTCAAGTCCCCGGGTTGCCCGGTGTGGAGTAACTTTTACTCACGATTGAAAACCGTCCTGCATCTCTTCCCAGCTGCTTTCACAGACGCTGTCAGTTATTGTGCATCTTCCGATTGGCTTCCGATAGTGTAGATTCGATCCTCACAAGCAGACAATACAAAAATAGATCACTACTATGAAACTACTATGTAACTATGTAACTATGTAAATATGTAAAATAACAACCGCTCCAAAAAATGCAAAAAAATAGGGACCTCACCAGCAGGAGAAAATTAAAAACGATTTATTGAGACTACATAAAAAAAACACATGAACAGTGAGTGGACTCTCCTCCCATGTGTTTTATGCCCCCTGTGGTGCTTTTTCAAGGAGTTACTTCTTGAAAAGCACCACAGGTGGAGTGAACGCGAGGGAGGAGAGTCCACTCACTGTTTGTTCATGTGTTTTTTTTTTATGTACTGTAGTCTCAATAAATTGTTTTTAATTTTCTCCTGCTGGTGAGTTCCCTATTTTTTTCATTTTTTGGAGCGGTTGTTATTTTGATCTATTTTTGTATTGTCAAATAATTTGAATCCCTGGCCAAAAAGAGAGGATGCAAGCCAGGTCATCCTTAATTGTCCGGACCAGCTCGATGTAGCATACGGCTGCCAGGTCGTTGCCCCCAGCGTCAATAACAAGGATTGGCGGTGCTTTCTATCTCTGGATAAGGATATTAGCCATGGGAGCAATTGCCCCCACAACATCCCCCTCTCTCCCCACCAGAATACCTTTTACTGCCCTACACACAACCCCAGGTTTCTCCCGTATGGACACAGAAGCGTGCGCTTTCCTGCCCAGTGCACGAGTGAATCTCTGATTATCCACATATCTGCAGTATCCGTGAAGATAGAGAAGGGGGTGGGGGAGGGTTAATCCATCTAGGTGCCATTCCTTGTTAACACGGACCTGAAAGGACCGGTATCTCTTAGATTTCCAGCGTCCTATTCTTTGTATGGCTGGTATGGAGAGCCCCATGCATTACGCTTCCGTAGCTGCCCCAATGTGGAATGAGTGTGTGTCGTACTGACCGTCTTTTAAGCCCTGGTGCTTAAGGCACATGCAGAACACTCATAAATACTGAAAGCTCGACAACGACATCACATCCACGTGTATCAGTAGTGGATCGGCTCCGCTTGGCCTGCCACCTAGATATTCCCCTAATTCTGTTGCCTGCATTAACCCTTCAAGGATTGCTGGTGTTACTGGCCTTCTGCTGTCTTTTTGCGTGACCTGTTTCATCAGCCCTGTTAATACCCTTTTGACTTTGAATGACTTTGTCGGCTCCTCCTTGCTGTCCAATCTTAAGAAAAAGGATACCCCTGTCAATTTCTTTGCTATGGATCTGCCCGATTACCCATTTGCTCTTAAGTTAAGTACGTAGGAAAGTAATGCCCCTATTTCCAGTGTTTCCTGTCCCAGTTCCCTTGTTAAATTTTGATAATCGCGTCATGCAAACGCATAAGCGCCCCATGTACACTTAGTCAAAGAGGCTCTTATTCGATCAATCACAGCACTGTCCCCAGTTCCCACAAGTCTACTGGACACCGGTTGCCGATAATCTCTGCCTCTGGTGCCAGCTTCTAAAACTGTGTAATCTGCAACCGGGATAAAGCATCAGCAGTGTTATTTGCGGCCCCCAGAACATGACACGCCCTGAACGCAATGTTCAGGTGAAGACATACTAGTATGAATCTATGTAAAAGGGCTAGTACAGGTGGAGAACGTGAACCAAAATAGTTTACTGCTTCTATTACCCCCATGTTATCTGACCAGAAAGTGACTTCTCGGTTTGCAAACAAATGGCCCAACAAGCGCACGGCGACCAGCAAAGGGAATAGTTCGAGGAAAGTAAGATTCCGAATGAGCTGAGTTTCTTGCCAGTGGTGTGGCCACTGTTCTGCGCACCGTGCCCCATTAAAATATGCCCCGAAGCCCACTGAACCGGAGGCATCAGTGAAAAGTTGCAGGTCCGCATTCTGGCCTGGGTATCCTCGCCACAAGGTCCTGCCATTGTATTTCCGTAAAAATTAGAGCGATATCTCCAAATCCTTGCGGATTTCTGCAGTGACTCGAATTAAATGGTTAGGGCATCTTGCCCCTTCTTACCGGCATGATTCGCTCTGCAAAGTGGCCAAGCAGCGATTGAAAATGCCACAGTGATGTATTTTTCATGGCTATGAATTCCCTGTGCAGCGTGTTCAACGTGACCAGCTTCTCAGGCGGTAGCATGTACTCCATCCTCACTGAGTCAATTTCAATTCCTAGAAAACTAAGAACGGTTGTTGGATGCACTGTCTTCTCATCGGCCAAGGGAACGCCAAACTCATGTGCCACGGATCCAAATTCGAACAGCCATCTTGCACATAAATCTGAACCCCGGCGCCGACGAATAAGAAGTCACCCAAGTAGTTGATGATCCCCGCCACTTTAACCCTTTTCCGCACTACCCACTCAAGAAATGTGCTAAAGGTTTCGAAATAAAAACAGGAAAGCGTGCAACCCACTGGTAAGCATAAATCGACAAAATATTGACCATCGAGCATGCAGCCAGTAAATGGAAACATTCTGGGTGTACCGGTAGGTCTGAATGCTGATTTAACTTCAGCTTATGACATCAATGCTCTCTTCCCCATTCTCCCTACTAGCGCCTCATCAAAATTTGCATAACTGATTTCAAATTACATCCGCCATTCGATCCCACTTGATATTCAAATGGAATGCTGAACCCCTCCTAAAACCAAGCCATAAGTAGCTGGGCTGCCTCCCTAATGGGTTACTTTTCCAGCCATGGTGCCATTGGTTATCAGAGACGCTGCTCTCTTGGTCAACCTTTCGTAATGCACCCTTAAATCCCTGTGTTCTTCCTAAAACATTTTTCCCTTGTATGCTGGCCCCCACACGTGGTGCAGGCGTGCTGGTAACGGCAATTGCTCTACTTACACTTGGACACCTTAAACTCCAAACTTATTCCTGGTTGTCTTCTACTCGTGTGACCCCCACCCGGTGTATGTGTATAGGTATCAGATCGTCATGTGCTCCTCCCACTGGTGGCCACCCTGCGAAAGGGTGTTGCCCTGCCACTTGAAATATGCACTAAATAGAGGTCTACGCCCTTAACATCCCATGATATATTTCCCTTGTTAACTTCCATACCGTCTGCATTCCTCATCATATTTCCACCAACCAATGCCCCTGTGTTTTTAATATGCATCGCCAATCATGGCCTCGTACTTCAAGCGTGCTGAACACAAATGTGGTTCTTTAACGCCCATTATGCCTGCCAGTATGCCGAAAGCTTTTGACCAGTTTTGGTGGGTCCGGGGAAAAAGGCATCTCTCCACGTCTTCTCTCTTGTCCTCCCCTTTTTTGGTTGACCTCGCTAAGGCTTCCCTATACCCTGGGAGCAATTATAAGATCTCCACGTATTCTCCCACCAAAATTGTATCCTTTATCTCCTTTTGCAAATGTGTGCCCAATGAATTGGCAATGGTTGTGTATTAGTTTCCGTATACCACATCAGACAAAGTCCTAACCTCTGGTGTTGCAGCTGTGGCAGCCCCTGTGTTCTCATTTAATGTTTGAGTGGGCAAAGCTGTAGGCTGTGAAGCTGTTATGGATGTACCTGAATTCTCAACTAAGACTTTTCTGGGCAACAATGGAGGTGGTGCTTTGGCTAATGTGGATATCCCACAGTTCTCGACTACAATTTGGCTAGGCACAGTTGAAAGCATTAATTGGAGTTGTGCTGCCTGTTCTACATCCCCTATTGCTGTTGTCCTTTGAGTATCGCTTGTGACTCCTGCGTTTCCTCTCTGTTGTGTAGTTAAAAGAGACGCCAACAGTTTCAACACCTCCCTCAACCCTCTCATTATTGATTGCAACATTTGTGCCCCCACATCAATGGCTGACTCAGATTCCCTGACCTGGGTTGCCAGGGTGCTGGCAAGCCTCTTGCGGGTTATGTTCCTGCCCCCCTATGGCTGTATCGGACATTGTCTTCTGCTTACCCTTTGACGTTTTCTTCATTAGAACTTGCGGGATCCCGAGCGGTGCTTCGAACCACTTTCGGTTTCTGCCCCAGTGAATTCCTCACCCCGACCTGTGGCAGAAGGTCTCCCCCAGCGTCCAGAGCGTCTCTGAGCTGTTGGTGCCATACCACCAACTCCACTGGCATCTCAGTCGATTGCGACCCATCTGAAATGACAAAATGTGGCCGAGACCCCACTGGCATGTCTGCGACAGCCGATGACCTTATATATCTACAAGACGACATGCCCCCCCTGATTCTCTCTTGGGCTGCATGCCAACTCTGGCCATTCTGACATTACAGAATGAGGCTGACCCCCCATTGGTTTGTGAGCGACAGCCGATGGCCTTAAAAATCTGCCCCCTTGCAATGCTAACGTTGGTTGCATCTCTTGGCTATTGTCGCCCTCAACGCTTGATGAGGGCCACGCATCTGCACATCCCAACAGCCTGCATTCATGGCTACTGTCCCACTCCTACCACCCATTGTGGCCAAGCACTACCATCTACTGCACTTATTCCCTCACCTGCTGTCTCTTTAAGTTTCCCCTCAAACCTCTTAGATTGTAAGCTCTTCGGGGCAGGGATTTCCTTTCCTATTGTCTGATCTGGCTTCGCTTAATGTATTTTAATTCCCTGTACTGTATTCTTTGTGAAGCGCTGAGTATACTTTGGCGCTATATAAATAAAGACATACAATACAATACAGCAATAATACATCACATAATTGGAATAAGCGCTTCAACTTAAAAGTAGACTTTAGGAAAAGGAGTCGCTGCTCTGAAAAGCTTACAATCTAAGTGGTAAGTAGGGAGAACTTACAGAGACAGTTGGAGTGTGTTCTAATAAGTGCGTCTGCAAAGCGTCACGGTAAATACTTATGAGATTCATAGTATCAGCCAACAGAGCTACCCAAATGCTTCATTAAAGAGGTGTGGTTTAAAATGGGCCTTAAGACAAACCTCTTTAATGAAGAATGTTGGTAGTTTATAGTAATCCAAAATAATTGTTACTGTAATGTAGTTTAGCCCATGCCAATAAAAATTATGTACTACAATTTATTATTTACAGGAGTATAACTAATGTTAAATATAAATGCCAAAAAATACTATACAACTACACACATTAACATTTCTGAGACTTGTTAACAGAGTGTAATTTCCAAATGTGCATTCAAACGTGACCTTCCGCAGTGGCTATAATACTGTATATATCATTGCTTGATGTGATTTGTAAATTATTCCCTGTGAACTGTATTGAGATGCATTGTGATAACATTTTGGTCAATAGCACAGGTCACAAGTGTAGAAAGAAATCGAGCTTCAATTATTATAAGTACCTGGAGAATGGATTCTTGAAAGGATTCTTCTGGTCCTTAAAACCTTACATACAGTGGTATTTTTGTAGGGAAAAAGGTGTGAGAACCCTAAGCAAAGGATGTAGCTCCGTTTACATTTTTGTTAACCTCTATAAGTATTAACACTTCCATGGAAGTGCGCCTAGGATGTAGAGTAGTCGTGCAAGCCAGGTCAGGATTATATATTGGAGAATAGTTATAAGTACTTGCCAGGTCAGGAGTGGAGAGTTGCGGATCGTCAGAGTACGTAGCCAAGTTCAGGTTTGGAGAGTAGTAGATAGTCGGGGTACGTAGCCAGGTTCAGGATATGAGAGTATCGGATCGTTGGAATACTTAGCCAAGGTCAGGACTGGAGACAGGAGAATGGTCGTTCGTAGCCGGATCAGGAGAGGAGAGGTGCGGAGTCCAAGCAGATAAGCAGGGTCAGGCAACAAGAGGTTAGCAGGCAAGGCAAGGCAAGGTCACAAGAACTGGAATGCAGCAAGGCACGGCGTCACACTAGACTATGCTCACCAAAGACTGAATGCAGCAGGAAGGTATATAAAGGAGGAGCCTCCAATAGCCAGCAAGGGCGGAACCAGGAAGAAGACCTCAATAGGCTGCTGGTGCAAGGAGGCGTGTCCTAGGATGCAGCCTAATCAGGGATGGGGCGGAGCTGATAGCGCACGTCACACAGGTCAGAGGGCGGAGCCTGGGGTGCGGGTCACTCCCATGCTGGTCCTAGATATTCTTAGAGCGAATGGGGGCGGGATCGAAAACGCGCCGAGCCGCACGCGTCACAGAGGTCAGGGGGCGGAGCCTGAGGCACGCGTCACTCGCACACCAGTCCCCATAATACTGGACCAGTTTCTAACTCACTTACTTTTTAGCTCTAACATCCTCATTTTGATTCAAGAATCACCTAATTGTGAGATAAAAACAAAAGATCTTCATGGTTCACTCCAGTCCTTCAGACTAATTATTAGTCATGAATCTCCTTTTAACATCAATATAATGTATATGTGTTGTGTAATCTATTCCAGTGTTGTTTTTATCACAGTTCAGCTGCTATGCTGTGCTGTCTGTGCGTTCTTCTGCTTTTCTTTCTGTTCTTGTTTCTGTTTTCAGGACGTTGCCTAGCAACCTGCTAAACCAGGAAGTAATCAGGCTGCAGCAGCTGCTCAGCTCTGAAACACAGGTGATGGGGCACGGTGATTATGTAACCCCTAGGTCTATTTATACTTGCTTTTGTCACTAATTTGGTAAGTTGTATGATCTGAAGAAAAGACTTGTAGTGCTGAAATGCTACTATATGTATATACCTGCTCTGATGCCTTAATACAGCAGTTAATTTAACCCAACCAAAGTCTCCTGAGTGCTTCCTCTATTACCAATTCCTGCCCAAGGGAAAAGGATGTTGATCCAGGGAGTAATCTGAATGCAAATTATTGGAGTCAGGAAGGAATTTATTTTTCCCCTTATGAGATATCATTGGATGATATATCACTGGGGTTTTTGTTTGCATCCCTCTGGATCAATATACTGTAAGTACCGATATAGAATAAAGTATCTGTCGTCTAAATTTAGCATAGGTTGAACTTTAAGGATGAATCTCTTTTTTTCAACCTCATCTACTATGTAACTGTGTAACTTTGGTGAAGGAAGACAACGGTGGGTGTTACTTTGGTAGAAAGGTTATGATAGTGAAAACATATCATTCCAAATAATCAGTTTTATACTTACAGCCAAAAGATAATGCTGCAGCCTCCCTCTACTCAAGTGGTCTCTTGGCCTGTGGCCTCTCCTGCCGCCCAAGTGGTCTCTCTGCCGGTGGCCCCTTCTACCGCTACACAATCTGTTGAATCTCAGATTCTGTCATACGTGAGATTTGTTGGCAGTACTGTCCTGGAACAGGAGTGTTTATTTCTGTATTTTCCTGCTCGCAGGCTGCCAGCCCTACCCAGCTAAAGTTACATGTTTTTCCCAGCTCTGAAGCAGCCAGAGCTGTGTATATTGCAACATAGTTGTTACAAGTAATCCCCTTTTACACAGCCTCTAGTCAGTTGCCCTGGCAACCTACCAATACTCACAGTTTGAGATTGCTTTAGTCCACTCCCCCTGCTTTATCTGCACATTGCTATGCCCCTTAGCCTGGTCCTGTCTGACATGAAAGTGTGCTCCCTCCTTTCCAACAAGCAGCCAAAGTGAGTACACACTTCTTCCACTGCTCACTCAGAAAGGGAAATCCTTTTTACCTTCTCCTCAGAGAAGCACTCCCCATAGCAGGACACCTTCCTCTCATAGATTATTCTTCTGACAAGAGAAATCTGCTAGCACAATCCACATACTGATGGGACGGGCCGTTATTCGAACGGATCTCAAATCAGTTTTCGTGTTGACCGCTGTATTCCATTCGGTATTTCTGTGTTTTGACCACTATTCATGCCGTGTTCGCGCAATCCGGCACCGGGCAGCCACACGCGGTTGATCTGTTTAATTTAATGGTTTATTGATTCTTTGGATGCAATTCTTCGCATACCCGCCATGTGGCAGAAGTTAATGAATTATAATTTGGTTGCTGTGAATAAACAATAATAGACAGCACTCTAAATAATGAATTAAAAAATCATGAAGTACAGGGTGCAAACGGAACAAAGTGGGCTCAAACAACACCACTGAAAATCATATAAACCAAAACAAGGGCTCCAGCACACACTGATTAATAGAGAAAACGAAAGAGTCCGGAATAAGCCAAAAATGTAATAGCGGTAATCATAGAAAAATAGGTATCACACAAATATGGAAATGCAACACGACTATAAATGCAGAATATATGGATCTTAAAAAGTACAAGAGTAGGGGGGAGAGACAGAGGGATGGGGAGTGGGGGAAAAAACACTAAAGGAAAAACAGCAAACAAATAAACATAGAATAAGACAATGGAGGAGGGTAAGAGGGGCAACGTTTCAGGGTAACAACCCTTTCCTCAGGCCGGTTCCCTTGGGTCCAACGGAACCACAAGGTACTTCCCTTAACCCTATCCCCCCCTACAAGACACAAAGTAGCCAAATAAGAATTAGATCAGAATCAAGCCCTGGTCAAAAGTCCACAGTATATGCAAGATTGTATACAAACTCAAACCATCCTTTAAGTGGGATTATCAGGCTTCTGTCCTATCTCTCAGATTCAAAAAATGAGATTTAAAAAATGAACACTTACACAGTGTCATACGAAATAAGACACATAAAATGCTGATGTCATCAGATTGGATTGCTCCCTGCTACCTCCGTCACGGACCTCTCAGTTTCAGCTCAGCACTGTCCACATCAATCGTGTGTGAAACTGCAGGTGGGTGTCCTGATAATAGGAGGGTCTTTGTGCCAGTTCTCCCATCTATGGAACAGCTCGGCGCAATATCCAAGGGGGAGCAGTGTGGAGTCTTCCGATGACGTCACGCGGGCGACTCTACGCATTTCACTATGCATGTAGCTTCGTCAGGAGCATGATGGATCCGTGACGGATGTAGCGGGGAGCAATCCAATCTGATGACATCAGCATTTTATGTGTCTTATTTCGTATGACACTGTGTAAGTGTTCATTTTTTAAATTGTTTCTATAAAATCATTTCTTATTCTGGATTACGCTATGGATGTTCTTTCTCTCCTACCCTGATTGGTGAATATCCCTGAGTGACACCATATGCTACCCTATCTGACTGAAGTTTCTGAATTTTGCATATACCAGAGTCAAGCTCATTGCCACTGATCTCTGAAATGCCTTTATTAGATTGACACCAGGAGAGTCTCCATTCGATCAAGTATCTAACACATTTGATTGTTATAAACTATATTTGCACTATGGTTTATTCATCTTCTATTACATATTGAACCTGCTTTCAGGAGAACAAAAGTGCAGACGCATATAGTGAAGTAGGTTCCAAAATGTACATATATTAAAAATGGTATTATATCTGCGTACATCAGATCAGAAAATAATAGGCATTTCATGCACTCATGGCATTTGTTAGCCGGCACCGCAACAACCACAGAACCGCAACGACCACGGGATCAGCTGATGTCCGCTTGTCCTTCCTTATGGAAATCCTAGCATGAAGATATAGTAAGCTGCCGTGCTTGGGAGACCCTCCACTCTCCTCTATGCGTCTGGGTAAATTGCCCTTTGGAAACCGGGACCGTTGGAGCCACCGTCCTATTCGTTCCTCAGAAGTCCCATGTGTATTGCGACTGGCCGTAAAACAATACACACGGGACTTCTGAGTAACAAACGGGACAGTGGCTCCCACGGTCCCGGTTTCCAAAGGGCAATTTACCCAGACGCACAGAGGAGAACAGAGGGTCTCCCAAGCATGGCAGCTAACTATATCTTCATGCTAGGATTTCCATAAGGAAGGACAAGCGGACATCAGCTGATCCCGTGGTCGTTGCGGTTCTGTGGTTGTTGCGGTGCCGGGTAACAAATGCCATGAGTGCATGAAATGCCTATTATTTTCTGATCTGATGTACGCAGATATCATACCATTTTTTAATATATGTATATTTTGGAACCTACTTCACTATATGCGTCTGCGCTTTTGTTCTTTGTGTTTCAGTAGTTCCAGGGGTGTTGAGTTACTCCATACATACAGCTGCAGATGCCCATTTTCAACTTAGAGGTTGTTTTTTATATATCACAAAGGTCTATTAATGGGATAATATTTCCTCACAATAGAGTATTATTAGTTGCGCACTTGTATTTTGTTCTTTTCTTCTGCTTTCAGGAGAGCCTGATTTGGTGATATCGTTTTTTATTTTTTGTTGCAAAGCCCCCTCCCCGTCATGTTGTTATGCCCAACGCCTAAAAAAGCTGCTTACAGACCCGCAGATCGAGATGAAGTGCCTGTATGCTCCGTCGGTGTTTTCAATATTATACAACTCTGAAAAAACAGACGGAGCACAATCTAGAGGCAGACCGTTCTGGCGAGCAGCAACACACAAGGGAGAAGAAGAGAACCAATACCGAGGGGAGCGGATGGCCCCTGGAGGAGGATCCCATCAACCAAGAGTGAGCAGAACAGACTGCAGACCCAGTGCCTGGATATAAGACTCCAATGGTGCAAAGCTGGAAAGCTAAATATTCAACTGCGCACACTAAACGTCTGTTTGTGAGTTTGCAATCAACTTTCTTTTAACCTATATATTAAAAACGTTATTATGCCACATTGTTTTACTGTGTATATTCCTTCAATAAGGCACAGTTCCACATCTATTGAGGACTGCAGAAGGAATCCCCACATCCACACGACAAAATAATTTCTCCTCAAGTTAAGTAATTTTCTCACATACTGAATTGTTTAATATATTAAAAGGCAACTATTCTCATCCACATACAGTATTTTTCCTCTGTTACAGCCCTTAGCCTAAAAAACTGTTAAGTCTATGCTAATGAGGAACCCAACAGCCTTTGTAATTGAAGAAGATTAGCTTTGTCGATCCCCGTTAAGTTCAGGGAGACTAACAACCATGATGAATTTTGATAAGGAACCACAATGAGGCCTGACTTAACGGACCTTTGTGGATCTGAGTGTTTAAAAGGACTGTAACCCCTATTTAAATCCCTATATCTAATATTATGAAATCCCTATGTCTAATAGTATGAGTATTTGAGTCCACCTCCCCTGTAGTTGAGAAAGAATATTCAGCCTGCAAAGAGCCAGGCTTGAGTCAGACAACGCAGCAGGACATGTATCTTATGAATAACAATGTATAGTAATAAAAGAGTCTGTTTGTCTATCTCTCTGTCTAGGCTCCAAGACTGTGAAACTTAGAGACCGAAAACATTGTATGCATACTAAGCGGACACCAGGGGGGTGCACCTCAGAGTTCATTTTTGTTTTGTTTATTGAAATGCATCAATTCTATGGAGTATTAACATTTCTCTGAGAAGCAAGTCAGCAGAGGGTGTTGTACCTGGTAGGCTATGTATCTGGCACGTGACATCATAATACACACAACCTTCTTAGAATAAGCGGCACTCACATCTTCTCTCTACTTCTGTTGGTCTCCATTGGTTTTCAGGATGTTATTGAGGTAACCAAGCTGATGCTACCACAACAAAACCCTCCACCTCTTCTGTTCCATGCTACCCAATGACTGATACCACCTCCTGTCAGGGTCCACCATTTATAGTTAACCAATACTCTGTGCATTATGATGTCACTGATAAGCTCACATGACCTGCCAATGATGTGGTCAGCTGCCTACCTAGCCAAAGGCAGAACATATTTTGAAGAGAAGAGCCCAGCAAGCAGCCAGGAAACTTGAGGCATAGATTATTTTTAATAGTAGTATTATTAGTTGCAAATGTGCACCACCAACAACATCCAAATTCCGCCTCTAACTCCACCCCCATAGTTTCCAAGGAATTGCTAAAGGTGCATCACAACATCAAAATCTGTTTTAAAGATGGGCACAACATAACACAGGAATTTGTTACTCCTCTATCAGTAACTTTTATGACAGAATTGTTAGTACAGTGGCGGCCGAGCTAAGTGTTATTCGGCCGCCACCGCAATGCGCGGGAAGACGCGGCTTGTTTGTTTTTTTCCCGCTGCGTGCCGCGCGTCACTGATGCGCGGTCACGCGGTACAGGGTGCGTACGCGTGTGGCGTGTGTGCCCAGGGCTACCCGAAGTTGGTGGCGGGGTAAAGGGGGATGTGGGAAGACAGAGGGGGACCCGGGGAAGCAGAGACAGAGGTCGCGAGGGGAGAAGAACTACCAGGGAAGATCCGGCTGGCGCACGGCCAAGTTCGGCGCCAGCCCGAAAACAGCCGCGGGACAAGACGGCAAATGCAGCAATAAGCTGGTCGCAGCAGTAGCAATGCTATCAACTGCACTGGGTCCAATACCTGATATAGCTTTATTTTATTCCTCCCCACTTGGCTATACATTGATACTATTTGTCTATACTGCACCGACACACTTTATTCGAGCAAATACCCAGTATGTACCTGGCAGATACCTGGAATGCGCCGCTCCTCACCTCTGACAAGCCCCGTTGCGTTTGCCTTCCCAGCCTGGGTTCATGCCTGGCTGACGGGCGGCTGATCTGTTAAATGATAATGATTAGGATTTAATAGGCTGCAATGCTTCGCGTGTCTACCAGATGGCATAAATTCATGAATTGTAATGCAGTATATATATATATATACTGTGCAGTATTGCAGCCAGCGGGAATAAAATGCTTAAATCCCTGCATGGAAAATACCTCAATGCACTCGGGCAGAAAACAGTCACAAACCTCAATACACCCGGGTATACCCGAATTCGTGGGACTAGCCAAGCTCGAATAAAGTGTGTCGCCAGTGTATATGTATCCAACATGCTGAAGCGCTGCTTTTGGGATTCTTATCCTGCTTTTTCACTTGACAATTATACGCAGTAGCTCGCTTGTGAGAGACATTCAACGGTTATATCAAAATTATGGGGACCAGCATATACCATTTGTGACTATTTAGCCACAGTTTCAAAAATTCTTAATACTGGTTAAACGGGGGAAACTTTTAATATGGATGAGGACATAGAGGATTCACATGTGGCTGATACAATGAACAGTACCTTTGTCCAGAAATGTGCGGATAATTCCACCAGAAAACGTAGAGCAGCATACTTGTTTGATAACACAATACATGACACGTGTGAAGATAAAGCTGATCTTGGTCTTTATTTTACAAAATTGGAAAAGACCCTTCTCACCATTATCAGATTATGGTGGGATATCACTACGTTAGATAACTACATTATTACAAAAAGGATACCAAGGGGCTTACACGTAAAGAAAATGCCGTCTTTTGGTTTTCCTTCAAAAGATTTTGAATGTGAGTGGTCTGACATATTGAATGATTGCTCCTTAAAACTTATGGATCTCATCATAAAAACAAAGGGACAGGAGCAGATCAATGTGAAGAAGGATATAAAAGATCTACAACAGAAACTTAACAACTTTAACGATATGGAAGATTTCCAGACTATGGATGAGAGATTATCTAATAATGTGGAAAAGGCTGAAAAAGAGATTATGGTGAAAAAACAACAAAAATTCGACAGATCGAGTCGATTACGAACGGAACCAAGTATACACTACCGACACACTTTATTGAAGTGTGGTCGGTACCGCAAGCCGGGAAATCTCTCGGCTTGCTAGTGGCCGCCCCTCGGCGTGCCGCGCGTCATAGACGCGCGGTCACGCGTCATCGGGAGCGTGCGCCCCCTGCACGCGTGTCCAGGGGCTCCCCGAGGGAGCCCTGGTGTCCCGCGATCGCGGGACAGCGGCAGGGGGTTCCGGGGGACCCGGCGGACCCGGCAGCGGTAGGGAGAGCGCCCCGATCGGAGGGCGCTCTTCCGCTGCTTCGGCGTGCGCCCGTCACACTCGGGCGCGCGCCAGGCTACTGCTGCGGCACAGAACGGGCAAATGCTCGAATAAACTGTGCCGCAGCAGTATGTGTGGCAAAGGTTACCGCCATCAAGAACACCAACTCGCCAAGATTTCATGCACAAGAATCCCCAATCCAAAACGGAATACCCCAAAAAAACAACGTCTAAGAGATCTATCTTGAAGAAATTTCCTGAAACGTCTAGTATCTCCGACATCTCTGACGGGGAAACCCGCCAACAAATAGTCTCATTTTCGACGGATGATGACACAGATAGATGTCGGGACAGCACGGATTATGAAACAAGACATCAGAGATATCAAGGAGAAGCGTCCACGTCCTATGACCTTAGAAGTAATAAATCTTCAAAAAAACATTTAAAAGGACAAGGTGCTCGCCAAAAAGAAGTGGCAGTAAAGAAAAGAAAGATCGATCCCTAACACATAATGATAATGTCTTAAATATATCTGGTGTTGTACTTCCTGATGGAGAACTGGCTGTGCTGAATAAGGGTCTCAATTTCGCTATCATGGATAATTTTGACCTGTTCAGCACAGTCAACGATCTCCAGAGATACATCAGGAAACTCTCATTAAAGAAATTCTTTTTGTCCAAGGAGGCTATGATTCCTGGGTCTCTTCTGTCACATGTTGGGGATGTTTCTGATCCCCACCATGTGATCGATGACACCCGGGAGGATAGACTATCCTTTAGAGAATATGGGGTACTCCAAGACCTAACAGATCTTATGGGGGAAGAAGAGGTTGTAGATTTTATAGACAAAGAAGAACAACTATTATTCCTTAGTGGAACCAAACATACATCTTTTAAGAACAAATCTATTTTTTGTCCTTCCTTCTCCAAAGGTCCACACCTTGAAACCTTCGAAAAGTTGGTTGCGAAGGATTTACAAACACTGGCCAAAGGTTATTCATTCACTACCCCCTTTTTTGACAATATGACTAAAGAGGAACACTTACCCTATCTACATTGAAAAAAAGATCCAATAGTCATAAAAAGTGCGGATAAAGGGGGTGCGGTGGTTATCATGCACTCAGATGCTTACTATTTGGAAGCTTTACCACAGCTTAGTGATACTAAAGCATACTGTAAGTTAGACAAGGACCCCACACAATCTTTTCTAGTTGAAATCCGTGATCTCTTAGACCTGGGCAGGGAAATAGGAGTCTTGACCAAACAGGAAACGGCTTATCTATATAACCCTTTTCCCACCATGCCTATTTTTCACCATCTCCCAAAGATCCATAAATCCATCGTTAGCCCTCCTGGCAGACCTATTATCTCTAGTATTGGATCTTTGGGAGATGGTTTATCTAGGTACGTTGATTATTTTTTACAGACATTAGTGAAAGAGCTTCCCTCATATTTGAGGGACTCTTCAGATTTGCTCCTAGATATTCAAAATATCAAATGGTTAAACACGTTTATGTGGGTCACATTAGATGTGACCTCACTATATACCATAATTGATCACACTTTGGGCACTAAGGCTATCAGCCACTTTCTTAATCACTCTAATTTACACCCAGCACAGAGCACTTTTTTACTAGATTCAGTAATGTTTTTGTTACAGCATACAGGTGGTCCTCGTTTTACGACGTTTCGTTTTACGACGAACGGCTTATCCGACGCTTGTCAATGCATCCCTATGGCCCATTTTACGACGCCCGAACGGCTTATCCGACGCTCTTACGACGCTTTAAACAATTGCTACAAATGAACAACCAGACGGCTGCAGGCTAGGGAAATCAGTCTGAACAGTCTGTGTGAAGGTTTGGTGGTGTATTTTAGGCCCTAAACCATGGCTGATCAAAGCAAAAAACAAAGTACTGTTACTCCAAAAAGGAATAGAAAATCTATAACTTTGGAGACCAAGCAAAACATAATAAAGCGCTCTGAGAAAGGAGAGACGAACACAGAAATTGGACGTGCCTTGGATATACCTCGCACAACTATTGTGACAATAATCAAAGACAAGGCAAAAATCTTAGAACAGATCAAGGGCTCAACACCTATGTAAGGTACAACAATAAGGCAACTTGTTGGGCATATTGCTCAGGTAGAAAAACTCCTCATCATATGGCTGGAAGATCAATCCCAGAGTCATGTGCCCATTAGTTTAGCCTTAATTCAGGCCAAATCTTTGAGTCTGTATGAGGACATTAAGCAACAGCATGGAGAAGGGACCACTGAGGAAACGTTCACTGCTAGTAAGGGCTGGTTTATGCGGTTTAAAGAGAGGGCAAACTTGCATAACATTAAAGTGACCGGGGAAGCTGCTAGTGCGGATGAGGAGTCAGCTAAAACCTTCCCTGTTACATTGGCCAAAATTATAAAGGACGGTGGCTATTGCGCACGTCAAGTGTTCAATGTTGATGAGACTGGGCTCTACTGGAAGAAAATGCCTAGTAGAAGCTACATTGCAAAAGAGGAAAAATCTATGCCCGGGTTTAAAGTTGCAAAGGACAGGCTGACTCTTCTGCTTGGATCAAATGCTGCAGGTGATTTCAAGAAAAAACCTTTGCTTGTTTATCATGCAGAAAACCCTAGGGCATTCAAGGGTTATGCAAAGAGCACACTTCCAGTGATTTGGAAGTCCAACCGTAAGGCATGGGTAACAGGGAGCCTTTTTGAGGACTGGATCCAGCATCAATTTATTCCAGCTGTGCAATTATATTGCATGAACCAGAACCTCGATTTCAAAGCATTGCTGCTCCTGGACAATGCTCCTGGCCATCCCGTGTACCTGGATGACCATCATCCAAACGTCATAGTGGTGTTCATGCCCCCCAACACCACCTCATTGATACAGCCGATGGACCAGGGGCTTATCGCTTCCTTCAAGGCCTACTATCTTAGGCGAACATTTGCCCAGGCCATCAGAGCAACCGATGTGGAAGGTGGTCCAACCTTAAAAGAATTTTGGAAGGGTTACAACATTCTCCATGCAGTGAGAAACATCGGAGAGGCATGGAATGAGGTGAAACAATCCAATTGTCATATTCTCTAGCCTGCTGTACCTATGCTTCGCCACCGGGACTGCTGCCACTCTAATGTCTTGTTATAGTCTGCTGTACCTAAACTTGTCCACCGGGATTGCTGCTGCTAAACTAGGAACATTCCAGAACCTGTTACCTGACACCTCTGCACCTGTGCTCCACCTCTCAGCCTGCCTATATAAACCTCCCTTTCCTGTTCCTCCTTGCCTGTTTATACTGGTTCCTTAGCACCTGCAAGGTTCTTGTGTTTACTGCTGTGTTAGCTTTTGCTATCATCCTGTTCCAGTTTCCTCGTTGCCGACCTCTGCTTGTTTCCTGACTTCGCTACCTGCCGCCTGCCTCGGACCCCTGCTTGTTACCGGACTTCGCTACCTGCCACCTGCCTTGGATCTCTGCTTGTGACCCCTACTTCGCTCCCTGCTGTTCCTGCCACTGGGATCCACTTCAGCCGAAGTTCAATCCTTGACAGAATAAACAGGACCTACCATGGATTCCGCTGGAACAGACCCGACTCAGGCTCAGTCACTCCATGACTTGCAACATATCATGGTTGGTTACCAGGAACAACAAAGACACGTGTTTAATCGTCTTGGCCGCTTAGAAGAAAAAGCCGCCACTGCGGAAGCTGAGAATCGTGAACTACGTGCAGCCTTAATCACCTTGTCTGGTCAAAACACTGTGACTGTGCAAACCGCACCCCGTGTAACCCTTCCGGAAAAATTTGGAGGAAAAAGACAATCTTTTCGGGATTTCCTTAATCAATGCAGACATGTGTTCAAGCTTCAGCCTACCATCTATAATACCAACGAAGCCCGGGTTGGATTGATCATAACCCTGCTCAAGGATGAGGCCCTTGCTTGGGTCTCCCCTATGTTAGAACAGGATAGCCCACTACTAAGGGACCTGGAGGAGTTTATCGATGCCATGAGTCTTATTTTTGATGACCCAAATCGTAGTGCAACCGCTGAGGCAACTCTGAACAATCTTCGTCAAGGAAGACGCTCGGCAGCTGAGTACGCCACTGAATTCCGCAGATGGGTTAACGATACTGAGTGGAATGAGGCCGCGCAGAAATATCATTTTCGGCAGGGTCTCTCAGAGCAAGTTAAAGACGAACTAGCCCGGGTGGAGACCCCAGAGAGATTTCAGGACTTTGTCCGTTTATGCATCCAAATTGATCGTAGGCTTACGGAAAGACGATTGGAGAGACAGGGGTTCATGCCAAGCACCCCCGGGTTTAGAGATGTCAGTACCCCAAGACGTTCCAGGGAGACGGAGGAGGAGCCGATGCAAGTAAATACACTGCGGGGACCCATCTCAACCGGGGAAAGGAATAGACGCCGAACAGAAGATCTCTGTTTATATTGCGGAAACGATGGGCACTATCTCGCTGATTGCCCAAACAAGTCCAGGCGGTCTTCTTTCCAGAGCCCTAGAAGAAATCAGCTGCACGCTATTTCAAAAACTGTTCTCTCTGCTTCTCAAAGGAAAGATAACCCTCCTTCGCTACACCCTCACCTCCTGGTTCCTATTATCATCGAGGAAGGAACACATCGTTTTTCAACCACAGTAATGGTCGACTCAGGGGCGGCAGGGAATTTTATGGACATAGAATTCGCCAAGAACAATTCGGTATCATTTGTAGCCAAGGAATCGCCAGAAAGGATGGAAGTCGTTGACGGTTCTCCCTTGAGCTCTGGACCTGTTACCCATGAAACCAGAAACTTAACACTAATTATGGAGCCCAATCACCAGGAGAAGATTTCATTTGGTCTCATTCCATCACCTTTGTTTCCAGTGATTCTGGGAATTCCATGGCTCATGATCCATAACCCACTAATCGACTGGAAGACCAAGACACTCACGTTTCCCTCGGAGCACTGTCAGCTAGCCTGTCTACCTAAAACTCCTATACCAGAGTGTGTAGGAATACATAAGATTTCCTCGTCTCAAGAAAATCTTCTGCCGGCTCTTTACTCTGAGTTTTTAGATGTGTGTGACAAGAAGAACGCGGATACGCTTCCCCCACATCGCTCTTATGACTGTCCCATTGAATTATTACCGGGTGCTGCTATTCCGTTTGGAAGAATTTATTCCCTCTCAGAACCGGAATTGAAGGTCCTCAATGACTACCTACAAGAGAACCTATCAAAGGGTTTTATCAGACCCTCTACTTCTCCAGCAGGCGCTGCGCTCTTCTTCGTGGGAAAAAAAGACGGTTCTCTACGCCCCTGCATTGACTATCGGGAACTAAATAAGATAACGGTGAAGAACAGGTACCCATTACCTCTGATTCCTGAACTATTGGAAAGAATTCGGTCAGCCAAGATCTTTACCAAATTAGATCTCAGAGGAGCGTATAATTTGGTCCGCATTCGACCCGGTGACGAATGGAAAACAGCCTTCCGAACCCGTTATGGGCACTATGAATATCTGGTGATGCCTTTCGGACTCTGTAATGCCCCTGCTACCTTCCAGCATTTAATCAATGATGTCCTCCGAGAGTTATTGGACCAATTCGTAGTGGCATACCTGGATGACATCCTAGTCTTCTCAGATAACATCATGGATCACCAGAGACATGTCCGAATTGTCCTTGAGCGTCTCCGTAAGTACAATTTATACATCAAGTTAGAAAAATGCGAATTCGAAAAAACCAGCATGCAATTTCTCGGTTACATCATCTCTCCCGAGGGTTTGAGTATGGACCCAGGCAAGATTCAAGCTGTGGTGGAATGGCCAATCCCTCGGAATGAAAAGGACATTCAGAGATTTGTGGGTTTTGCCAATTTCTATAGACGTTTTATTAAAAATTTCTCTGGCATTATTGCCCCAATCACCCAACTCACACGGAAGGAATTCCCCTTCAAATGGTCTCCTAAAGCGGATGCGGCATTCGAACAATTGAAGTCACTCTTCACATCTGCCCCTATCCTCATCCATCCAAATCCAGAATTACCATTCATCTTGGAAGTGGATGCATCCGACTCCGCTGTTGGTGCCATTCTGTCACAAAGAATTGGACCCAAGATGCTCCTTCATCCATGTGCTTTTTATTCATACCAAATGTCAACAGCTGAACGAAATTATGACATCGGAAACAAAGAACTCTTGGCTATAAAAGCTGCATTCTCTGAGTGGAGACATCTACTGGAGGGGGCAAATCATCCAATTACGGTCTTTACGGATCATAGGAACTTAGAATTCATTCGATCCGCAAAGAGACTGTCTGCGCGACAAGCCAGATGGGCTCTCTTCTTTGCAAGATTTCAGTTCCACATTTCATACCGCCCTGGCTCCAAGAATGGGAAAGCCGACGCCTTGTCACGGTCCTTTCCGAATCCTAGCTCAGACAAAGAGCAAGAAGAAACTATTCTTCCAAAAAGAAATTTTTGGGGCGTCACATTCTCTGCCGATCTCCTCACACGAATAAAGGGAGCCTACTCAAATGATACTTTTCTTAAAAACCCTCCTCCGGAAGCAGAACTATTTCTATGTGATGGTCTCTGGAACTGTAATGATCGTCTGTTCGTTCCTAAGGAGGTAAGATTAGAGGTGCTCCAATTAATGCACGACTCCCGACCCGCGGGTCACCCAGGTGTCCTCAAGACACAGGAACTGTTGTCTCGCTCTTTTTGGTGGCCTAAATTAGCACAAGATGTTAAAGACTATGTCCTCTCCTGTGAAACTTGTGCTAGGACCAAGACCCCTCGAGCATCACCCGTGGGTTTACTGCAGCCTCTTCCGGTTCCAACTCGTCCTTGGGGGTCCATATCAATGGATTTTATTGTTGACCTGCCACGATCAAATGGACATAATACCATCCTGGTAGTGGTGGATCGACTTACAAAGATGGCTCACTTCATTGCAGCACAGAATCTTCCTTCTGCAGACCAGACAGCCAAGTTGATTGTGAAAGAGGTGTTTCGGCTTCACGGGGCTCCTGATGAGATCATATCCGATAGAGGGGTACAATTCACTTCAAAATTTTGGAGGACCTTCTGTTCCTCTCTAGGAATTCGTTTAAATTTATCGTCTGGCTATCATCCACAATCCAATGGCCAAACAGAAAGGACCAATCAGACTTTGGAACAATACTTACGATGTTTTGTTTGTCATCTCCAGGATGACTGGATTGATTTCCTACCATTAGCTGAGTTTTCATACAACAACTCACATCATTCATCGACTCAGAAGAGCCCCTTTTTCTCAAATTATGGATTTCATCCAACCTTTATTCCTCGTTTTCCATCTTCGGACCCCATTCCGGCAGTTACAGAGAAACTGGAGACTCTGCGAGACATCCAGGAGACCCTCAAAGAGACGCTTCGTGAGACTCAAGTAAAGTACAAAAGAGCAGCAGACCAGCACCGCAGACCCTCCCCAGAATTTCAAGTCGGGGATAAAGTCTGGCTTTCTACAAAAAATCTACGTCTAAAGGTTCCAACCATTAAATTGGGCCAAAAATACATCGGGCCTTTTCGCATCTCAGCACTAATAGATCCAGTGTCCTTCAGATTAGAGCTTCCTGAGACCATCAAAATACACCCTGTGTTTCACTCTTCTCTGCTGAAACCTTTCCGTGAGAACCCATTTCCTGGACGGAGACTTCCTCCCCCTGAACCCATCCTCGTGGATAACGAAGAGGAATTCATTGTGGAAAGAATTTTGGATTCCAGGTTACACCGAGGTAAACTACAGTACCTGGTTCACTGGGGGGGCTATGGCCCAGAGGAGAGGTCTTGGGAACCCAAAGATTTTGTACATGCTCCGCGACTAGTCAAAGCTTTCCACCGACGATATCCAGACAAGCCTAGCAAGGATCGTCCGGAGAACGCTCTTGGGAGGGGGGAGTAATGTCATATTCTCTAGCCTGCTGTACCTATGCTTCGCCACCGGGACTGCTGCCACTCTAATGTCTTGTTATAGCCTGCAGTACCTAAACTTGTCCACCGGGATTGCTGCTGCTAAACTAGGAACATTCCAGAACCTGTTACCTGACACCTCTGCACCTGTGCTCCACCTCTCAGCCTGCCTATATAAACCTCCCTTTCCTGTTCCTCCTTGCCTGTTTATACTGGTTCCTTAGCACCTGCAAGGTTCTTGTGTTTACTGCTGTGTTAGCTTTTGCTATCATCCTGTTCCAGTTTCCTCGTTGCCGACCTCTGCTTGTTTCCTGACTTCGCTACCTGCCGCCTGCCTCGGACCCCTGCTTGTTACCGGACTTCGCTACCTGCCACCTGCCTTGGATCTCTGCTTGTGACCCCTACTTCGCTCCCTGCTGTTCCTGCCACTGGGATCCACTTCAGCTGAAGTTCAATCCTTGACACCAATTTAAAGGGAGTTTGGCATAATTTGTGCCCTGATTTTGTGTCTCATGTCCAAGGCCTTACAGAGACTGTTGCAGAAGTTACAGAAACTGTTGTGCAAATGGCCAGAGATCTCAACTTGGAGGTGGAAACCGAGGATATTGAGGAGTTGCTCGCCTCACATTCTAACGAGTTGAGCAATGAAGACCTCATGCAATTAGAAGAGCAAAAAATTGCTAAAGAGGAGGCCCACCAATCTGCTGATGTGGCACAGCCACAGCCACGTAAATCATTGTCAAGCAAAATGTTGGCTGCGGCATTCAAGCACATTGATAGCGCACTGGCCATATTTGAGGACAATGACCCTAACATTGAACGGAGTTCAACAGTCAGTCGTTGGGTGTCTAACCAAATCAGCTGCTATAGAGAGATCTACACGCAGAAAAGGAAAGGATCTGTCCAGACTTCAATGAAGAGATTCTTCAAGAGGCCGAAACCTTCAACTCCACCTACATCACCTCCAAAAAGTCCGTTGTCTGTTGAAGATCCCCCCCCAATCATCTTCCTCCAATAATTGATGTGTTTTTTTTGCTCATGTACATTTCTGTACAGAATACAGCATAGTTTTATTTTTATAGTTTTATTTTACAGTTCTGGAATCAATAAATATAATGTTTCCATCATAATCTATGTGTGTGCTGCATATCTTATTGCTTGAGTAACATTTTCTGTGTATTTTAGCATTAAAAATGCCTTCAGGAACGGAACGTTTGATTTAAACAGTGTTCCTATGGGAAAACGGGTTTCGCTTTACGACGCTTCGCTATCCGACGCCATTTTGAGTAACGCATTGTGTCGGATAACCGAGGACCGCCTGTAATTATTTTATGTTTGACAAACAATATTATTTACAGTCACAGGGCACAGCAATGGGCACGTCATTTGCACCCTCTTACGCAAATCTTTTTATGGGATTTTGGGAGAATACACACATTTTCGGTGATAATAATCCTTTTAGACACAATATTATTTTTTACCGTCGTTTATAGACGATTTATTATTTATTTGGAATGGTGACACGGACACTCTACACTCTTTTTTTTAATATCTAGAAGTAAATACTTATAATTTGAAATTTTCACATGTGTATCATGACACAAAGATTGACTATCTTGATATACATTTATATATAGACATTGGCTTAAATATACAGACCAATGTCTATAGAAAAGCCAACTCACGGAATTCCCTGCTCAGGTCTAACAGTGCTCATCCCAGACCCCTTATCCGGGGTATTCCCAAAGGACAATACCTAAGATTTAGGAGGATTTGCTCAACGGAACAATCCTTTCTTACCCATGCCAAAGAACTTAAACAAAGGTTTTTAAATCGAGGTTATGGAGAGAAGGATCTGGAGTTTGCATTTGAAAATGCACTAAAAGCTAATAGAGAAGAACTCTTAGCCAGAAATAGAAAAGACAACAAGAGGAACAAAGGAGGGACCTTTGTTCAGAAAGATGCAACAACCCAGTTACCACTCTTCATAACAGGCAGAACAGATTAGGTTTATCCTTCAAAAACATTGGGCCATTTTAAAGTTGGAGAAAGACCTTGAGTCCTATGTAAAATCTAATCCAAGAATGTTTTTAAAAAAAGCTAAAACCATTGGGAATCATGTGTCACCTAGCCTATTTTGTTCTACTAAGAGGAATGTCAATAAAACATTAAAGGGATTTCACAAATGTGGGAATTGTAATTCATGTATATATGTTACACCATTGAAGTCCATAAGGAATGTTCATACAAATCAAATCTATCGTATTGAATCATTCTTGACGTGTAATACCAACTTTGTGGTGTACCTACTTAGATGTCCTTGTGGGAGTGGTTACATAGGTCGTACTATTAGACCACTAAAAGTCCGAATAAATGAACACATTAGAAGCATCAAAAAACGTGATGATAGATTTCCGTCGCACGTCACTTTAACAACTGCCCCTTAGGAACACTCACATCCTTTTCTTACAGTGCTATAGAACATATCTATGCCCATGCCAGGGGAGGAGAAAGAGAAGCCTTACTCAATCATAGGGAGATGTTCTGGATTTATGCCCTTGGGACATTGGCACCCAAGGGCATGAACCAGTACTGGGAACTCAAACATTTTTTGAATTAACCAACTATTTTCTTCTGTACGTTACATTATATTATTGAGTTATGTGCCTTTATTAACAAACTGGATGCTGAAATACAGCATATGAAGCACTTGATATGTATTCTTATCTCTCAATGTGTATGTTCTACATTGATATACTGACTTCTTTATACAGTATTTATCTTATCCTTGGTTGGTAGAAGGCATTTGTCCTTTCCCTCAATCTATATGTGTTAGATGCTTGCTAACCGTATTTTTAATAGTGTTTGTCTATTTATGTCCCTTCTTCCATTCCCACAGTTGAACGTGAAACCTCAGCCGCACCAGACGCACCTTCTGAATCGAGCGCTCTGATTGGGAGCCTGATTCAACCAATGGAACTGAATGCTGAGTTTCACGCCAAAATCGCGCGGCGTCACTGGGAATTGTAGGCGGGGAATCCCCTTCATAACTGTGGGTCTGTGAGACGCGATTGTACTCTTTAATAAAGGGCGTCCCAGCGTGAAACGCATCAGAGTGTGTCTTCCCTTTCCCCCCCTATACCATGTACCAATAAATCTTCGTTTTTAACCCTTCATTGATGGTGCTGGTCCCCTTCTTCGGCTGTGCTCCGCTGCAATCCCTGGATTTCGTGGTAGCAATGCTATGTATAAAGCCGTGGCCCCTTTTATTCTCCAACATCTACGATTTTTTTCGGGGATTTTTCCCCGAATGCCACGCACTTCACCGCACTTCACCACGTTCATGCCGCATTCTGACCGCATTCATACCGCATTCATGTTGCATTCACACCCACGGTTGATGTGCGGTTGATGCGTTTATTGATAATGGTTTGGATTTAATTGGTTGCAATTCTTCGCGTATCCGCCAGATGGCAGATATTCATGAATTGTAATGCGCATGCGCTTGAGCAATGTGTCGACTTGCAGATGTTTAAAAAAATACCACAGTGGTCCATTGTAAATTGGCCTTGGGACTGGAGGAAGAAGTTACAATAATGTATCAATTTAGGCTTTTCATATTAAAAAAAGACAAGCACAATTTCTTGTCTGGTTATTGTCCTGAGAGTCCCGCCATAAGTGCACAACTGCAGTCCGTGTTCCAAAAGCCCGACAGAATGAACACTTATTTAATATGGGCCGAGATTAATGCAACAGATGATAAGATGGCACCAGTTGTTCAAATTTATCAGTATTTTATCGAAAACTATGACTTTTACAAATTTTCGCCAAATGCTCATGTGTGGAAGCGTGCAATAAGGAAAATGTTATGTAGCGATCCATGTTTTTTTCCTATTGATCCCGATGTTATTGGAGGGTATTGGTGTATATCACCGGGTTTTTCCCGTATCTATGATCATGGAGACTGCAAAAGCAAAAGGTCGTGTTAAAACCAACTAAGAAACGTCAGTCGCTGTCAAGCAATGCGACAGCGGCAGCTTCCAATAACTTTCCGACCGTCAGTGAAAACCTGGTGACCGGCAACCCTTGCTGTCTGTCCCAGCACGGATACCTGCAGCCTGAGCCGGATTTCGCGTACAGATTTGAGCAAGCTTGCACGTACCTAAGCGATTTCAAGCCTCATCAGCTGACTACAGGTGTAGTAGTCCCGCTGTCACCTGTCAACGACGTGTATGATCAAGAATACGGGACTGGCAGTGGCTCGGCGCCAGCTGATTGAGAAAGTCTATGGTGAGTAATGTTGCCGTATTTTATTCTGTTTTTTTTATTTTGAAAATATCAATGCGATTCAAAATTCAAGCGATTCTCCTGTAAGCAATATCATTGGCTGAGCAGCTTCTACAGTAGATACTGCACAATTGGTGAAAAGCTAGGCGCATGCGCATTGGGACCTTCTTGAAACACATATGCGTGTCATCACATCGACGGTAGGCGCATGCGCATGTGAACAGGAGACGCCCCCGAGAAAATTATTGGTGGGACTAACTGCGGGAACTTCTTTAGGGGGCTGACTGACCATTACAGTAAAACTTTTACTTTTTTTTGTATGGTAACCCTGTTTTGAATTTTGGCACTAAGGACTTGGACTTATGGATTCGCCGGGTTACACCGGAGAAATTAGCTCCCTTTGCAGGGGGCCGGGTGGGCGGCCAGCTAATCAACCACCGGGTAAACCCAAGAGATCAGAGTGCTGGCACTTCAATAAAAGCTCTTGCTCAAGGGGAGGGGAGTGTAGGTTCCTACAGTACACATTTGTTCAATCTGCAGCGGCGGCCACCCAGCACAGAAATGTTTTAGAAAAGCCAAGACCACCGGCAAGCAGGCTGATAGTGGCCCCGGCAAAGGCGGAAACACCAATTAAATTAGAATGTATGCTCCCATGGCTCCAGGCCTACCCTTGTCAGGCGACAGCGGATTTTCTCGAGAAAGGTTTTAGGGAGGGTTTTGTCATTCCAGTTGGGTCCAATTTGGTAACCACACGCGCAAGTCGCAATATTAAATCTGCCTCGATATACCCGCACGTGGTGCAGGAAAAAATTAACAAGGAGGTAAGCCTGGGACAAATGGCAGGGCCATTTCACTCACTGCCCATACACAATTTAATCATATCCCCCTTAGGGGTAGTTCCAAAGAAAGTACCCTGCAAATTCAGGCTCATTCAGCACCTATCTTTCCCCAAGGGCAGATCCGTCAATGACGCGATCGATCAGCAGGCGTGCCATGTCCAATACCAATTGTTCGATAGGGCCATCACCATAGCCAGGACTTATGGGAGGGGGGCCCTTATGGCCAAGCTGGACATAGAGTCAGCATTTCGCCTGTTACCATTACACCCAGATAGTTTCAGGCTCATGGGTTGCAAGTTCGAGGGGGCTTACTACGTGGACATGTGCCTCCCCATGGGCTGCGCCATTTCCTGCACCTTTTTTGAGGCATTTAGCACGTTTATACACTGGTGCATAATGGAGAGTACGGGGTATGACACTATAGCACATTACTTGGATGATTTCCTCCTCTTTGGGCCCCCTGAGTCCACACTTGGCAAGAGGCTCTTAGAGAGCAGCTCTGCGCTAATGCGAAACATGGGGATACCCATAGCTGTGGACAAAACAGAGGACCCGGTCAGCACCTTATTTTTCCTAGGGATCGAGATCGATTCAGTGGCCGTGGAATCTAGGTTGCCCAGGAATAAAGTTATCAAACTGAGGGGTCTTATTCAGGAATGCAAGGGTGCTAGGAAGGTTACACTAAGGCAGATGCAGGCACTGCTCGGGCTCCAGAATTTCGCATGTAGGGTCATACCCATGGGCAGGATTTTCAGCAGGAGATTAGAGAGGTCGACCGCGGGGATATCCCCACCACTGCACCGCATCAGGGTCACTAAAGAACTTAGATCAGACCTGGGTGTCTGGGAAGCTTTCCTCCAGGACTTTAATGGCAAAAAGCTATGGCTAGAAGGGGGCCGTAGTAACCAAGAGCTAGAGTTGTTCACAGACACGGCGGGGTCGCTAGGCTTCGGCGCTTACCTCAAAGGGGAATGGTGCGCAGAACCATGGCCCCATGCATGGATAGACTCGGGTTTAACAAAGAACATTGCCTTCCTGGTGCTTTTTCCCATCATAGTGGCGGTAGAGCTTTGGGCTAAGGAGCTCAGTAACAAACACATCATATTCTGGTCTGACAACCTGGGGGTGGTGGGAGCAGTAAACAGCCTTTCCGCAACATCAAGCCCGGTGATCCGGCTATTGCGGAGGCTGGTGCTGCTTTGCATGCGCAGCAACATCAACTTTAAAGCCAAGCATGTCCCAGGGAGATTAAACGTGATAGCAGGCGCCTTATTGCGGTTCAATTGTACTGTGTTTAGGCGAGCAGCGCCAGCGGCAAATGCCATAGGTCTAACGTGCCCACGTCACCTTTGGCAGATAGGGATATCGGACTAATGGACCTGGTCCAGAAGTCGGTAGCCCCACCTGGAAAACCTACGTCCGGGCTTGGAACACTTGGCTAGCATTCAAGCAAAAGGACAGCGTTGAGGGTAAGCGAGGTAGCATCGCACGGATCATTAGCTTCCTCCAAGCCCAGAAGGCAGCTGGGGTGACGCGGACCAGTGTTGGGGCCATGTTGGCAGGTTTGGCTTTCTTCCTGAAGCTCCATAACCGCAAGGACATAACTAAGGATTTCATAGTTAGGAGAATCCTCATAGGCTGGGATAGGGAGAACTGACGGTAGGGAGCCGGTAACGCTAGACAGGCTTGGGTTATTGTTGATGGCAGCAAAAGAGGTATGTGTCAATACAGCGGAAAGGGAACTGTTCAGAGTCGCATTTGCCGTGGCTTTCTTTGGCGCCTTCAGGGTCGGCGAGCTAGTGGCAGCATATAAAGCAAGCCAGGGTGTGGGATTGCTTTTTACACATGTGATTATTAATGCTACGTCGGTGGCGTGCAAGATCCACAGGTCTAAAACCGACCAAGCGGGAAGGGGAGCGTGGGTTCATCTCACGAGGAACCGTAATAAAAAAGTGTGCCCAGTGGCGCTGATTAAGCGCTACACAAGACATACTGTAGGCCCAATGTAGGGGGCAATTTCCTCGTCCATCAGGACGCGACGCCGCTCACAAGGTACCAGTTTCAAAGCGTTTTAAGGCGGTGCCTTGTAGCTGGGGGGATGGATCCTAGTTTATTTGGTACTAATTCCTTCAGAATCGGTGCCGCTACAGTGGCATCTGAGAACGGCTGTACGCCGGAGCAAATAAAAAAACTGGGGAGGTGAAAGTCCAGTGCCTATAGAGGTTACATCGGGGCCATAGTGCACAGCACCGTGTGCGGACACAAGAATATTAACATGTTTTTCCCTCCCTGTAGGTAGCCATGCAAGAACCCTGGAAATATGGATCATGGGTCATTCCTTTATCCATTGGGCGCATGAATGGGCGAAGGATCAGCGTTGCGGCCAGCAGCTGGGGTTTTCGGAAGAGAGGGTGAATTTGCATTGGCTTGGGAAGAGAGGGATGCGCTTGGCTGATCTGCAGCTGGCTCTGGACAAGGCGCTGGCAAAATTTAAGGTGGAACCAGACGTTATTGTACTACACCTCGGGGGAACGACCTAGCCAACATTAAAACCCTAGAGGTAATTTACGGGTTGCAGCAGGAATGCGCCCGCTTGAAGGCGCTGTGGAGGGAGGTTGTAATTATTTGGTCCAAAATTATTCCAAGGCAGATTTGGAAGGGGCCGGGGAAATGGATCGGGAAAGAAAAGGCTAGGAGGAAAGTAAATAAGGCCATGGGCAAATTCATCCTCTCTTGTGGCGGTAAAACCCTTACGCACAGAGAGATTGACGCCAAGGACGGCAGCTGGCATCGAAGAGATGGTGTACATATATCGCCAAGGGGTTTGGAGGTGTTCCTACATAACATCAAGGTGAGTTTGCGGGAGGAATTAAGGTCAGATGTCGCAGCTTAGTGTGGGCGTGTCGGCCCCATGGGAGCCGGTGCCCGGCAGAGGGCCCCCCGGGTGGCGGAGCTGCCGCGCCAACCAAGCTCAGGAGACGGAGAACAGGCGAGTACTTTAGGGTCCGTCTGTCAGCTGGAGCCCCTAGAACAGCTCGGCAGGCTGGAGGCGCCGGCTGTAGGGCCGGGCCGGCCTATGCCCAATCAACGCTGGTAAAAGGCTGGGCGCCAGCTTTAGGGCTGGGCCTAAGCTGACCCTAGGGGCGGAAGGGGGAGGGAAGCAGCCCAACATCAGCTGAATGAGGATCTACCCCTCCCATTTTACAGTGCTTTGGGCGGGGGAGGGAGCGCAGCCAATTACTGGCTGCTGGGCAAGGATCTCCCCCCCATGCACATGCTACGGGCGGGGGGAGGGAGCGCGGCTAATCGCTGGCTGCTGGGCAAGGATCTCCCCCCCATTTCGCATGGATCCTGCTGGGCTGGCGGGCAGGCTGGTTGATTTTAACAGCGGGTGGTAAAATAAAGCTGTGACCTTTTTCTTCCAACCTTGTGTGGTGTGACGTTATTTGGTTTAGTGTTACAAAGGAGGGGCGGCGCTTAAAGCCTTTATTTATATATACTGTATAATAAACCCGAAAAAATACAAAGTATGCATTTATTCTACATGTATTCCACTACATATGTGTATTCTATACCCGTACAGCATGTATTGTTGTAATACTCTTGTGATGTGCAGTACTGAGCATGCCTACAGTATACAGTACTGTATGCCTGGACAGTACTGTACAGTATGTTCTAGAAACACTGTATTTTGTTACAGTATAAAAGGAGACAATGGAACAATTTAAAACAAATCAACATTTTCTTTTATTGGTGGAGTAAATACAAAAACATTTATTTACAAATACAATGTAAAAACATTTTAAGTGCACAGCAATTGAAAACATCAACAGGTGTATGGTTTACTGCTAGTGAAAACATTTATGTACAGAAAGTCAAAACATTTACAGTCAGTTAGGCCTGCACAAATCCAGTCCTCGAGGGCCGCAAACAGCCCCGGTTTTAAGGATAACCTGGAAAACCGGGCCTGTTTGCGGCACTCGGGGACTGGAATTGTGCAGGTCCTGTGTACAGTAAGTAAAAACATTTCTTTATTAATACAAGTTAAAACACGCAACATCTCCTTTATTAAAGTACAGAAAGTCAAAACATGTACAGCACAACAGTATGGTGTTATTAAAAAAAATTCTTTATTCATAAAATTTAAAAAACGCAACATCTCCATTATTAAAGTACAGAAAGTCAAAACATTTACAAAAACATTTACAAAAAATAAACAACAGTTGAACAGTCACGCAAATTCGATACCCACCAGATTGTCCTTCCAGGGCCGATGCCTTGTATGGCGCAAAATGCCATTAATGGAGTCTCAAACGATTTTCATTAAAGGATCTGTAATTAAAAAATAGCGCCGCAATTCCTCCACAATAGTCGTTATTAAATTTTCAGGCAGCGCCCTTTTTTCGCGATTTCCTTCGTAGTTCACATTGTAGACCCACCCACAGTACACCAAGTAGGACACGTGGTGCTTAAAAATTAACATGGCATACTTCTGGGGTAAACCAGCACTCATCACACTATACTTCTCCCTGAGTGCCGGTGGCAGCTCGCGCAGGATGATGTCGGGCACCGTACCGATGCAAGCGTATGTAGGTTGGGTTCTGGAAGCGGGTGTTCTTCTGTGAGCGGGTGTGCTTGTGGCGGCGGACGAGGGTAGGTTGTCTGGGAGGAAGCTTTCCTCCTGTCTTTGTCGCCATGTTGTCTCCTGGCGTGGTCTTGACGGGGTTGTCATGTTATCCTCCTCCTCAACGGCATACATGTACACAAATTCATCTGGTGGAGGGGGTGCGCTTGGTGTTGGAAGTTGGTCGAAGGTCCCATTCATCAGATCCATGCCACCCTCCTGCTCCGGCATCGGGGATACAGGGGCATGAACACCGAGCAAATTATGTATTCCCGCTATGTCAGTCTCTATCTTCTCCATCCGTCGATCCATCTTCTCCATCAGTTGATCCATCTTCTGCATCCGTTGATCCATATTTAGCATGGTCTCTAAAGCAGATCTATCTTTACCAGCACAGTAGAGTTCCCGGGGATATCCACACTTAACCCATTCAGCATGCGGTCTAACGAGCTGGTTCTTGTGCATGGTGTGCTGTGGACATCTGGGTGGATGGGTGCTACGGAGGATGAGATGGGGGTTCTATGGAGAGAAGCGGCAGCGTCGTTGAAGAAGGATGGAGGAGGTGACCTGTGGATTTCCGGGAGAGAAGCGGCAGCGTCGACGAAGAGGGATGGAGACAGCGACCTGTGGATTTCCGGGTGAGAAGTGGCAGAGTCGTCTAAGCGTAATGGAGAAAGTGACCCGTGGATTTCAGGGGCACCAGCGGCAGCGTAGTCGAAGAGCAGTGGCGAAGATGGGCTGTGGGTTTCCGGGAGAGCGGCGGCAGCGTAGTGGACGAGTAGTGGAGAAGATGGGCTGTAGATTTCCGGGAGAGCGGCGGCAGATTCATCGAAGCGTATTGGAGGAAGTGGTCTGCGGGTTCAATGGGTTGGCTGCCATTTGTTTTGGGTTGAGTGTACATCACCGAATTTCTTCTTGTCATAATAAGGCTTACGTGTATTAAAACCCTTAGCCTTTGGGGTCAGCAGAAGGTTTTCTTTATTAGCCTTAGCCTGTTGCTTTGGCCTTGGCTTGGAAACGGCTGCCGCCTTTCGCTTTTTCTGGTGACAGGCATGGCAGAGGCGAGTGGCTTCTTGCGTCCGTAGAAGCTGGGTTGATCCATGAAAGCAGATGGCAAAATGCAGTATCTGGACAAGGGCAAGTTCAGATAAAGATCATCGAGTGGTGGGCTATGCAAAGTGTGTAACCTTTTATGCATGGCGACGAGGTACAGGTGTTGAAAGTGGGCGTACTCTCATGTGAGTCATTAACGTATAAATACACCATCCATTTTGTGGATTCACATACACATCGACTAAACATCGAATATACATTCTTGTGTTTGTATTTCTTTCTACTCGCAGCAATGCCTGTTAAAAAGATTTAAAAGGATCTCAGCATGAGAATTAAGGAGATGTACACGAGCAGACAACGAATTGCAGATATCCAACGCTGGTTAGCTGCTTCTGGCCTCGTTGTGCCATCAACCACCGTGTGCTATCATGCACATGGAAAAACCAAACAACGCACGAGGACACCAACGGTAACTAACGCGTAAGTATATTTATATAACTATATAATACAGTATATCTATTGTTTATATTGCTGCATATTAATAGAACTATATATTGTGTAGACCTATCTAATTTTATAGTTATTTCAGTATATTTATATAACTACAGTATATCTATTGTTTATATTGCTGCATATTAATAGAACTATATATTGTGTAGATCTATCTCATTTTATACTATTTTAAGTGCAAATGATGTGCTGTACTTGTGGCCTACTGCACTGTAACTTACCGGATTGTTGTTTTTCTGTACATTGTAGGGAGACAACTCTTCTGGTCGACAAAATAAGTGAAGAGAATGATGAGAGAGTGCATTAAGGGCCAAATACACTCTGCAGCAAAATCACAATCTCACTGTATCCGAGACCAGCATAAAGAAGATGAGACGCAGAATTGTAAATATGGACGTGTGAGGTTAGTACTGGACAGTATAGGAGGTAAAAGTGTTGTTTAAGAAACTGTACTGTACCTATAAAATTATTCCTTGTCTTTACAGAGCGTACCCTATGATAAGGGACATTAACAAGATCAAGAGAGTGGTCCAGGCCCAGGCATGGATCGACAGTGGAGAAACTTTCCAGGATTGCATCTTCACTGACGAGTCTACTGTTTTGCTGGAGAGATTTGCCACCTTTGCATTCCACAAAAAAGGTCGCATATCTATGAAGCCGCGTCCAAAACACCCAGTGAAGATGCATGTGTGGGGTGCCATCTCTAGACGTGGACCAGGATGCATCGTCATCTTTGAAAGTACAGTAAAATGTACTGTACTAGTGTGCAGTTTTTTGAGCACTTTTCTTTTCTTGTTATAGGAATCATGAATAAAGCTTTCTTCCAAGAGATAATTGTGCCTGAGATTGTGGAATACATCACACGTGAGTTCCCAGATGGTCACCGTTTCTACCAGGACAACGATCCGAAGCACACCGGGTCAACAGTGCATATTCTTGAGCGCGGTATCAACTGGGTGAAGATGCCAGCGGAGTAAGTGCGGTAACCGTGTCTCATTTTTTCCCACTGTTTTTACTGTGTACTGTATCTCTTAAACTAATTGTCCTTTTTTTCCCCCTCCATCCAATGACAGATCGCCAGACTTCAATACTATCGAAATGTTCTGGCAATAGCTGAAGGACCATATCCGAAAAGTCATGAAACCCTCCAAAAAGGATGAGTTGGCGCAAGGCATACTGAGTTTTTGGAACGATGCAATAAATATATTGACCATATTGCGACTGTTTTGCCCATTGTGATCGCGCGTAATGGGCAAGCATCAGGAAGGTAGTATGGTATAGTACTGTACTGTAGTATTGTAAGTACAGTATGATACAGGTAAGTATGGCACAGATTTTTTTTCCCTGAGAGAGCAGCACCAGCCATCTGGTTACAAAGTATTTAACAGTAGTCTTTCCTAGTAGTCAGAGTATACTTTAGTTCCAGTATAGACTAGTTTGACAGTACTAACTGCATACTGTTGTCCAATATGGAGTAGCTATACAGTACACAATGCCATAATATGCACCTAACTGCTCAATTTTTTTCTTTCCTGAGAGAGCAGCACCAGCCATCTGGTTACAAAGTATTTAACAGTAGTTACAGTACACAGTAGTTCCAGTATAGACTAATTTGACAGTATTATACAGCATACCATGCCATAATACAGTATGCACATAACTGCACTAATTTTTTGTTTTCTTGTCTTTTCAGAAAAATTGGAAGGACTCGGGGAGAGGGGGGTATCGTGTAAAGTTTGTGAACTGTTTGTACAGTTAAGTGTACAGTATCTAAACTGCAGTCATGATGTACATAAAACCTCTCCACTCTCAATGAACTACTGTACTGTACACAGAATGTTGAAGAAGATAAAGACGGAAAAAATTATATTATTATATATATATAATTTTATATATTATATATTATTATTTAATATTATTATCAATGTGCATTATTTATGATTATCCACCAGCTCTCAATTTTCATCTGACAGAAGAACTGAATAAAGACTGCATTTTGTATTATTCATGATTATTTTTATATTTGTATTTTTGTTCCTGATAAAACAAATATTTCTTTACATTCATGATAATCATTATCATTGACAACCCCCCGCCCCTCACACCTACACCAAAGAAAAAGAAAAAGAAAGAATGACAAAAAGTGGTAATTTACTGTATCAACAACATGAATCAGATAATGGTTTTTTTAACTCTTAATTTCACAGTGCTGTGCAAATAAGATTTACATATCAAATTCGAGAAGGGATTATCAAAAGCGTTACTGTAAACAAAGCCTCAAAGGGTTGGGGGGGTGGATGGGTGAGTTATGCGCAGTAATCATCAGCTAGCTCCCTTCCCAAAGAGGATTACAGAGAGGTAACTCTAAGCCAACAATAGGAAAATTAGGCACGCAGGCGCAGAGAGGTGATGCTCGGCTAGGGTCGGACGATTAAAAACACAATGGCAAGCTTTAGAAACGGAATGGCTCTGGAGAGGTGTCTGTCGATAAGAGGTTCAAATCCTTGAGCGAGCCTTGTGTGTGTGCGTGGGGGAGGGGGGTACAGGGTACAGCTGCAAGAAGGATTAGCTGTACTGCAGTTCAAAGAAATGGCATATTTTCAAAAGGCAGGTCATCATAATAATTTGATCCCTACACCTCCAAATACATAGAAAGCACACAAATCAACCATGTGCAGTAAAACGCACAGTGTCACAGTCAAAAGCTACAGCACAGATTGAATATCGTAATATCAAGATAGTTTAGGCAAACTTGTGGAGAAAATAAAAAATGAGGAGAAAAAAAATATATTTTTTTTTTGGTCACTCACTCTTGAACTTCGCAAGCAAGCAGTGGTGAACTTACAGACGCATGCGCAGTAATCATCAGCTATGTACTGTAGCTCCCATCCCAAAGAGGATTACACACAGGCGCAGAGTGGTGATGCTCGGTATTCTCGAGGCCAGGGTCATGAATGGGATGATTAGCCCAGATAGTTTCAACTCTGCCCTCTTTTCAAAGCACAACAAGTTCTGTTCTTTTCTTTACTTTATTTGGGGAAAGTAGCATAAAAGACAGGCACTTGTGAAGAGATGTTGGTGTTTAAATAGTGTCTCTCTGTGGGTGCCCTGTAGTTAAGGACAGGTTAAAAGGGTAATCCTGCCACTAGAGCAATTAAAGCAGGGTACTCACTCAGCCAGTGGTGAAGGTAGAAAGAAAGTCCCAATGTATTCTGGGTAGCAAGATAGCCTGGGGACATACCATCTGTGGGCAGAGCAGAGGGGGAGAAAGCAGACTAGCCCATTCTGGTGAGGATCTCAGAGGCTGCAGTAGCAGCTCACTGATTACATGCCCAGAGGCAAGAAATGCAACATTGTTACATATCACACAGGCACAGTATGTGTGTGCAAACTCCATGCAGCTGAAAATAAGAACTGACAGGCAGAAGCTGCAAAGGAAAGAGGGGGGTGAATCAGAAATGCAGTTTTGGTCCATGACACTCGGCTAGGGACGGACAATTAAAAACACAATGGCAAGCTTTAGAAACGGAATGGCTCTGGAGAGGTGTCTGTCGATAAGAGGTTCAAATCCTTGACCGAGCCTTGTGTGTGCGCGCATGGGGGAGGGGGGTACAGGGTACAGCTGCATGAAGGATTAGCTGTACTGTAGTTTAAAGAAATTGCATATTTTCAAAAGGCAGTTCATCATAATTATTTGATCCCTAAACCCCCAAATATATAAAAAGCACACAAATCAACCATGAGCAGTCAAACGCACAGTGTTGCAGTCAAAAGCTACAGCACAGATTGAATATCGTAATATCAAGATGGTTTAGGCAGGCTTGTGGAGAAAATAAAAATAAAAAATGAGGAGAATTTTTTTTTTTTTTTTTTGGGTCACTCACTCTTGAACTTCACAAGCAAGCAGTGGTGAACTTACAGACGCATGCGCAGTAATCATCAGCTATCAAGCAGGAATGTGATTGAAACCAGAAAGACAAACATTCACAGGAATGGTGTGGGAGAGGTGTACTGTACTGTAGATAAGATAAGAAGTTGAAATACTGCAGTGCAATAAATTATCCTGTGTGTGTGCGGTGGCGAGCGAGGGGAGAGCGCTGTATATGCCGAAATGTGATACTGTTACAGTACTGTACACGCCTATGCGTTTCCACAATTTTCAAATGAGACATACAGTACAGCACTGCAAATGCATGTATAAATATGCAAATTTACAATTACTGCGCGCACACACACAGACTGTGTACTGACATAGGTTGAACTGCTAAAGTATTAGACTTCGAAGACAAAAGCTCGCGAACGCCCCCCTGAGTTTTTAGACGGTATTGCAGTATTGCAGACAGCGCTAATAAAAAGCTAATATTACGAGCGCTAAAATACCGCAATACACTCCGGACAAAAAAAAAATGCATCTGCCCGCGGTTATAAGAGTTGCGCCACTACAGTCGCATGAGGCTAAAGGCGGCCAACTACTGTACTGTATTTTATTCTTTAAAAACCTAACTAGTGTAGCGCTGCTTCTCCCCCACCCCCCTCTGGGAGATATTGCTATTGCTACAGGTGTCATGGTGCTAAATACCTGTGAGGGTCTAAGATATGCTGAGGGTCCGTGATGGTAAGAGGAAAAATGAAAAGCTTTTGGTGATCCTTCAGGCTCTTCTCATGGTGTCAGCACCTCCAGTCATAGCAGGCTCCAGGTGTACTGGAGACAGTCCCCACCATGACAGTCTTCTCCTATACCTTTACCCAATAGACTGTAACTTAGGCAAATTCATATAAAACAGGATCCTTTATTTGTAGCAGCCCCTGCAGTTGTCATTACAGTATATGCATGGGTTTTAAGGATAGGTCCCAGACCTCTGGATGGTACTGGCCTTCTTTCAGTCTGGAGGCCTTGTGCTCTGCTCAGATCTTGTGCTGCAGTCAGCCCAAGTAGAGGGAGAGCTGAACTGCATGTCTCTACCCCAGGAGGGGGTGACCTGAAATCAATATAATTTGGATTGCCTCCTCCTTAGTGCAGAAGGGGAGGGGACCTGGGCTGCACCCAGATTGGGTAACTCACAGAGCTCCATTCCTGCCACTTAAGGAGGTTGCATGAGGGGGGGGGGGGGGTAAACCAACAGGACAGCCTGCCACTGCCTATAACTACAGGGGCTTATGTAACAGAGGCAGAAAATATAGTCTGGACCAGTTATGGCTACACTCTCCCCTTAGGTGAAATTCCCATGTCCTCACTGGGACCAAATTTAGTGCACCATCCATTAACCTGGAGCCTCTAATACAATACAAGGTTAAATCAGGCATCATGACATAATCCAATGTACAGTATACAACATTACTAACCCATATCATCCACTGATTACAGCGATGATAGTGACTGAAACTTCCAAAATGAAATAGGATTAGGATCTCTATTTATAGTACTTGGGATTGGGTTCTTTACCACCCGCCCATCAAAACCATTGGTCCATATGAAATGGTACTAAGGCGGACCAGGCGTCTGACAGAGTTCCAACCTATCTTTATAGATGCTCCGTCCCACTATCCATTCCCGCATGATGCTAATAATTCGGGACTCATCTACTGTATGAATACCTTTTCCGTAGTTTTAGACCGCAGATGGTCCAGTACTGCCTGCTTAAGCCACTCATCCCTATTGGCATTCATCTCATCCATGATGGGCTCTGGTACATAGGAGAAATCATACCCATGAGATGTCTATAGGGTGGAGGGGGGGCACAATGGAGGAGAGCAGGCAGGGGGGGGCAGCAAAAAAGATTTGTGCACCCCTGCTCTATACCAAAGGGCAATAATGAATTGTGTCTAAAAGAGTACAAAGAGCCTCTTGATAATCCCATAATTACATAAATGTTTCTTTTAAAAGAGTACTTCTAAGTGTGACAAGCAAGTGGCAGTGATGAACCAATGTTCCACTTTTATTTCATTTTACATAAAAGGATATGTATTAAAAAAAGATGTTTTTAATTTCATGTCAGGCAATGATTGATGGTTTTATTTGTAAGGATTTAACCAAAATGCTCTGAATCCTGTAATTAAGTAATACTCCCAGAAGAACAGGGCATTACTGGCAAACAATGCCCTGGCTGGGTGAGTTGAGGTTAACCCTGCAAGCGCATTATTGTAAGTTATCCAAGAACAATTATCACATAATAAATACTGCACATAGGACTCATCCAGGTGAGGAAAATCTGTACAGCAGCAAATCCTAAATTGTGTTGAACAAACACGAGTTATATAGCAATCTTTGTTAAGTATGTTAATTGTATGTTGTAGTAGCATTTGTAGGCTTCTGCAGGGGCTCACTGAGCTTAGATTGAAAATAAATGTGTACCGTTTTCATATACTGTATTAAGTTTTGTTGAAATTATAAAACACAGAACCTCAGAAAGCTCTTTTTGGGAACCCCTGAGCCCCCACAAAATATATATATGTATATGTGTCAAAATGGAGTGCTATTGAGCGTGGCATATGTATACAACAGACGACAGAGAAGCCCAATGCTACATCCAACATGACAGAAACACACAGTAAAATACTTATATATTCTCTTGAAATAGGGTCATTTAGTTTAACCCTTTGGCCAAAGCGTTGTAAGCTTGAGAGCCACGACAAGGCAGACACCCGTTCGCAAGTCCTAACACTACCAGATAAAATACTAATATACCTCTATTAGGATTTAAATTCTCATTTACCTCTATTAGGAGGGAGAAAAACCACAATGGGTCTATATCCAGCAGAATGAACGGACCTGCAAACTAGGGAAGTGGGGAGGGGCGGGCTTAAAACCTGGGAAGGAGGAGCCACTAACTCTTTAACTAAGGGTTAAACTAAATGACCCTATTTCAAGAGAACATATAAGTATTTTACTGTGTGTTTCTGTCATGTTGGATGTAGCATTGGGCGTGTGTTGAAATTATAGGTATTTTGGATTTGTTGTTCCCACGAACTATGAGACGTTCCACGGTCAAAATGTCTGTAAATGTTCATTAAAAGTTGTTGATTAGGGCGGGGGAGGGGGTGGCTGCCCACTCACCGTCGTCATGAGACTCCACATGGGTACTTGGGGGACAGCCCCCAAGGAATCCATGCAAGACCCCGCTGGGCCGGCAAAAACGGGCCAGGCATACCTCGACATACTCAGAGGTGGGCTCACCCGGGCTGGACCCCCAAAAGGGGCAGTTCAGGTGTCCCGGGGGACTCAGTCCCTAAGGTTCACCGAAAGTTACAGTTGTTTTTATGTTGTTTCCCCTATGTTCCCATTGTGGGTATCCATTTGTTTCCCCAATGCACAGATAAGAAGAGTACACGACACATCACAGTCCCAGGAGCCGCAGAGAATCCTAGCTCGCAAGCACGGCTGCATCGCAGGACTCCACCCCGACAACACTAATGGGTAGAGATTTTACCATAATATCACACAACGTGAAAGGATTTAATAGCCCCCTGAAAAGACGGTTAGCTATGACTGACTATAGAAGACATGACCCTGACATAATCTTACTTCAGGAGACACATTTCTCTAGGTCTAGTTCCCCAAAATTCCTTGACGGTAGATACAGAACTTGGGTCTCAGCGACGGCTAACAAGAAGAAGAGAGGGGTAGCAATCTTACTACATAACCGCCTTGCGTTCGACATTACGCTCACGAAAAGAGATAAGAATGGGCGATTTATAATACTGGTGGGTGTTGTCAGAGGGCAACCTATTACAGTAGCTAATATTTACGCACCCAATGAGGGGGCTGACACCTTTTTCACCAGATTCTTCGCGACCCTCCATAAAGTCGCGCAAGGCGGCATAGTGCTAGGAGGAGATTTTAACCTCACGCTGGACCCCAAGGCCGACAGATGCACACCTAGCGGGACAAAACACACGCAAAGCAGAGCAGCGTGGACCCAGGGCCTCAAGGCAAATAGATTAGTGGACATTTGGCGCGAACAGCACCCGGGAGACAAAGAATATACATTTTACTCACACCCACACGACAGATACAGCAGGATAGACTACTTCTTTGTATCCAATAGAATTGTTTCGCAGATCTCCCACACGGTTATCCATGATATTTCATGGTCTGATCACGCACCTGTAGATCTGCGGTGCACAGACTTCAGACTAGACAGGCCAGGAGCGACGTGGAAACTCAATGAGTTATTACTGAAAATCCCTGAAATTGAAACAGCGGTAGGGGATAAAATCAGGGGCTATTTTGATGAGGATGCCGGTAGCGTGGCATCTCAATCCACTCTATGGGAGGCCCATAAGGCGACACTATGCAGAGAGCTCATAGGGATAGCGAGTAGGCGGAAAAAAGAAAGGGAACATAAGATTAAGACTCCAATCGGAACTGACAGCCCTATCCGCCCTCCACAAAACTAACAAACAAGCGCAGACCCTTCAGGCCTGGCGTGACACTAAAACGAAACTAAATTGACTGATGTCCTCCCGAGCTGAGAAAGAGTTGACCTGGTCCAGGCGGCAATTCTACAAAAAAGCGAACAAGCCAGATAACCCGCTTGCCAATAAACTAAAAAACAGTAACCGGAATTTTCACATCCAGGCAATTCGAACCAAAAAAGGTGACCTCACGTCTGATCCCAAACAAATTGTAGATGAATTCAAAAAATACTATGAGACCCTCTACGACGGGGCTAAGGTATCTCATTGCGAGAACACTCATAGGCAGTTGAAGACATTTCTAAAGGGGGCAAAATTAGCCAGACTGGGCAGGTTGGAAAGGGAGGCATTACAGGAAGATTTCTCAGGTGAGGAGATATCAGAGGTAATCAAAGCACTGAAGCCATCCAAAGCCCCAGGCCCGGATGGTTTCTCTAATCTCTATTACAAAAAAATCAGAAAAATTCTAGTAACTCACCTGGTCCGACTATTTAACTCATTCTTAGAAGGTAATATACCCGGCCAGATGCTTCAAGCGTCTATATCAGTGATCCCCAAACCTGGGAAGGACCCAGCTGATTGTAAAAGCTACCGTCCGATATCCCTTATCAACTCGGACACCAAAATTTTTTCCAAACTATTGGCTAACCGTCTGAATACAGTTATGCCTAAGCTGGTCCACCCGATCAAGTAGGGTTTATATGCGGGAGACAAGAAATGTGTACCAAAGAAAATACACTAAAGAATCCCTTTTGCAGGCGCACCGCAGACCTTTATAGTATAAACGGTCAGGAGTGAATGTAGTTAATATAGTTTGCTTTATTTCAAATTACTGTGTAAACGTGTAATTAAAACAGTATATAGTATAGTTCCATATACTCTGAATAAAAAATAGACAGCTAACGTCTATTCAATCTCTACCAAGCGTCTCTTTAAGCTCTTGAGCACTAATCTATATGATATAGTATATATATATGATACCTATTTTCCTTCCAGTCGCAGTGTCCGTGTCTATGGTGAGTACAGGTGGACAAATATAAATATTTGTGTATACGGTGTTGTATGTTCAAATAGTTCCCCTTGATCTCTCGTTATAGTGGGTAAGATATTCAGTGCTTGAGACCTTCGCTCCACTGTAGGAGTCCGTACCCTGTGTCCCTGTTTTATGTCTAGCTATCCGTTTGATCTAGAAATTCAACAGTGCCGTTGTCGGCTGCTGTTGAAAAATAGTGGCTTTACCGGGGATGTTATGGTAAATACCTCATTTGTGAGTTGAACAGGTTATGGGATCCCTAGGCAGCACGCTTTCACTAACAAGGGGTTGTAAGAGCGAGGTTTCTCTCTATAATATCTTTATATGCGGGAGGCAAGCGGCAGACAATACTAGACAGATCATAGACATAATTGATTTGGCACATAGAAAACATATCCTGTCTATGGCATTGAGTCTGGATGCTGAAAAGGCCTTTGACCGTATCGATTGGCCCTACCTCAAAGAGACGCTGGGAGAGTTTGGCATAGGAGGGAGAATGTTGGGCGCCATTCTGGCTCTTTATCGGGAACCGAGGGCGAGGGTCAGACACCAGGGCTTCCCGTCGGAAGATTTCCCAATAAGGAGTGGTACCAGACAGGGATGTCCACTGTCCCCACTTATTTTCGCATTATGTATAGAACCCCTGGCAGCGCATATCCGCAACTGCCCTGACATAGCAGTTATACAAATTAAAGAACAGTCACACAAAGTGGCCCTGTATTCAGATGACATTATCCTAATGTTGTCAAAACCCCTTACCTCCCTGCCGAATGTCTTCAGCCTGCTGGATGAATTTAACAAGATCTCTGGTTTCAAGATTAATCAAACCAAATCGGAAGCTTTAAACATAAACCTGCCAAAGGTCACTGAAAAACTAATTGAGTTGAATTTTAACTTCAAATGGCAAGCCTCCTCCATTAAATATCAAGGGATTAATATAACCAAAGACTATAGTGCCCTATACAAAGCCAATTACCCCAGAATGATTAGGACTCTGAGGGAGGATCTGCGGATCTGGTCAGGCCACACAATTTCATGGATCGGCAGGATCCAGAGCCTTAAGATGAATCTCCTCCCTAGAATCTTGTATCTTTTCCAGACCCTTCCGATACAAGTGGTCAGAGATGACATCCTCCGCTTACAGTCCTCCATGGTGAAATTCGTCTGGGGTAATAAAAAGCCACGCATAAAATCTAGCATCCTAACTAGGCCAACAGTTAGAGGAGGACTAGGGGTACCTTGCTTGATATCGTACTGCTGCGACACACTTTATTCGAGCAAATACCCAGTATGTACCTGGCAGATACCTGGAATGCGCCGCTCCTCACCTCTGACAAGCCCCGTTGCGTTTGCCTTCCCAGCCATGGTTCATACCTGGCTGACGGGCGGATGATCTGTTAAATGATAATGATTAGGATTTAATAGGCTGCAATGCTTCGCGTGTCTACCAGATGGCATAAATTCATGAATTGTAATGCAGTATATATATATATATATATATACTGTGCAATATTGCAGCCAGGGGGAATAAAATGCTTCAATCCCTGCCTGGAAAATAACGCAATGCACTCGGGCAGAAAACAGTCACAAACCTCAATACACCCGAGTATACCCGAATTCGTGCGACTAGCCGAGCTCGAATAAAGTGTGTCGCCAGTGTACTTCAAAGCGGCACAATTAACCCAAATTATCCAGTGGCACATGCATCCTAGCTTGCGGAGATGGGTGGAGCTAGAAACAACATGCTGCGCCCCAGTGGATCTACAAGATCTAATTTGGCTACCAAAAGAGGTACATAAGACCATGAGAGAGCCGCTGGCCGCACTGAATAACTCGTTAACAACCTAGGAGAACACTAGACATAGGTGTGCCCTTACAACCCAGCACACACTCATGACCCCGGTTATGGGGAACCCTGATTTCGCTCCAGGTCTGTTGAGCAAGAACTTAGCCGTCTGGAAAGCAAAGGGCCTTACAAGGCTACTGCATCTGGAGGGATGCCAATCAATCAAAACATTTGAACAAATCAGATCAGAAACAGAGATGCCTAACTCTGAATTTTTTAGATACCTCCAGTTGAGAGCATTTTACACAAAAATACCTAAACGCCCCCGGCGAACACATTTTGAGCAGTTGTGTTCCAGAGGTACGGACCCCTCCTACCCCTGTACGGTACATCTAGGATTTACAGAGAGGTGGTTTGTCCGGGAACTGACGACGACACCAAACTTAGCTACAGAAACAAATGGGAAGCGGACTTAGGGGAGACATTAGAGGACGAGGACTGGTCCACAATAGTACTGGCAGCAGCTAAGAGCTCTATATGCACCACCTTGAAGGAGAATATATATAAAGTCCTAATGAGGTGGTACCTTACCCCAACACGATTGGCAAAGTTTGTAAAAGATTACCCCCCATTGTGCCCCAAACAATGTGGGGAACATGCAGACTTACTTCACATGCTGTGGGGTTGCTCCAAAGTGGCTCCTTTGTGGGAGGAACTCCAAGATTGGCTACAGAGTGTTCTCGGGCAGCCGGTCCCGCTGAACTCCAGGTTGTTCCTGCTGGGCAGGCGCACCCGGGGGCTAGGCAGACCGGCACAGAAATTGATTGCACATTTTTCAACAGCTATGAGGTGCCAAATCGCAGCATTGTGGAAGCTACCAGATTTACCCACAATTACGAAAATTCGGAACAGAATTTGGCACATCTGCCGGATGGAACAGTTGACAAGTCTTGTCAACGACACCGGCAAAAACTTCCTCAAAGTCTGGGCCCTGTGGCTAGCCCATTCAGACATTCCCGGGGTGAACACCACCACCATTATGCCCTAATAAATCGAGATGCATTCTCCTGCGAAGTGACAGTACTGACGATTCGCCGACGGGGTACAGGTAGGGACAACGGCAAACAGGGGTGGCACCCCTAGGGGTGGACCCGCATTGAATAGGCGTGGCAAGGATAGAAACTGGGAACGCCTCAAAGGCTCTGTGCTTTCCCCCCCTTACGTGTCTGTGTAGTTCGTCTGGTTTGTGAGTCGGTCTGTCCTGTAGGTCTTTAACTACAGTAGGTGGAGGAAGAAGGAAAAACAAAAATGGGGTATGGGTACATTAAGAGAAGACAATGGGTTGTTGGACAATGTATGCGCTGTACTGTAACCCAATAAAAACCTTTTTGTGGAAAAAAAGAAATTATAGGTATTCAGAAAAAGATTAATAAAGAAAAAACATCAAACTTTATCAAATAGTCTTTGATTCAACTACAGTACAGTATGTAATGTTGTATTACAGCGGTTGTACAATTTGAAAAGTTATTCATTCAACAATTTTTAATACATGTAAAAAGAAAACTTAAATTAAAGGTTATTCTCTGACATGGTCCCTTTATCTCTATGCATTCAAGGTACAGTGTGGTCTATACACAATTATCAACTTGATATCCAACACAAACAATGAATATATATAGTTAGATATCAATATGAAAAATAGTCTTTGGGGCCTGTATTCAATAAACTGTGTTGTTATACTTGTCAAATAGCACTATGTGTAGAGACAATATGTAGCAGTAAAATATGTATTTTGCCATTACTATATAATTGTCTGGATTTGATGTGGTAGTGTTTGAATTTGGGTGATGTGGTGTGTTTGAAGGCTGGAAGCCTTGCGAGCAACCACCCTTTCTCTTACACACCTCCTCGCTCACTCACCCTCACCTCCACCTCTCTTGCTTTTCCCCTCTTACACTCCCTCTCATACACTGCTATCACTCAAAAACCTCCCTCCTCTCACTCAATCCCACTCCCTCAATCCCCTCTTCTCAAACTCAAACCCTTACTAATTCCCCCCACTGGCCACACACAAACACACAAACCCAGCCCCCTAACACACAGTACCCACACAGGCTCACCCTCACCCCTCAATACACCCATAAACCCTCTCCCCACATGCACAATACCTCCACAAACCTGTCCGACACACAAAATACCCACACAATACTCCCACACACCACTTCCCCACGCACACACAATAGGCACACAACCCCCCCAAAACACACAATACACCCATAAACCTCCTCCCCACACACAACACTCCAACAAACCTCCCCCCATCACAATACCCTCACATACCTCCCCATCACACAATCCCCCCCAAAGCCCCCCACTTGCAAAAAAATACAAACTACCCACAACCCCCCCACAGAATACTCCCACAACCCCCCCACATAATACCCCAACAATATCCTGCAACACATAATACACCACCACAATACCACCTGTCCCATCAAACAATCCCCCCAAAAATACACCACACACTTACCTTGGATGTGGGGCTCAGGCTTCTGATACTGCACAGGTCCAGCACATAGGTCCAGAAGTAGGGCTTGGCTTCTGGGCGGGCCCAACGTCTGGCACAGACTGGTGGGGTAGGGAGGCCAGCAGCCGGGTGCACAATTTGGCCTCCGCAGTAACCAGGCCCAGGACAGTTGTCCCGGCTTCCTTCCCCTGTCAGCGGCCCTGATGGGATTGTCCCTGTAGTTATTAGGAGAAGAAATGTGGAGGAGGTTAGGAGAGCCCTAAAAAATATGAGCCATGGGGCACAGGGATGGAAAGGATAGATTTTCAGGAGGGTCTATAGCATGGGAGCTCAATATTTTCCCCCTGCGTCCCTTTGCCGGCTGTCCTGCTCTCTGCGTGCCCCCCTCCCTCCTCCTTTCCATGGTTCCCGACGTGTGGGCATCATGTCACGTTGCCATAGTAACGCAACGTCACATGACCACACAGCGTCATTTGACGCCGCATTGCCATGGCGATGCGTCTCCAGATCCCGGCTGAACCGCGGTAAGTAAGGTTTACAGAGGCCTTCGCCGGTTCCCCGGCACTTATTTTAAGTGCCTTTGGGAAGCGTGCGGGGCCTCTGAAAACCCCACGCCTCCCCCAGTTAATCTTGTGCACCGCTGGGCTATAGGATAGTAAGAAGAGGAAAGTGAGTAGCCTGACACTTGAGACTCAGAGTTTGAGGCTCCAGCAGCATTCATCCTACAACTATGAAATGTAGGCATGTCACTGGAGTGCAAAACATTCGCTTCACTGATAATGAGTGTCTGCTGGAGAAGGTTCTGGATTTGTACAACAATGTATTCAGTTCAATGGTTTCAAAAACAAAAGCATCTGAGAAGAATCTGGACATACAGTATGTGCACACACAGCCTGGGAGTAACAGAGCAAACCACTTGAGACATGGAAGAATCTCCACTTTCACTTGAACTCAAAACTTAGAGAGAAGCTGTTCACACAATAAAAGTCCTGCAGCTGCGATAGGAGGTGGGCCATGGTCCTCAACATATTTCTTCATGAGAAATATCTTCAGAGCATCGTTCAACCTGAGACAATATAGGACCTGGAGGGTGACCTGGATTCTGGAGCTGGAGCACTATATGACATTAGCAATTTCCATCACTAAAATGTACTGTTTGTTTTATTAAAGAATACCAATACACTAAGTGGCATTTATTACAAGAACAATCTGTTTACAAAGATATTTTTGTTTCAAACTATTTGCTCACCTTTTGAACCTGTGTTTTACAAATCATAGTTATATAGTTACATAGTAGATGAGTTTGAAAAAAGACTTACGTCAATCAAGTTCAACCTATGCTAAATTTAGACGACAGATACTTTATCCTATATCTGTACTTACAGTATATTGATCCAGAGGAAGGCAAACAAAAACCCCCAGTGAAATATCATCTAATGATAACTCATAAGGGGGAAAATAAATTCCTTCCTGACTCCAAGAATTGGCAATCGGATAAATCCCTGGATCAACATTCTTCCCATGTATACTTATTTTGTGTATCCCTGTATACCTTTCCTTTATAAAAAGATGTCCAAACTTTTTTTGAAGATATGTATTGTATCTGCCATCTCAGTCTCCATGGGTAATACATTACACATTTTAATAGAATTCCACATTTTAATAGCATTACACTTTAATGTAATTGCAAACATTAATTGTAGTCAATATGACATAAAAAGATTTTGAAATATAATTTCCATAATGCAGAGATCTATTGTTTGCCCAGAGTATGTAAGTTGTATTTTTCTTATAACCAACCTTTTAGCTTTTGTTGTTTGGGCGTATCACAGAATGTAAAAGAAGCATAACATGTAATATATATATCAAAATGAAAAAGGGATCAAGTGCAACTTCTTAAATATTATGATGTGGATTTAATATAGCCACTAATATAGTTTGCACCAACTACGGCCTGCCCATCACCCCCAACAATATGCTACCCCCACATACATACTACCTGCCGCTAGGTATGTATGTATGTCTTTATTTATATAGCACCATAAATGTACATAGCGCTTCACAGTAGTAATACACATGGTAATCATATAAATAACAAATAATATAAATAACAGGTCATGAGAATAAGTACTTCAGACATAGAAGTAACATTAAGGAAGAGGAGTCCCTGCTCCAAGGAGCTTACAATCTAATTGGTAAGTAGAGAGAACGTACAAAGGCAGTAGGAGGGGATTCTGGTAAGTGCGTCTGCAGGGGCTAAGCTTTATGTATCATGTGTCCAGTATTATCCACAGTGCTATTCATATGCCTCTTTAAGCAAGTGTGTCTTAACGTGGGTCTTAAAGGTGGATAGAGAGGGTGCTAGTCGGGTATTGAGGGGAAGGGCATTCCAGAGGCTTGGAACAGTCAGTGAGAAAGGTTTAAGGCGGGAGAGGGCTTTAGATACAAAGGGGGTAGAAAGAAGACATCCTTGAGAAGAACGCAAGAGTCGGGATGGTGCATAGCGAGAAATTAGGGCTGAGATGTAAGAAGGGGCAGAAGAGTGTAAAGCTCTAAAAGTGAGGAGATGGGATTTCAGCAGAGGAGACGCAGAGACAGATTTAGGAAAGAGTAGAGCAATTCTGGCAGCAGCGTTTAGGATAGATTGTAGGGGAGACAGGTGAGAGGCAGCAAGGCCGGACAGCAGGAGGTTACAGTAATCAAGACGGGAGAGAATGAGAGCCTGAGTCAGAGTATTAGCAGTCGAGCAATAGAGGAAAGGGCGTATCTTTGTAATATTGCGGAGGAAAATGCGACAGGTTTTAGAAATGTTTTGAATGCGAGAGGAGAATGTGAGAGAGGAGTCCAGTGTGACCCCTAAGCAGCGTGCTTGGGCTACTGGGTGAATGATCGTACTTCCAACAGTAATGTGGAAGGAGGTAGTAGAGCCAGGTTTGGGAGAAAGTATGAGAAGCTCTGTTTTTGCCATGTTACATTTAAAGCGGCAGAGGGCCATCCAGGATGATATCGCAGAGAGACATTCAGAAACTTTGGTCTGTACAGCAGGTGTAAGGTCGGGGTTGAAAAGTAAATTTGTGTGTCATCAGCCTAGAGGTGATATTTAAACCCAGGAGATGTTATTAGGTCCCCTAGAGATAGTGTGTACAGAGAAAAGAGAAGAGGACCCAGGAAGAGCCCTGGGGTACCCCCACAGAGAGATCAATAGAGGAGGAGGAGGTGTTAGCAGAAGAGACACTGAAAGAACGATGGGAGAGGTAAGAGGAGATTCAGGATAGAGCTATGTTCCGAATATCAAGAGTATGGAGAATGTGAAGGAGAAGAGGGTGGTCCACCGTGTCAAATGCTGCAGAGAGATTGAGTAATATGAGCAGAGACCTTCAATCTCGGCAACGTGGGGCCAAGTCAAGGGGTCTGAGCAAAATCTGTGCAATCTGTGCACTCATCCCATTAGGTAGCACAGGTACAGTATATTGTATAAAGCCCTGTCCTAAATGAAATGGGACAACTTGCCGCTGTCAACTCTCCGCCGGACGTCTTGCCTCTAAGGAAAGTTATCAAAGGGTTTCTTTAGGGGTTCTAGGGTATGGGGTTAAACTTTTTAGGGTAAGGTTATGTTAAGGAATTAAGGTTAAGTATTTTAGGGTTTAGCTTTATAGGGTAAGGGGTATTTTACGGGTTTAAGGGGAATGGGTGAAGGTTAGGTGTTTTAGGGTAAGGGGTTAAGGCATTTAAGGGTTTTTTTAGTGGCTCCTAACTAGTAACTTTGTTACTTGCAGCAAAGTAATATTTGTTCCACAACTTGTATAGCTTCTGCTAAGGTCATTTTAATCTGCTTTTTATTTAGTTTGTAGTTAAAATCACTGTCCCCCAAATTATTTTTTACATCTCCCGTTCAACCACATCTCCCCTCCAGTCCCCCCCATACCCCACCTTCTCCCCCCTCATCCCTTTCCCCCTCAACTCCTCCTCCTCCAACCCTCACCCCTCTTCCCCCCTCACCACTCTCCCCCCTCACCTCTCTCCCCCCTCACCTCTCCCACTTCTCCCCCTCTCTCTACTCTCCCTTCTCTCTTCTCCCCCTCACCACTCTTCCTCCCCCCTCACCTATCTGTTCTCCCCCTCACCTCTCTCTCTGCTCCCCCCACACCTCTCTCTCTCCCCCCACCTCTCTTTTCTCCCACTCACCTCTCTTTGCTCCCCCTCAACTTTCTCTTTTCTCCCCCCCTCACCTATCCTCCCACCTCCTCATCTCTCTCTCCTCTCACCCCCTCACCTCGCTCTCCCCCCCACCCTAACACTTCGCTCTCTCCCCCTCACCCCACTCCCAACCACCTCTCTTCTCCCAACCACTCTCCCCTCCTCCACTTCTCTCCCCCTCTCTCAATCTCCCTCATCTATCTCTTCTCCCCCACCCTCACCTCTCTCCTCTACTCACATCTCTCCTCCTCTCCGGTCCCCTCACCTCTCTCCTCTCACCCCTCACCTCTCTCTCTTCTCACCCACTCATCTCTCTCCTCCCTCTCCCTCACCTCTCTCTCTTCTCCCCCCTCACCTCTATTCTCCGCCCTTACCTCTCTCTTCTCCCCCCGTCACCTCTATCTTCCTCCATCCCGTCACCCCTCTATTCCCCCCCCCCGTAACCTCTCTATTCTCTCCCCCACACCCCCAATATCTCTCCCTTCTCATTTGCTACTTTACGTCTTTTTCCTACACGGGTGCATTAGCGTCATTCTGATTTATATATCTAAAATCAAACACTTAGTAGGTATATATGTTATAGTGTAAGAACACATGCTGATAATGTAAGAATATTGCAATATAGTAGCACTCGTAGTGAGTATTGAAAAGGCACAAACAGCAGTAATATTAGTGAATATCAACTGCCACTGTTACACGGAGTCCAAGTGCTCCTGTATACCCCCATTTCAGCGCATGATAACATTATATTGCATGAAGGGAGAGCTGAGAAATTATACACTTAGCTTAGTTTCAAAGCGTTAGGGCTGAATCTTATAGCCCATAGGAGAAACAGGAACAGAGGCTCCAGCAACAATGTAGCTGGCGCATGTATCCGTGTAGCCGGTGCTGCGGAGTGACGTCACGCCGTACGGTCACCTGACGTACGTTTCGTGCGGAGACGCGCTTTCTCAAATAAATATTCTTACATTATCAGCATGTGTTCTTACACTATAACATATATACCTACTAAGGGGCCTATGCAGAGAGCAGCGCTATTTCGAAATTCGCCATTTTTTGGAGAAAATCGTGCAGAAAGCAGCAGAAAATGGCGAGTTCCAAAAACGCGCCAATTTTTCTTTTCTATTTGTAAAACTCGCCTCGCGGCTGGCGAGAACCTCAATCTCGCCAGTTTTAAAAATATCCTAATGCAGAGAGGCGCGAACGGCATCTAGCGGCTGTTCGCGCCAATAAAATGGCGAGATTGTCTCCTTTTTGCCTCGCCAGAAAAAATTGGCAAGAAGCTGCCGCTCGCGGCCATTGCAAAGGGAAAAAAAAGGCGCGAATTTGTTTTTACACGTTTCTGAAGCGCGCATCTCGCCAATTTAAGCTCGCCACACGCATCCATGTTAAACATAGCAGAATTCTCACTTTTCTGCATATGGAGAATAAAACTCTCCAAAAAAGCTACTTTTTAATAAATTCGCCAATTTTAAAATTCGCTGCTCTCTGCATAGGCCCCTAAGTGTTTGATTTTATTTTGAGGAATACAATTTGATATTTACCACTTGCAGTATTTTCTTGTCATGATCTGTGATGATCCCACCATATTATCAAATATACATTTACTTTTTATACATTTGTAAATGCTTATGATGTCTATGGTTTATGAGGCTATAACTGGAAACGGTCATTGAACCGTGCCTCTGGGCTCTACATATGCATACTTTGTGCTAGCCCTATTTAGGGTCTTACATCTTCACCAGACTGTCCTCATATATTCACTATGCTGATCATGTATATTTACCAATGTGTGCTTGTATTGTGACTACACGCCTGTCATACATTTACACCATTATATTACACTAGCCATGTACTTCATCTTGGCCATGTTTTGGTTTTTATCTTGTGCTATTTGGATTATATTCCTCTAGATTCAGTACCGGTAGATATTATTCTATTATATTGCCAGTTTTTTTAGATAATAGTACTGCCCTATTGTATGCAGGTACTTTTTTCTGTTGGAATTAACCCTTACATACTATAGCCTATACACCACTTGGCCATGTATAGTGTATTCGTAGGTCTTCTTCCCTACTGATTTGATGTGGAAGTTTTTTCTGGTATGTCATTAGGGGGTGGTCTTGGACCTTCTTACCACGCCCCTCTATACAAACATATTTTTATTATTCATTAAATTGATTTGAATACATTTCACCAATTTCACTTGGTTTATCTGAGTGCATTCATGAGGGAACCTTTTGTTTGTTTTTTGTTTATCCTCCCCCACCCTGCCTGCAGCCAGGAACTGACTCCTTCCTCTCCCTGTTGCCAGGCACTGACTCCTCCCCCTTCCTGCCCGCAGTGTGTGTGTGTTTGTGTGTGTGTGTGTGTGTGTGTGTGTATATATATATATATATATATATATATATATATACATATTGGCCAGTAATGCCCTGTTCTGAGGAGATTATTACTTAAGTATAGAAGGTTGACAAGTACAATAAACAGGTTTAGCAATGGGAATTGGGGAGTGACTTCATAACAGAGTCTAATAATCTCCCAATCTTACTTCTAATCCAGTGGTGGCCAAATCCAGTCCTCAAGGGCCACCAACAGGCCAGGTATTGGAGATATCCCTGCTTCAGCACAGGTGGCTCAATCATTAAAGCAGGGATATCCTTAAAACCTGGCCTGTTGGGGACTGGAGTTGGCAACCCCTGATCTAATCAGACAATCTTGCAATTCAGGGAATCTAAACATCCTTGAGATGGTGAACTAAATGTTTATTTCTGAGTAATTTTGTACTTTGGATTTAACTGAGCTTTTTGGATTGCAGGAGAGATCACATAACTTAGAAAACAAGCCCTTATCACTTTGACAAACAATAAGGGCTTATTGAATAGGGCAAGATGCAAAGTCAATGTGGAAATGCACTCTATGGGTTTTTTTTTTAATAGGTGTCTTTGAACGTCATCTCATAGTTGCACTGAATATCTATGTATTTAGCTTCCATAGCTTACATAAAACAGTTGCTGGATGCTCAAGGTTGTACTGTACATACAAATATAGACATGTCACAAAGAATCACTGGTGTGGGGAGAAACACATACATAGTTCATAAATCACATAAATTCATTTAAGATGCATCACTGTGTCACTAAAAATGACACATTCCACATAAAACATTGCTAAAGTAAATTAAAAAATCTACTTATGAATATTATTGTTGTAACAGCACAATCAGCAGTAAATAAGCACCTCTAGTGTGTCTGTTTTCCCAAGTTGCTAACTTCCCCACTAAACATAATTATAATAATACAATTATTTCTGTTTGACTCTAGGCCATATTGAAGCCTATTCATATAATAAATAGAGATAGGTCAATTATTTGTGCGGATTTGAATCCGCCGTGGATCGGCCGGTTCCTTTGGTCCGCGGATCAGTCTCAAAAATGGCGATTCGCAATTTGCTGATTTTCTTCTAACACCGACAATCTATCCTCGGATTCCGCTATCCGTTGACAGATTTTTAGAATCCAGTCCGTGGATTTGATTTTTTAAAATTTGTCAGCGGATTGCGGAATCCGCGTATAGATTGTTAATATCCACCAGCGGAATGTATCCAATGGCGTTTTTTTTTATTAATCCACGCGTTTTGAAACTGGAACAATCGTCAAAGGATTTTACACACTGTGGGGAATGGATTTTGAATGGAAAACTCTTGAGATTCCAGGAAACTAATTTGGACTGGTTCGCCCATCTCTAATAATAAATACAGATGTAGCCAAGGTTATTGAGCATGCTCATAACGCAGCAACCCCTTTAGCCAATTAGGCAAGGGATGGCCATGACCAGGGGGTAAGCCCGCCCCTCACCTCACTGTGGTCTCTGGGCCGCTATCTGCGTTCATTCTGCTCCCAGCTGTAGCTCTCAACATACTTACTTTTTAGAGTAATGGGGAGAATGGCAGGCCACTTCGACTTCCCCAAAAAATAACAAAAAAGTTGGAGCGCAGAGAGAATTTTTTGTTATTTTCTGACTGTTGTCCCGGGTGATCGCCGGAGGAATTGGGAGCTGCGGGGGAAGGTGGATAACAGAGATATCCAGGAGAGAACAGACGAGCGCAGTCTCCATTTTTGCTGGGCACTTCGACTTCCCCCCCTTGCCTAATCTTAGGATTTTACCGTTGGGGTGGTCCCCAAAAATGAGGCAGGAGCCTATAGGTTAATCCAACACCTATCCTACCCAGAGGGGTCGTCAGTTAATGACGGCATCGATCGAGAATTGTGTTTGGTGACTTACGGAAACTTTGATCCAGCAGCAGCACTAGTGGAAAGGATGGGTAAAGCGGCATTAATGTCGAAGGCAGACATCAAATCTGCATTCAGGCTTCTGCCGGTTCACCCAGAGTGTTTCTACTTGCTAGACTGCATGCTCGAGGGGTACGTCGATCTATGCTTGCCTATGGGATACGCGCTTTCTTGTTTTCATTTAGAAACATTTAGCACCTTCCTGAAATGGGTAACGCGAAAAAGGGAGCAGGCAGCGGGGGCCATGCACTACTTGGACAACTTCCTTTTTGTAGTCCCAGGGGTACAGATTTTTGTTCAATGTGGCTGTGGCAAGTGTGTTTTTCCAAGTTCGATGCAAGGATTTTTCGGCTGATGTTTTCGTTGGCCTTCGCAGCATTGCGAGCAAGTTTGCGCATCACTTAGAGGAGAGGGAGGTTTGCAGCTCAAGGACCTAGTTCTAGGGGAAGGGTCTGGTAGGCTGCCAGACCCCAGCGGACCAGCGGGGGAAGGGAACTTGGATTTGATTGCGAGGTCTGCCAGGGGCCATATTTTGCCCAGTCAACTCGCTTAAGGAATACATGGAGTGCAGGCCATGCGGGCATTCTCCACTACTTCTACACGCGGATGGGGTACCATTGTCTAGGTTTCAGTACCTGTGGGTTTTCCGCACGTGTCTTCAACACAAGGGTCTAGATGGGTCACAGTACGGCACACATTCTTTCCGATCAGGGCAGCAACTGGAACATCACACACAGGGCTGTCAGTAGCTGTGATACAGAAGATAAGACGTTGGAAATCTAATAGATAATATTCTAACATCAGGCCCACGTTAACAGGGGAATAGCTCTTGTTGGAATAAACCTCCACCACCCTTATGCCTTCGCAGAGTCCGCAGACGCATGGATCTTCGGGAACTCACTCATACACTGGGCAGAAAAGCGAGCCCCCAAACGCCCATATGGGGGAAACCTCATGTTTTGCACAGAGCATGCAAATGTGTTACGGTAGGGAGGTAGGGAGCGGCAGTGGGGGCATTAGCTCGGCTAATGCTGATGGCCAGAGATAGAAGAGCACCATGGATCCTTGTCCTTCAATCCGGGGGCAATGACCTGGCCAAGTGATGCTACTTTGAGCTGGTCGATGCGATAAAGCAAGACCTGGCTTGCATCCTCACCCTTTGGCCGGGAATTCAGATCGTCTTGTCAGACATAGTCTGCAGAGGAGTGTGGAGGGGCATGCATGCCCCAGATGCAGTCGACCGAGTGCGCGTAAAGTTCAACAAAATGGTGGGGAAATTTGTAACGCAGTGCGGGGATGGCGGATCAGCCACTCTGATTTCAATTGTAAAATAGTTGGCCTATTTAGGGCTGACGGCGTACATTGAGATTGGGGCGGATTTGTTCAACAATGAGTTGCAGGAAGTATTGGAGAGGGTCATAGCAGGTTTAGTGGCACAGACCTAGTTTAAGGAGGTTACATAGACACGTTGTTGGCGGCAGTTTAAGGGCTAAGCGCTTGTCCTTCACAGACGGGGCACGGGGCTGATAAAGCCCGGGGGTAGTCGTAAGTGGGCAGGGTCAACTGAACGTGACTCCTGGGAACCCACTCACGACAACGGCCGGCTCATGGGGGCTCGGCTAGCCATGGGCGCAGCAGGCCAAGGCCTGGCTGACCCCCTTCACTTAACCTATTAAGTGAGCTTTCTGGCAAGGACTAGCGGTTAATCTAGTATTTTTTAATAAACAAAGCCACAGCCTTTTATACCTCCAAACCGAGTCTGTCATTACTTGTCTGTTATATGTGGGTATTGGTTATCAAAGGGAGGGGGGAGTCCCTCACAGCTTCCCTGGTCAAGAGTATCACAGAATATCCCACTGTAATGCACCAACTCATGCATTAACCCCAGCTACATCTGTATACAGGTATGCCCAAATGTTCAATTTATTAATATACTGTACTAATATATACCTACTGTATGATTCTTACTTCAATACATCTCTTAAACTAAAAGACCATTTTATTCAAAAGATATCTATACATATATATTTAGGCACTGTACCGTGTATAAGTTTCATTGGATGTGCACTGAGCTCTGTCTGTGTTTCATGTTCTGTCTCTGGTTTTAAATATATATTGCCATGCTCAGTAGCACTCCTCTGTGACACTTATATGCTTATATATATGTTGTGGTTATATTGGGGGTTCAATATGAGCTTGTAGGTGTTCTGTATGTATTTCAATACATCTCACCATGAGTTAAAAAGGTTAATTACAGATGTACTGTACTAAGATTTAATGTCTATAATTATTGTTTATTTGCAAAGTGCCAACATATTCCACAGCGCGGTACAATGGGGGTACAGATTTATGTATATTACATAAACAGAATAAAATACCAAATAAGGACAAACAAGCGCAAACAGACACAAAAGGTAATGAGAGCTCTGATCCTGAGAGCTTACACTGTAGAGTGCATAAGGGTAATATTGAAATAATACAATTTATAGTGGCTGCTCATTGCGGGACTGAGTATGATCCAGCCGCACAGTTGATCCCATTTACGTTTAGGACTCTTTATGTTATGGTGTGTTAGCATAGAGTTTGGACCAGCTGCACAGCAGGTCCCAACAAGGATAGAGGGGTTTCTTTAATACTTCCTCTCACTTCGCTTGAACTTTTGTTTTATATTCCCACTGTGTTTATCAATCAATAATAAACGCTAAGTTTTACCTATTCCAGGGTGTGCTCCATTTATTGCTGTCTTCATTCGAGGTTGCTGTGGCATCTTCCCAGTGTCTCTCCAATCTTGCTGTTGCAGTGATTGTGTTGCACGGGTAGCTCCCTTTGTTTGCCACCAACTTACTGCACCGACACACTTTATTCGAGCAAATACCCAGTATGTACCTGGCAGATACCTGGAATGCGCCGCTCCTCACCTCTGACAAGCCCCGTTGCGTTTGCCTTCCCAGCCTGGGATCATGCCTGGCTGACGGGCGGCTGATCTGTTAAATGATAATGATTAGGATTTAATAGGCTGCAATGCTTCGCGTGTCTACCAGATGGCATAAATTCATGAATTGTAATGCAGTATATATATATATACTGTGCAGTATTGCAGCCAGCGGGGATAAAATGCTTCAATCCCTGCATGGAAAATACCTCAATGCACTCGGGCAGAAAACAGTCACAAACCTCAATACACCCGGGTATACCCGAATTCGTGGGACTAGCCGAGCTCGAATAAAGTGTGTCGCCAGTGTATAGGCACAATATTACACTTGCAACAATGGCATTGCATTCCCAAAATCCTGTTGAGCACTGTGACTCTCCACTTTCTTAGCCTTTTAACTGAAGTGCATGACCTCTTGTTTTACCATTTCCCTTTATCCCCAAATTTGAAATATTTTCATGATGCAAATCATGTATCATGTTAGTTGATGTTCTTAATCCCACTTCTTGTTTAAGATAAGAGATGGGCGAATTGATTTGAGGATCTTCAGGGGTTTCTTTTTTTATCACTGACATTACCCCTGGCAGATTAATCATCCATGGTCCCATTTTTAACAATCCAGCAATGGATTGTGGAATCCGCGGATTGGATCCTTAAAAATCCGTCTGGATTTTATCCAATAGCTTTTTTTGATGAATCCGTACAAATTGAAACTGTAACAATCCGTCAACGGATTTTACACAGCGGGGAACGGATTTTGAATGGAAAGACTGGGAAATTACGGGAAATGGATTTTGACAGTTCCCACCCAATCCCTATTTAAGATGTACGCTCAAGAACACAGGACTGCAGGTGACATCTTTCCAATGATCATCTTCTCTTCCTCTAGACCCCGTTCCACTTTATGTAACTATCGATTGCATTGTAAATATTGATGGCGTATCAACCTTGTTGGAGATCCTTGTCATATTCTATGATTGCTCTTGTTCAATAAAAATCTATATACAGGATGTGTCTCTATCAATTAGAATATTATACATGTTGACCTTAATGGACACACTGTGTCTTTCTTTTAACCTAATCTACTATGTAACTGTACATACTTTCCCTACATACATATATTTATGAATTTATTTTAGATATACAGAGGTGTCTTACATGGATATTGACAAATAATAATGGATAACACTTTTCAGGGAATGGATACACAATTGCTGATGCTGGGCAAATATTGTTCATTGTTTGGCTTTTCTTTCCTCTATTAAGCTAAAGGGCATAATAAAGAAATCAAACAAACAGGTAACGTGCTGGCAAAGTACTGTAGCAGAAAAAAAAAACATCCAGGAAAAAAGGCTGGGAAGTGTGAGGTTAATTTGGTCAGACATTAATGCCATAGTTCTACAACTAGTTTCCCATTATAAATGCCCATTTGTTGGTTACCATAACTAGTCTATACAGAACATAGCAAAATAATAATAATAATAATAATCTGAATTGCAATACTTTTGTGGTCTACCAAAATCAACATTTCTGAGGATCACCTATTGGTAGTTTGGTTAAGAGGCGACAGCTGTATTCATCACTCAAGGAATACTTACTGTACATGCTTTTGCCATTAACAGCTTCTGAATTCTTAAAACAATATTCCATAGCGACGATGCATTCGCTTGACAATCATATTACCAGGAGCATGCGCGCTCACTATAACAGCCTGCTAACTGAAGAAGCCGTCCTAATTGGTAACAATTCTGAGCTTAATCAGTGACTGAAAGGAAACATGAATAGTTATTGTCCTGGTCATAGCTCAGTATATTTGTGAACTCGAGAAACACCTAAAGGAATGAACAAGGTAAGAAACACTTCATGCCCAGGGATGGTTGTGATGGTAGGGGCAATACAGCTTGCATATTAAATGTTAAGCCCAACCATTTCCCCTACAAGTCTAGCAGGATCTCCTCAGTTTCTCCATTTAGATTTCCCTTTTCGTTAGCTAAAGTTTCCAAAAAGTACTGTGAAAACATGTATCTGTAACTCTTTATTCCATGTACTGTAATGCCTGTGTTAATGTGTTAAACAAGGGGGAGGTGTAGTGCTTGGGAGCAGATGGGGAGTGGGGATGAGTGGTAATCGGGTTTGGGAGGTGTTGGTTCTGAAAGCAGACTTTGTCCTCCCCAGACACTGAGGCGCCTATCTCTGCTGGAATATATCTGTCCATCTACTGTATGGTAACTGTTGCTGGGTATAAGCTCCTGTCCCCATTGGCTGGTTGAAAATTCCCACTCCCTATAAGCCCACCCTGTGGGCATTCCTAAACGTACAGTTACCACCCACGGCCCAGATTGGCCCATCACTTTCGAGCCCTCGCTCTGTGATTGGCTCATGAGTGAGATCTGCCCTGTGATTGGTCAACATCCAATTTCCCATGCTTTTCAATGACAGCTGGGAAACTATGTAAAGGGTGCCCAATCTCTGGAGTTAACGTTGAAGCTAACTAAGCAGTGTACTGTCGGAGACACCCTAGAACAAGACTCGGTGCCGATCCAAGCGGGAATTTTAAACTCGCTCTTGCAGAAAGAGTCTCCTCGAGGTTTTGATGTACAGATGCAGCCACGAGTATTAGCACACGTGTACCTGGGAAATTCTAGGGCAGTCTCACAGTAAATGCCTCAACATTGCCTCAACATTTCTGTGAGATTCTTAATGGCCCATCGGATTAATACAGCGGTGTCCCTGCAGTCCCATTCAGTTTGAATAGGACTGCAGGGACCCCCCTCTATGTTAATCCGATGGGCCATTAAGAATCTCACAGAAATGTTGAGGCATTTACTGTGAGACTGCCCCAGAATTTCCAAGGCAAGAGTTCTAATACTTGTGGCTGCATCTGTACAACACCCCTATGAAGTTTGAATGATAAGTAAGCCTAAGAAGTGGCACCTAGCACCTAGATTCTCCCCATAACCCCATTTGGTGAGTGTAAGCTCTTTTCATGTATTTGTGCGGCGCCTGCTGACTCCGGTCAGCATAAAGTTGTTTTATTGAACTCCTTCGTTCTGTCTGGCGCTGGACGCCGGTGAGTTGTTTTGGTCTTCCGTCACAATGATTATATGTCCTGACGAGTTCTTTATTGCTCAGTTCAGCCTATCTTTATTGAAAGAGGTTTGATCCTCTTCAGCTCTTAGTGAATCATTCAGAAGCATGGACTCCCGCTGAGTTAAACCTCCCGGGCTGCTTAATGCTTTCTTTGCCATGATCGAGCCCCGGCCCTGCCGTGCTCTGGCCCTCGCACACTTTCACATTCACGGAGGCAGTAAGTCTTGCTACATCTGTAGTTGAGCAAAGAAAATTTAGGAGTAGAACACCCAAAGTAATGATTCCCTGAGGCAAGTCCAGTTATATATAGAATGGAGATAATAATGTCCCTGACGGTATAATGAACGTTCAGAGAATATGAATCACAAAGTCCAATAAAGTATACTGTAAATGTTTTCAGAATATACACATAGCCCGCAGGTTAACTGGCCTATACCCAAAGGCACGATATTGCTAACATGCACTGCATGGGCTTGGTAGTTGAACAGTAATACTGTACGTGTGAATATTGAAAATAAACTTGTACTCACTCAATTGTGTCTCCTCGTAGACCGTCAGCATGCTCCAGCCGAAAAGGATGTCCATAGAGCCAGGGTGGCTGGACTGCTCGTTACTAGTACGTTACTAGTACAAAAATACTTTATTTGCGGCACATAAAAACAGCAAGGGGAGAGACTCCCCTTGATGCGTTTCGCACGATGTTTGTGCTTTATCAAAGATTGATTGATAAAGCGCAAACGTCGCGCGAAACACGTCAGAGGGTGTCTCTCCCCTTGCTGTTTTTATGTGCCGCAAATAAAGTATTTTTGTACTAGTAACAAGCAGTCCAGCCACAATTTTTCCCTTCACTGGTGCACTGCCTCACACACCCTACATCTGTAGTTGTTCCAAGAAACTGAACTTTTTCAGATTCGATCGGTCTCTTGATGTGTTCATCAAGAGTACGAGAGGAGGATGATTTGTAATTAGCATTTGGAATATCTCCCCTCTGTGTGGACTAGTGCGAGGTAAATAAGTAGACAAAGATTGAACTGCATACACAGAATGATCTATAGCCTCTCTAATTACATCCAATTCAATGATACATTATTTAAGTTGTGAGACTTTCTTCTTTCCTTAAGAATAAAAAGAAAACCTTTTGGTTTCTGAGACAAACAAGGATCCGATATGTGATAAAGCAGCCAGACCTAACGCTAAGATTAATGAAAGATTTTGAAGGTGTTACGCCGGTGCTCGCCACAAACCGATACCGGACCGCGGGGCTGAGGTGGGGTTATATAATCACCGACCTTAGTCCGCGCAGACTGATCCGGAGTGCGCAGTTCATAGTCGTACGTAGCAGGGTCAGGATTGGAGAAGGCAGCATTGTCGTTATTCAAGCAGGAGTTCGGCAACAGGTGGTCAGGAGTTCCCCGCTTCAGCTTAGAAGCGTGAGCGTGGGAGTGGCCTCTGCACGAGGAGTGGCCTCGGCCCATGACGCCGGTCTCAGCAGGGGGAGACAGCAGGCTGGCCAAAGTACACTGGGGGGCAGCGTCGGGGAAACCAACGCTTCAGCACAGAAGTCCAAAGCAGACCTCTGCATTGAGAGTAGCAGCAGGCCTCAGGAAACGAAGGGTAACCTCTTCTAGGGGAGAATGCAGCAGGTACCAGTGCTGGCTAAACAACGCTTCAGCACAGGAATCAGGAACACCCCTCTGCATAAAACTAGCAGCAGGCCTCCGGATACTCAAGAACTAGAGATGAGAACTAGAGAGGTTAGTACACAAGGAGACAAGCCTGTGCGGCTTGTGGCAGAGACAGTAACATCCAGAGAAGGATTATGCTCGGCTCTGATTCAGAGCCAAAACCCAATATATAAAGGGCGGAGATCCAATCACAGGGGAAGGGTATGTGAGCATTCCTCCAATGATGGGGCACAGGGCAGAAGCTGCAATGAAAGGCAGCACATGTGCCATTGATTGCCAGAGGAAGCTTGCAACTGCAGAGGTCTGCAAGGCTATAGTCAAAGCCAGGAGTGGATTCCTTACAGAAGGCTAGATGTCTCAGTTCACTTGTATTATTGTCTAATGTTGAAATGTAAGATACGGGGAATCTGAATCCCAGGTAGCAAAATAGTAAGTGGGATAGAAGATGCTTTGGTTAATCGCAGATATTATTTTTCAATTGTTAAATAAGGAATGATCAATGCTAAGGCATAACCATAAGATTTAATTGTGGCAGAAACCAAACTTTAATCAAACTTATTAACTAGCAAGTTCAATGCTGGTATGGGATGCGGCCAACCCCTTGGTGGCTGCCCAAGACTTTTAATAATGGCATTATGAACCCAAGTATGAGGTTTAAGATAGGAATTGAGTAAGGTTTTAGCTTAGCCTAATAAAGATCCTGTATCTACTGTATATCCCAACTAAAACCGCTAGCCATGAGGAATTGGGAAGAGATAATAGGAGATCTTCCACTCCCTGTAAACAGTTTTTGGTGAAGTCCAGTGGTATAGTAGCTTTGGGCCTCAAACTAATTTCTGAAATGTTAGGTACCCTCTGTTTGTGAGCCATACTTAAAAGACCACAGCCAGGGTTATAACTTTGTCTGAAATGTTCTTTTGTAGTACCCTCAATAGCAGTAAATGGAAGCGGGTGAGAATACATAGAGACCCAAAGTGGGTGAACAAGTATCGACTATAGGAAGCATTATTGACCGGATGGGTGTTGGAACCAATTTCTCCAAGTTTATATTGATAGGTTGACAACTAGAGAGAGTGTCGTTTCTTCTAGTAGATTAATTATATTCATGTGTAAAAACAATAGATGGTTAAGATAAATGAGGCATGTTATGCCATTTAGAATCAGATGACCTACTACTAACGTAATGATTCTTGTGAATGTATAGGGTGCATTTTGAATGGTAAAATACCATACAAGTAGAATAAAGCACCTGGTAAACTCTGGAACCTGAGAAGATTCCTGGGACTTGGGTAAATAGGAATAGAAAGCATCCATTACTGTATATCTATTTTGTATGGCAAAACAACTCTGAGACAAAAGAATTGGAAGGTCCTGTAATCCCCCAAACTTGGATATTTGTAATGCTCGGCCTGTCCAAAAGCCAGACGAGACCCCGGAACTGAGGTGGAAAGGGATAATACCACACACCTAACAGTAAACGGGGGCACGGCCGGAGTGTGGAAGTAGTGTAGATGGTCCAGGTAAAAACAATAGAAAGAGTACCGCACTTGCCAACTCCAGCGGTGGTAGGTATAGTCCGTAAGCCAATGGTCGTGGAATGGAGAGAGCAGCGTAGTTGAGTGTCTGTAAGCCGGGTCGTGGAGTGGAGAGAGCAGTGAAGTAGATTGTCCATAAGCCGTGTCCAAGGGATATAGAAGTCTGCAAGGTAAAGAGTCCAACGCCAAGTCCAAGGGTACCAGAGTGCAGCATAAACGAAGTCCAAAGCCAAAGGTCAATATCCAGGGAGGTCAGCAGAATATCCAGGGACAGGAACAGGGACTGAAAGACAAAAGGGGTCAGGCAACAGCAGACAGCACCAAGGTACAGAAGCTATGCAGAGCAAGGAGGTAATGGTGAGGGGAGACTAAAAAGGGGGTTGGGACCTATCAGAGGAAGGGGAGGAATGGAGGAGCGGCCCAGGGAAGGACCTGATAGGGGAAAGGTGTCTGGGTAGCTGGGGCCTGTCACAGCAAGGGGAGGAGTAGAGGAGCGGCCCAGGGAAGAGCCTGATGGGAGAGAAGGGCCTGGGGGGGCGGACCTGACGGGGAAGAGGCAGGGAAGCTCGTGGAGTGTGCGCTGCGTCATCAGGGCAGAGTCAGGCATGCGGCGCCAGTAAATGGCAGCCTAGGTCCACGTGCGCCCGTAGGGGTGACGCGCGACCCGGAAGTGTGGGGGCAGTGGGAGAGGGAGCCGCAAGGAGTGAGGTACGCCGCCGGGGAGCCTGGGTGGCATGTAAGAGAGGTAAAGAGACGCTGGCAGCGGGTATACCCTCAGCGCGGATCCTTACAATATTTTTGTTTTGCAAATTGATTTAGTGGCTTAATAATAAGTACTGGATGGTACGACCCATCTGTTTTTTTTTATAGGGAATAAATTACTTACGGTACACAGTACAATACTTTTTGGTCAATTCTATCTTCTTTTGCCGTGGGTTGCGGTCAGAATCTGATCTAAAACTAAACTGCTGTTTCTTATGGAAGGAGATATTTGAAATTGGAAAGAAATACCTCTCTTCACTAGATTGAAGATGCACTTGTTTTATGTTCCCATTGTTCTAACCTTCCAAGAATGGGAAGATGTATGGGTTTCAGGATGCTTACCAGATGTAGCCGTACACTTGCCAAAGAGTTGTGTAAATGCTAAAAATCATCAATTGGACTAGTTGTGAAACTGGGCTCATCTGATCTACCCTGTCTGGAGTACTATTGGGGTGGTCTTGAAGGTCTGAAAGACTTGCCCTACTTTCCGAAAAGGTCACCTACTGTAGATTGATCTCTAATTTCCCCTTATATTTTCAAAAAAGACCTTCAGGCTTTATATCTAGTTTTGACTTCACACAGGAATAACTGAAACTTGAAAATGCTCTAGGGGCTAACTCAGCAAATGAGGTAAAGAAGTGGCAGAGCACAACCGGAAAAGTCCAAAAATTAGGAGGGATGTGCGTTATCCATAAAAGGATTTAATGGTTACCATTAAATCATTTTATGAATAACGCACCTCCCTCCTAATTTTTTGGACTTTTCCGGTTGTGCTCTGCCACTTCTTTTCCTCATTTGCATCTCTATCTACATGGAGGGAGGCACACCAAGATTGCCTGGAACCTGAATGAACACGGATTCTGCAGCAGACCAGTGAGTTTTTACTTGCTACATGTTTATTGTTATTACAAGGTCTTTGGGTATTCAATTGGGGTGATATACAGCACTTTGGTTCCAGGACTTATTGAGTGCCACTTTTACTGGTTTACCAACTAGGATACCACACCCAGTACCCTACCTCATTTCAAGTTATATACTCCAGGCATCACTTGAGGATTTATCCTAATCACTTATATACATTGTTCTGTTAACAGTCTGTAGCACCATGCTCAGCAAACCCTGCCTTTTTAAGCCATCATGATTGACATATATTTGATACACACTGTAATTGAAAAGTCTGCCTATGAGAGATGCTCAATGGAAGGCTCTAATCAAGGCAACTATTATAGGCAACATAGACTGAGGAAGCTGATAAGTGGAGATAGTGGAATCCGCCCAAATCCGTTTCCTGAATTTTGGCTGATGTTACCCCAAAATCTGTAATGCGGTGTAAAATCTGCAAACGGATTTGGGCAATTTCAATCTGCACAGATTCATCAAAAACCGCCATTGGATAAAACCCATGGACAGATTTGTAGAATACAATTCGCGGATCTTCGTGCCACCCTACACTTTTCACTACTCCTGGTAGCTTCCTTCCTCAGGGGTACTGATATTCATGGGTCCAGTTTTTTTTAAACCCGAAACGTTTGCACACTTGTGACGTCACGCGTGCGGCAGATGGCGTCCTCATACGTGGATTGGAGAAGCACTCACGTGTCCTGCATGAAGATCAACTGATTAGAGTGCTTCTCCCATCCACTTGTGAGGATGCCGTCGACCGCATGCGTGACATCACAAGAGTGGGAAATCTGGTTTTAAAGCAAAACTGGACCACGAACATCAGAAGCCCCTGAACATGCTACCAGGAGTAGTGAAACGCGTAGGGCAGCAGCAGAGGTGACTTACTGGAAAGGGACAGGCCCAGCTGACACTCTGCAGTCCCGCTTTGTATTTACACAGACCAGACGGATTTCTGAAGAGTTACTTCAGCTTAAGAGGATCCACATCACAGTAGACTAGCAGAACTGTTCTAGCAGCTAGCTAATATCTTTTGGACCCCTCCTGAGTGTCCTACATGCCTGATAACCACATTTGTTTGTGAGTTTTTATCTGTATTATCTCATCTTTATTTAGTAAAATCTTATTCCTGAGGTGAACCTGGAAGAATCTACACAGACCCAGAAGAACGATCAATCTCAAAAAAGCTGAAAACTCTGCAACACTTGTGAGTGTATCAACTATATGTTATCCTAGAAGATACTATTTTATAACTCTATTGCACTATTTGTATTTTCTCTGTGTTTATTTCTACACATTGCCCCAGGAGGATTTGTGCCCTCATCCATGTAGCCCTTTAAGACTTTTGCAAACTCTTATAACTGGAGCAGCATCCCACTGGGGTTGTACAATTTAAATGCATTTTTTATCACTGTACTATTATTCATTAAAGCATTTGCGCTTATTTTTGTTTGTTTGTTTAATATCTTTATATAGAGCCTACAGCTGTACTTGGCTCTTTACAAGAGAGACAATACAGTACAGGGAATTGTAGTACAATAAGTGCAACAAATAAGATCAGATAATAAGAAAGGAAATCCCTTCCCCGGAGATCTTACAATCTAAGTGATATGATTGGAAACTACTATAACAGAGAAAGCAGGTGAGGAAATAAGTGCAGTAGATGGTAGTCATTGGTAGGAGTGTGTGGGAGTGGGACAGTAGCCATGAGTCTATGCTAATGAAATGCTTATTTAACAGGTTAGTTTTTGTGACGTGCTCGTCTCGATCAGGAGGAGGACCCGCAGGGCTGAGGAAGGAATGCAGAATAACTGACCAGAGCCCAGGGATAGAGTCCTGTAAGAATATGCGTAGTCAGTAAGCAGGCAGGGGTCAGGGCTGGCGGCAGTGGTGCAGAGTCCAGGCAACAGGCAAAAGGTCAGGGCAGGCGGAAGGCAGCCAGGTCGGGGTCACGGTCCTGGGTCAGCAACCGGGATTCCAAATAGGCGAAAGGTTAAGGCTACGGCAAGGGTGGCGCTGAGCGGGCGGGTGCGCTCAAGCTCGCCACGATGAAACACATTGAAGCAATGTATGTGACCAGCGTGAGCAAGCGCCTGCGCCTGCTCTGTGCTTAGCTGCTTGCTTCGTCCCCCCCCCCTGCGCGCACCTAGCTGGCCACAAATTTCCCGGCCGAGCAGGGAGTGTGACATCACCGCTCATGAGTGCCAGTGCGCTTGCTCCCTGCCTGGCCGCAGCCTAATGCGTGACAGTGAAGATCAAACGGTGCTGCAGTAAACAGAACTTTGCTCGGCGACTCCAACCAGGAACTGCAGCCTTATAAAGCAGACCGCCAGTACCCAAAATGGCCATGGTGAGCAGAAAGGCCAGGAGAGACAGAAAACCTGGACCATAGTGAAAACCCGGCACGGATCGAGCAGAATCCTTACAGTTTTAAGGTTTGCCTTAAAGGTAGGGATAGTAGGTGCTTAGTGTATACTGAGTGTGACAGAGTCACACAGGTAAGGGGCAGTGAGGGAAAAAGGTTTAAGGCAAGAGAGAGCAATATAGGTGAAAGGGGTGGAAAGGAGACAGCTTTGGGTAGAGTGCAGGAGACTAGCAGGGGCATAAAGAGAGATCAACGCTGATATTTAGGGCAAATGAGTGGAGAGCGTTGAAGGTAAGGAGGAGAACTTTGTGGTGAATTGAAACTTGATGGGAATCGAGGAGATTGATTTATGGAGGAGATAAGCAGAGACTGTTTTGGAAGAAAGTGAAATTCTAGCAGCAGAAATGTGGATAGATTGCAAAGGAAAAAGTTGTGAGGCAGGTATATTATGTGATATATATTTACCTCAAGTGTGTGCTCTTGATTTGTGTCCAGTAAACATTGTTAAAGACTAAGGAATACCCTACTGCAACACTCACACATTTACAGGTTTTCCTGGTCAATTTTCAATTATTACATGAGAAATGTGTACTGTAACTTTCACCTGGAATATAATAATCAAGAAAGAATATACATGCAAATATCTTTCTATTTTGTGATCTTAAATTAGATTGTAAGCTCTTTAGTGCAGGGTTTAATTGCATTAAGTACTTTGACAGAACTATATGAAAGTAAACTTCTGTTTTAAACAATACTTCTAGCTTAATCTGTGGACAATATTAAGTTGGGTGAAGGAACTTTTTTAATGTTCTAGCTTTAAATATATCAACTTAGAATACATCACAGCAGTAGTTTATTTTAACGTGGGGATTTTCATCATAAAGCTGATCAAAGGCAGAGCTAATAAACTCCCCATTGCGTGGAGCGTCTTATTAAACTGCTCTAGTCTAAAATTAGAACCCATTCCAAACAGCAATACCTCTCATAGGGTCTTTGTGTGATTAAATGATAAAGGCCTTGGAGTTAATGGAAAATATAAATCACTGCAATCTCAGTAACAGAACTTTGTCTCCCAAATCATTTCAGTTTCATTACATATTTCCTTATCACAATTAGTGTTGAAATAAATGAGACAATGTTTTGCATGCTGAAAATCCATCGAATTGCTATTTGCTAAACTACAGGATAGACTGGAGGGTAACTAAGGTAACAATTCATGACCCCCATAAAGGGCTTGACAGCATTTATTTAATGAACACAGTACTTCAAATATTTTAACTAAGTTGTGTCAGAGATGAATGTAAAACAGTAGTGTACCTTCTCCATAAACTTTATCATATTGTTCCATCTCACGCTCTTGTTAGATGCCTTCTTTTTCAGATGTAGGGGCTTATTACTGTACTGTAGCTCTGAATTTGTCATTGCTAAATCACACATGTTGATATTGTCACAAGAATGAAATGTGGGAAAAAACAGTGTTCTCGATTAAAAATTGCATTTTCTAAACCGCTTATTTAAAAAGTGACAAATTCCCAGATTTGTATTTGCTTTAGAAGAGAAATGACCTGAAGGTGGTGCCGAGAGGAGGAGACAGTGATAAAAGAAAAAATGCTAGTTGTTTTAGGAACCATTTAGTCTTTTGAACTTTTCGGACCTACTAGAATACAGCGAATTTGTAAAAAATGCGATTTTGGTTATTCCGCCTGGATTTGCACAGCCAGAATGAAAACGCTCCTTAGAAAGCTTTTTTTCGCGTGGTTTGGACATGTGAGAAGGGCTTGCAGAGTAGCAAAACATGCAAATTCACTTCTACAGTGTACTTCAGAAGTGGTTTGTGACAATTCGGAGCTAATAGAATTCACCGCATAACCTCCATATTAAACTCTGGCAATAAAAAAGTCCCCTCCCTCTTTGTTGGCCTGAGAGTACTATTGGCGATTAAGGAAGGTTTAATGAGGCGAAGCAGGTAAGGGTCATACCTCTCTGGCAGACAAGCACAAACCACGCAGCACCAGTGATAACCATCCAGCAGGACCATCTGTCAAAAGGTCACCTCAAGAGAAGATTTGAGAGGTTCACAATGGCTCAAAGGGCATTGGCTCTGAGTTAGGTGACAGCTGAGGCAGTAGCTGGTGTGCCGATAGTGCCCCAGGTATTGGATGACGCAATGAAGGAGGCACTGAAGAGGGGCACGGAGCAGCATGGTGAGGCATGGATCCCGAGTCTTCTGGTCTCAGCTTTCATGGCCCTTGCTGCAGCAGTGGTCATGGCCCTGGGGAGCACACTGTGGAGTGACCACATGACAAGGAGTGAAGGATGGCTCCAGGAGCAGGTCCAGTCTTTCTTGCTCACAGATGTGAATCTGGGAGCACAGAGGGACTCTGCATCCAGAGAGACCCCAGTGTACTGTGTAGTCACGATGTCAGGTTTCGATCACATGGTGGCACAGTACGGGTCTGTGGTCAGCAACCAGGATGATGCAGTGGCTGGGTTCATCTCCAGTCAGTTACGGGTAGGTAATTTAAAGGGGAGCATATTATAGGAGGAGTAGCGAGGGAGAATGAAGGTAGAGTTTATGGGTTAGTACTTGTGGGAGGTTAGGATGGTTTACTCGGGAATTCTATTCTTGATGAAGCATGTGATGGATAGACATGGGGTAATACAAGAGCAGAGGGGGGTTGGCAAGGATTTTATTTCAGGTGTAGTGGAGGGGCAAAACTGGGTAGGGTTTACAGGGTGCTTTAGGTTCAGACAGTCAAAGGGAGGGTTGATCAGATGGGGAGGCTTCACTGCAGTTATACTAAGTATAGATTGGAAGGTAATAACATCGTGCAAGAAAACTGGCCCCTAGGGCTAGTGGGAGAGAAGGCCCCTGACATATGTAGCAAGACAGAACCAGCAGGGAAAATGTCCAGGGGAGGTGAGGAGGTGAAACCAGTGATCAACGTGGGTTTTCTGGAATCATACTGTGTCTATCTCTGTCCAGTCCACTAGGAATGCACCTTCTGGTAGAAGAAGAAAAATGGAGTGGATGGGACAGTACATGGAGCTGGAGATACTGTATGGATGTGTTACAAGCATTGGTAGCTAAGACAGAAATAAAAGGCGAAGGCAAGGAGGAGGGCAAAGAGAAAAAGCAGGACCCTATGACTTTTGGAAAGTGGCTGTAGGCCTTTTTGATTTTAGCCAGCATAGTGGTGGAAAAGTCTTAAAAGAGTTGCCCAGGGTTGTTCAAATAACCGGACACAGAGTACAAGTGGGAGAGGGGGAAGAGTGGGTGACACATGAAGGGGAAGAGAAGAAAACACATGAGGAGGGGGGGGTAAGAGAATGTGACATGGGGATATGGGGGCAAGGGGTGATGGGGGTCATGGGGACAAGAGGGTAACCAGAGGGACAAGGGGGCAGTGGGGTAATTGTCCATACCTTGCTCTCCAGTCCCCACAGCAAGTACCACATGGAGCTCTGAGCAGACAGAGTGTATATATTCACGGTACCCTGTGCTGCTTGGGAGCCCACTAGGGGTCGCTGATCATAGGAGCTCAGTAGAGGAGCTGGTTAGGGGGCACTCTGGCTTCTCCTATTCCATTCTCTATGGTCTCTCTGCAGTCAACGCCCCCATTTTTTCGTCCTTCAGGAGCCGCACATGAAACACTGCATGTGGCCCTTGGGCCACAGGTGGGTCTTCCATGCTCTAAACTGTGTTCGTGTCAATCAGAAACTTCCATTGACTTGAATGACCGTTTCCATGTGTTAGTGCCTAACCAGATATTAACCCCCTGACATAGCAATCTAGAGGAAAATGTCAACTTTATGAATCAACTTAACAACCTCTTACTTTGTTCTAAATACCCAACTACTATCTAGTAATAAGAAAAAAAAGAAAATTAAGATGGAATACATATACAACATTTTGTTTTTCTTTTTAATACTGAGAATTTCCCGATGCCCATTTTCTTCATCTACTGTATCATGTGTTCATCTGTATACTGCAGCGTGGAAAGATGAGCGCTTCCAGGAATCACTTCAGATAAAGTAAGGCCTAAATGGTTGTGGAGAAAGGTTGAACTATTCACATTTTCAGTTTCCCTTAGCGCCATATTATCCTAGAGTTAAAGGGGGATATGCACTAAGCTGTGATAACTGCTTTTAAACACGCAAAGTGGCTTTTAAGGCCGATACAGGCTGCTGCGCGATTCACTAAGCAGTGTTAACAGCGCTTTATCGGCCTTAAAAAGCATTTTTTTCAGCCCTGCGAGCAAAACACGTCCGATCAGGCAAAAAAAGACAAACGAGCCATTTTATGCCAGTCAGCGGTATTCTCTAAGCAGTGATAACTGAATCGTGCTTTAAAAGCATACCAGGAAAACGTGCCAGCTAAAGGCTGATGCAAAAGAAGCTGGAAACGTGCCAGCTAAAGGCTGGTGCAAAAGAAGCTGGACATAGACAAAAAAGCATTGTTTACCTTTTTTCAGGCACACCATTCATACAACAGGCCGGCGGTTGTCCCCGGGTGATCCCCGCGGGAGTCCGTGGCCCTCAGGTGATCCCCGCAGGAGTCCGGTGGTCACCGCTAGCCTGCGTACCAATGGTTTGCCCCCCCAAAAATAAACAATACTTTCAAATAAATATACCCCCCTCCCCGCCCCCTAAGACATGCAGTACAATTAATTACTATTATCCAGATATGGATAATAGTGCATTTTCCCATTTAAAATACAACATTAAGCAGAAGAGATAAAGTAAATAAATCTTGCACTCACTCCTGCCAGGCTGCCACAATGAAAGCCGTCCTCATCCTCACCACCGTCCATGTCCTCCGTTGCTACAACCAATACAGAAGAATAAAAAAAAAGGCAATCTAAGGTCCCCTAACCCCTTAATCACCTTAGCGGTTAGTAACGCTATAGTAATTAAGGGGTTAACTCACCGGGGTTAACCCACCCTCCCCCACTACCCACCCGGTAGGCCTAACCACACATCCTTGGGGACAATACCCCCTTCACCCACCCCCGCTACCCACAATAAACACTAACACACACAACAACCCCACTACCAACCTCCTGGGCCCACAATAAAGCATTACAATAATTAATAAACAATACACAACCCACCCCCTGTCCCCCTACATAAAACCATTATTTATTTATTTTACACACAGGGTTAATGCCCCAGACCGGCGGGGGTTCCCGGGTGGTCCCGACAGGTGCCCGCAGGCCCACAGTGCACCCCGGGGGGTACCCACCGGTGTCTGAGGTCCTACGGGTGATCCCCACTAAGCTACTTGGCGTCCAGGTGGTCCCCGCGGGCCCCAATGTGCGTCCACACGAGTGTCTGGGAGCCCTCGGGTGTTTCCCACAGAGGTCTGGGGGTCCTTGGGTAGTTCCAACGGGTGTCTGGGGGGGTAGACATAACTCATCTCTTTTACACCATTTTGTAAGTTATGAGAAAGTGTAACTTACACTTGGTATAGGCCAGGGCTACTTAGGCCATTCATACTCTGTTCATTTCCAATTGACATACAAAAGGTGCATAATACGTGAAAACTAGGAGGTAATTCTATATTTACACTGAAGCACCAAGTTGAGCTTTTTTCAACCGAAAATGTCCTGAACAGCTGCTTTGGTATATATAAAATAATGCCCCAAGTTGGGTGGTACAAAAAAAGTACTGGTTAAGCATGTTTTAACTACCTATTGCCATTTACTAATTTGAATAAGATACAATATTTCGTCAACTATGAACAGGGTATTATTAAACAGGTTTTGTATTCTTGCTTTTCCTGTTTCATTGTTTGTATTGCCGATGAACAGTTTGGAACTGAACGGTTTCCATTACATGGAAGTGATTATTATGTTTATGTAACTTGACATTTATCCAGCTTTCATTGACAACATACAGTACAATCCTCTTGAAAAAAGAGATATAAAGCATGTTTGTTTTTTGTGGAAAATTACTATTACCTGTACACATATGTTTTGTATATTACAGATGCAGCCGCTGGTATTAGACCACTTGCCTTGGAAAATCTATGACTATCTTACATTAAGGCCGCGCTTATAATAGCGGTGATGGCGCGCAGCACGAAAACAAAGGCATAAAGTCTGTTGCGGGTGTCCAAAATGGGCGCGACGGCGCTGCGCAGCGCCATGGTGACCAAAATCACTGGTCAGTGGATTTTGTGTTGGTGTGCAGCCTCCATGTGACATCAGCTTCAGCCAATAATGGCAAACCGCTCACGTGATGTCACGGGCCACACCTCCGCCACGCCCCCTGTCACCCTCCCCCGGTCTCCTGCACCAAGTGCAACTGTCGCTACAGCGACGGCGACGTGTGATGTCAGCAGTCGCGAGCACGTCGCCGCTACTATAAACAGCCTAATGCTGCGAGATTTCTGCAGCCATACTATGGCCCATCGGATTAACACAGCGGGGTCCCTGCATTTGAATGGGACTCACAATGTGTGAATCCTACCGGGCTGCGAGTCCCATTCAAACGTAGGGACCCCCGCTGTGTTAATCCGATGGGCCATTACAGCCTTCTGTGGACCATCTCACGAGTTACTGCGAGATGGCCACAGATTTTCCCAGGCAAGTGGTCTAATACCGGCGGCTGCATCTGCATATCATATCCTTTTCACAAGAGGAAACTATTTTATTATTTCACAATGGTGTTTATGGTCAGGACAGTTAAAGCAATTTGGAAAGGTCATTTTTATTTAAATGTTCTGCAGTGTACAACTTTTAAGGTGATAGGAAACATCTGCTTTATTCTAGAAAAAAACATTATTTGTAAAAAAAAATAATAACACGACTATTAATCAATGTGTAAAGCAAAGGAAGTCCCAGTACTTATATAAACATAACATTTCTGTAAATGTTGCTGACATGACTATCTTGTAAACCTACTGTAATTCCTTGTAATGGTCTTAGTGTCTAGGGGGAGGATGAATCTGTGCTTGTGCTTTCACATGTGTCGGTAAAAGAGATAAGGTAACTTGCATCCCTTGCAGCTGCTGTGTGTGGGAGCCCTCCCAGATTGCCGAAGTTCCACCGAAGAAAATCCCTGAGGACCAGACAAGAGGGAAAAGCACACTGAGCACCAGAGGTACAGTAAGTAAATTGTGTATTAAACAGATAAAATAAGTAAGTAGCAATTTACAATTCGGTAAATTGAAGTGAATGGGCCACAATTCACTGCGTCTTGGCCGATTGAGAACCCAGGGAAGTGTGGTATTAGCCAGCTTCAAGTCCCACGCGCTGAGACTAGCTTGATAGTGCCGGTGATCCTACACTTCCGAGTTGCGTCTCACCGAAGGAGCTCGGCATGCAGGAGGCTGGTGTGTATCCAGGAGAGTCCATCAGGCACTGCGGCAGACACTGATCAGGAATCAGCTGTGCTAGGACCGCTACGCGTTTAAAACATTTCCGTTTTTCATAGGTCCTAGTGTCTAGCCTTAAACAGTACAAGCAAGTACTGTACCGTTAAGAGAAATGACTGAGGTAGACAAGATGTGACATGGCAGCCATCTTGGAAAGAGGACTTCTAACCTGCTCTGGTGGCAGGGAGACACAGCTCGATGCAGCTCCTGAGGCAAATTAAATAAATAGGTTTGTTTCATACTTACCTGTGTCTAGCACGTGTGCTTGGAAGAAACTAATGAAGTGTTTCAGTGTAACTGAGAATATAACAATGGTATAGGAAACATTTACAGTGAAAACACTACTTCGTTTGGGTTAATCCAGAAGAGGCACAATATACTGGAGGGGTGGCCAACTCCAGTCTTCAAGGGCCACCAGCAAGTCAGGGTTTAAGAATATCCCTGCTTCAGCATAGCTGCCTCAATGAGTGGCTCAAGCCACTGATTGAGCCACATGTGCTGAAGCAGGGATAAACCTTAATCCCTGACCTGTTGGTGTCCCTTGAAGACTGGAGTTGGCCACCCCTGAAATACTCTAATATGGCTTACTTTAAGCAAATATATTCATTGTGAACAATGAGGATTCTGCTATGAAAAGCCCTAATCATAAATCAGCAAGATTAAATGTTTGGCTTATTTCATCTAATATTTTAAAACCTAATTTTCTTGGCATGTTTAGAATATAATCATAAAATAAATGAACGTGCAAAATACTGGAAATCGATAAACCTCAGTTAGCCAAAAAATATATATAATTTTCATTCAGTCGTGCATGTTTAAGTCTCTATAAAAGTGCTTTTTCACTCACTTGACTGGCAGATTCCTCAATTCCCCTTCCAAGTTGTGCCCATAGCACAACCCCCCTCCTTTCACTTCTACACATCGCACACACACACACACGCACGCACGCACGCACCCGCACACACTATTCCTTGTGTCTCCACTCTCTTCTTTTATGGATTGTAAGCTCCTTGGGACAGGGGCTTCTTTCCTATTGTCTCAGTTTGTCTTCAGTTATATGTACACCATTTATATTGCACACATTGTACTGCACTGCGGAAAATGTTGGAGCCATTCAAATAAAACATAATAATAACTTCTGAGGTATAATTGAACTCCCACATAAACATACTCCTTTTTGACCTGGCTATCGGTCACTTGGATCCAGTGGCTCCAGGTCATCTCTTTCTGTGTTGTTAACATGTATTTACAAGTGTGCAGTATTATGTTCTGTTCGCCGGGGACATTTGCACAAACTCAGACCTGGCACCAGTAAGATAAAGCTGTAGCAGAAGTTATTGCCCCCGCTGTTATGTATTAAAGAGCAGCAAATAAAATATCACCTGTGAGCACATTCACACATCTCAGACAGGTCTCCAAACCTGCCCTTCCCCATCATCTCTTAGCATACAATCAGCGGCGGATTTCCAAATCTGCCTCCCCTAGGCCTGTCTCTGCCGCCTCATTGGTGCCGCCCTCCTGCTCCTTTGTAACCCCCAGCGTCATTTCACGTTGCGACGCCACGTTGCCGTGGCAACGAGACGCCGTGTGACATCACAGTGGGAGTGTCTGCAGTGTCATTTGATGCCGGGATTCCAAAGGAGTAGGAGGGCGGCAGAGAGGAGGCGGCCGACAGAGCTTCCCATTAGGTCCGATAGGACCGAGAACATGGCAAAGTTATATAGGGGAGGAAATTTTTGCGGCCCCCAAATTTTGCCACCTTAGGCCCGGGACTAAGGGGAAATCTGACACTGCATACAATGCTTCAACTGCAGCCAGTGATTCTGGGAAATTAAATGCAAATGAGCACACAGTGTCACAGAGCACACAGCTGCACACTATATGTGGGAGGGTTTTTGTCACTTTTTTACCTACCATAATTTATTTAATGTGTGGTTGAAACCTACCTTAGCTTCACGTTGCAAATCCAGGATAACCAGCCTTACACTGATTACAAAGATACGCCCTTTGCTGTTCTGCTCGACTGCTAAAACTCTGACTCAGGCCCTCATTCTCTCCCGTCTTGATTACTGTAACCTCCTGCTGTCCGGCCTTCCTGCCTCTCACCTGTCTCCCCTACAATCTATCCTTAACGCTGCTGCCAGAATCACTCTACTCTTTCCTAGATCTGTCTCAGCATCTCCCCTCCTGAAATCCTTCTCCTGGCTTCCGATCAAATCCCGCATCTCACACTCAATTCTCCTCCTCACTTTTAAAGCTTTACACTCTTCTGCCCCTCCTTACATCTCACCCCAGGCTCCTTACTCCTCCTCCGGATTGGCTGCATTACCCAGCAGCAGCCAGTCAGGATGGAGGAAGCTGCCTAGCTACCTAGCAGCAGCCCTGCTCTGGGAAATCTCTGGCCCCCCAAGCCGGTCAGGTCACTATGTCCAGAAAGGTAATACCGAATGCAAAGATATCCAGCATTACCACTATTTGTTTACTGGACAGAGTATCTAAATACAGGACAGTCCGTTTCAATACTGGACGCCTGGTAACCCAGACCTGTCTGAGACATTGAATGTGCTCACAAGTGACATTTTTATTTGCTTCCTCTTGGCCCGCGTGACGCAGGAGCTTTAAATCCGCCATTTCGATAGCCTCACACAGCCCAGGCGGAGCTGCTACCGGCACCCCTATGGGGATAAGTATCTCCGGAGCTGAATTTCACACAGCTCAGCTCCGGAGACCCCCTGTTGTAACTATACAAAAAGAAAAGCAGGATCGCTGCTTTAAAGTCCTAAAAGGTGATTTAGTATACAAATTGCTTGTATAAAGTCACAGCAAATCGCACGATCAAACTTGCGCCATCAGTAACTTTTTATAGATAACGCCTGCCACTCGACCTCTATCTGTATGTTTGGAATAGCATGAAAAGCAGCTTTTTTTTTTTTTAACTGTATATATATATATTGTTTCATATATTCTGTAACTACTTTCATTTAAGAATAAACATATATTGCCACAACGACAGAGATATGCCGTACAATTACCTACTAAATAATGTGTTATTGCAATGACACAGCACATGTGCGTTTGTGATCTTGTGACAGTCATTCTGGGAAGAAGACATGTGCAATGCCATTTACTATGTCCAATATACAAATAGCTATATATGTGCAAATTGCTTTTACTTTCCCCCCATCATTTATTTTGAAATCACCCAGAACTTTTCTATTCTGGAGAAATATTGATGAATATATATAGAATGATATACTTTGCAAGCGCATTTGGTGTTGTGCTATTTGGGATTAAAGTTAGAACCCCTACATTTCTTCCCCATATGATTATTGGTATAAAACAAGCATTACATCGCGTAGAGAAGGCATAGGAAGATCTCATTTTCTTGCAGCTCCCTTAGACATTGGTAAGCAGAACTACACTTTTAAGAGAAAAGTAATTTAACAAGAAACAAAGACTTTTTAACCTTTCTTCGCCACTTATTTTCAAGGTATTCAGCATGTGCATCCCTTATTGCAGCCAGACTCATTTGTTCAGCAGGTAAACAATCATTACTATCTGGCTGCTGAAGCAATTCATTTTCCTGTTCTGTGATCCAACTGCTCATTAAATGTTCAGACTTATTCTCACAAACATTATGCGCTGCACAGCAGGGAGCTGTAATGAACAGCAGATTTTCAGTGGTGTATTTGCTGCGTTTCAACCTTTCCGTCTAGGTTAGGGGTGGCCAAGTACAGTCCTCTAAGGGAGCACACACAGGTTAGGTTTTCAGGATAGCCCTGCTTCAGCACAAGGGGCTCAATCAGAGACTCGGTCGAAGACTGAGCCTCTGATTGAGCCCCCTGTGCTGAAGCAGGGACTGGTTGAGCCCCCTGTGCTGAAGCAGGGACTGATTGAGCCCCCTGTGCTGAAGCAGGGCTATCATGAAAACCTGACCTGTTGGTGGCTTTTGAGGACTGGAGTTGACCACCCTGGCTCTAAGTGGTCCAATGAGCACTATTCCACCAGGTGGGCTGAATCTAGCCAGTAATTAAAGTTCCGTCTCTGGGACATGTGTAATCAGGATACAACTGCATAAACTACAGATGCAGCGGGCGTTATTCGAACATTTCACGAGTTGAAGCATGCGTTATGTCGCGTGGTGGACCTGAGATGTTCCGTTGCAGACATAATGGCCCATCGGATTAACACAGCAAGGATCCCTGCTGGTCTGCCTGTCTGTAATAGGTGTGCAGTAAGAGATAAGCTGAATCAGTCACTCTAACTGCGCGCCTCTTACATGTGATCGCGGGGGTTTTATTAAAATTCTAACATCACAGTATTGTAGCAGGGGGTCTCCGGAGAGGAACCGCATTGATTTCAGGTCCAGGGACCCCTACTTCCCGAGATACAGGCCCCGTTATGGGATGCCGGTATCTCCTATGCATGGAAATATCACGTGATGTGGGACATTTACATGCATAGGTGGTACCGGCATCCCATAACGGGGCCTGTATCTCGGGAAGCAGAGGGTCCTGACCTGACCTGAAATTAACGCGGTTCTGCTCCGGGGAACCCCTGCTCATCTGTACTAGTCATAAATTTAAATTAAAATATGTAGTAAGCACCAATTCACAACCCATATATATATGTAACGGTTTTTCTGGACCAGTCGGACCCACCCAATCTCAAATTGGCCCCTGTGGTCTAACCAGTCCACATTACATGGATGTGTCTGGTGGTGCACCTGTTGGTTACAGGACTCCTGAGTCTCCCACATGATGTTAGTGGGGATATCAGCAAGACAGGCGCTGAGGTAGTGTGTTTAGAGTCCTACCTATATCCAGTGCAGCGCCTCCACCTCATCAGGATCTCTGTGTCCGCAGGGAGATGGATCTGATGAGGAACTCCTTCTTGGTGCCTTCCTCTGCTGAGTAACTCCACACTCACACATGAGGGTTTTGGTGAACTTGGGTATCTTTATTTGCATGATAGACAGACTGCCTCTCACAGCGGTCGTCCTAGCCGTTCATTCTTTCGCTTGGCATCCCTTTAGAAGGTTCTTCCCTCCCAATGGAGTTGGATCACCTCTCCCCTCGGGGAGATCACCACCTGTGTCAGGTCCCTGATCACAGGGTAGATACTATTGCCTATGTCTGGCAGCCCCGCTTGCTGCAGACCTCCAGAACTGAATCATATTCTCCAACAACCTGAACTTGAACCACTAACCACTCCTCCTTGAACAACACTCTAACTTTGGGCAGTGCTGTGCCTTATATAACTTAGGGAATAGCCACACCCCTTGTGTCACTAACAGTGGACACAGAGTATGTTACCACTCCCCTGGTGTACATATGACACCTCACCAGGTGGGAGGGCAAACCTCCATGATTGATGCTGGCAATCCTGTATCCTTACCAGGTTTACTGCCAGCATGAGAGAGAACTGTATACCATTTTTAAACATGGCTATATATATATATATATATATATATATATATTTATATATACAGCGCAACCCCCTTATAACGCCGTGGTTGGGGTCCAAAGAATCACATCGCGTTATAAGCAGATCACGTTAGAAATAATGTACAATTGAATGCATTGTAGAATAAAGTATTTAAGATACCAATAATCGTGTTGTAAAGTATTCATAAATAAGAAAATTGGGAGCCATCCTTGCATCGCGTTATATGCGGATTCGCGTTGTAATGGATCGCGCTATAACAGGGTTGAGATGTATATATATTTTTTTTTTATTTTTTTTAAACCAACATGTTCTCCTCTTGATCGTCTTTTCTTGGATGAATAGTTACATGATCTATAGCAATAGCATTGAGCTGTGTCGGGTCGGAGTTACGATAGAATTTAAAATGGTGTGAGACCCGATGATCCATACCTTCTTTTCTAATTAACCTTACATGCTCCAGCAATCGTGTCTTAAATTGTCTAATAGTCTTGCCGACATATTGCTTTGAACATTATGCACCACAGGACATAACTGTCATAACAAGTGGAACAGTTTAACAGTTGAGAAAATGAAAAATATCATATATCTTAATAGTAACTTTACAAGCGACTGAATTAGCCAATACGGATATGGTTAGCCCCGCAACTAGGGATATCTTTGCTTCAGCACAGGTGGCTAATAAGTTGCTCAGTCAATGAATGCACCACCTGTGCTGAGGGAGGGATATCCTTAAAACCTGAATTGTTGGTGGCCCTTGAGGACTGGAGTTGGCCACCCTTGTTTTAGGTCTGAGAGCTGTGAGATATTTTTTAGAGAATTCTACTACACATTTTTTCAAACTTGTTTTCTTCTGGATGCAATCTCTTTTCTCTTGACACATAATTATTTTTAATTTAACCACACCTTCTGTCTCCAAACACAGGTGACTGCCATGGGCACCAAGTTTGCCCCTTCATACACTAACCATTCATGGTTAGTGAGAGCAGTCTAACGTGTTTGGAGATGGGAACTCTTACAGGGAGCACATTATGTGTTATAGGAGATATACAGATCTGATTTTCCTCTGGAGGGGTGACATTTTACCTTTAAATTAATTTATGAAATGCAGTATATGCAAAATAATGATATGAATTAGCAGTTCATGTTTCACTACTACTCCTCCCAGATTGAATTTTTGGATTTATCTTTATTTATTGGTATGGATGGTTTGGTCCATTCAGATATTATCCGAAAACAACATTTAGGTGATATGTTACTAACAGCAAATAGTTGCCATCCTTATTTTTTTGATGAGGGTAACACAGAAGGGAATCTTTTAAGATTGCACAGAATATACTCTACTGAAGATATCCTTAATATATAATCTAAACAATTAATGCATAGATTCATGGCTCAATGATATGTACTCCTTCTTTGTTGAAAAAAAACATTTGATATAGCCCTGCATTTACTGTAGATAGGAATTCTATTATTTCTTCAACACTAAAGGATATTTCACATCTTTCAAGTGTAATGGGTGTAGATTCATTAAGAATGACAATACTTTAAAATCAAATCTAACTGGTAAGGAGTGTAACATTGACACCTTTATCCATTATAACAGTAGCTATGTCATCTACCTGTTGGAGTGCCTATGTGGACTCTATTACGTGGGGAGAAATAGCAGACTCATCAAGAGAAGATTCAGCGAACACATATATAACATCAAAAAAGGATTAAAAACACATAGTGTTTCTAATCATTTCACTTTATGCTCCTCCCTCTCCTCTCTCAGCTCTACTCCAGACCCTGACAACCTGGTCACGAACTACAACTTTGCCCTATCCTCCACTCTTGATCTACATGCCCCGCTTTCTTTATGTCGTTCTCGCCCTTCTAACTTCAGACCCTGGATACATTTCCACATGCGCATGCTGCATTCCTGCACTCATTCCTCTGAACGCCTCTGGAGGAAATTTCAAAGTGTTGCAGACTTCCTTCACTACAAATTTATGCTATCCTGTTTCAACTCTACCCTCTCTCAGGCTAAACTACTATTCTTCACTAATCAACACACACCTCTAACACAGGGGTGAGCAAACTTTTTATGTCGAGCCCCCCTTTTCATCCATGAAATTTCTCGCCCCCACCAAAATCACATGAAAAAAAAAACTTTATTAAACGGTATACAATGTAAATACAAATATGTCTAAATACTTATTTCAACATCTTGCTCTTGCAAAATTAGGCTGCGTCCACGCTGTCGCTGAGAGCGGTGACATCACCAACTCTCAAAGCATGAGCACAGGGTGTCCTGAATAATTTTGCAAACACGAGCAGGGGGCATGGATCGGGGCTATTTCTTTGTGTGTTTGTGTGGCTGTGTGTGTGTGTGTGTGTGCATTGACTGCTGCTGAGCGTGCTTCAAAGTCAATTTTGTTAGTCTCCCCAAGCGCCAAGCTTGGGAGAGCGTATGCCCCCCAGTTTGTGCACCACTGCATTCAATCACAACACCCATACAGTACACACACAATCACAACCCAGACACAGCACACATACTCAATCACAACACACACACACCACACAATCACAACCAACACAGACAACACATACACATACTCAATCACAACACTCAATCACAACACACACACAGACACAACACACTCAGTCACAATACACACAAACACAATCACAACCAACACACACACACACTCAATCACAACCAACACAGACACAACACACTCAATCACAACACACACCACACACATCGCAACACACACTCAATCACAACACACCACACACAATCATAATCAACACAGACACAACACACACACAATCACAACACACACCACACACTCAAATCACAACACACCACACACACATCACAACATACACACAATCAACACACTCAATCACAACACACACACACCACACACACCACACACAATCACACACATTCACAACAACCACAGACAACACACACATCACAACACAGACACAATCACACACACAATCACAACACACACCACACACTCATATCACAACTCAGACACACACATCACAACGCACCACACTCTCATATCACAACATACAACACACTCAATAACAACAAACACAGACAACACACACACTCATATCACAACCAACACAGACACAACACACACAGACACACACACTCATATCACAACCCCCCCCCCAGGTGAAAGTACTACTACTGTACTGCTTGCTCCGGTCCCCCATGCTGCTGAAAACTGGAGCGAGTAAACTGACAGGAAGAGAAGGAGGGCTTGTGTCAGTGTGCAGAGAGAAGCCCCGCCCCCGCTGCAAGCACAGGGAGCAGTAGCACGGAGCTTGCCAGCTGCTTGGCCACCCATGCACTGCTCTGCCCGCCCCAAGTTTTGCCGCACAGCCTGCGCCCCTCTTAAATAATTTGGCGCCCACCAGTTTGCGCACCGCTGGTCTAACACATGCCAACTCTTTTCTGTCTTTGTCTCCCTACTCACACCACCCTCTGCTGCCTGTTCTTCTTCAGGCATCTCACCTCAGGACTTTGCTGACTATTTCAAGGAAAATGTGAAATCCACACATTAGGGCATCCCCTCTGTATCCTTCTCCCATCCTACACCTCTTCCTAACTCTCCTCCTGCCTTCCACAACTCTTTTCCGCTGTCACAGAGAGGCATATGGCTAGTGGGACTAAAAAATACAGGTTTGCATTCTGTCCCTCATCACTAAAAAGACTAAGACATTTTAGCAGCATAACATTTTAAGGTATGCTTTATTAAAGTAAGGTTCAGAGGGTGTTATACTGTATGTATAAAAATCCAATGTGCGATAATAGTGAATAAGGAGGCGCTAACACCCTTTAGTGCTTACTCATACAATTTAACTGTGATATAAATAAATAGTAACAAGTGCAAAATCAAGTAAAATAACAATATAAAGGTGTCACCCCCCTGCTTCTACCCTCCGGTGGGGTTGTCTTCACTCTTCCCCAGAAATGTAGATATTTTTCTCACGATCCAGGGGGAGCATGGGGGATAAAAACACACAAAAACAACAATCTAAGTGTAGATGTAGCCAATAAAATGGTCCCTAGTGAATCTTGGCCCATATGTGCAGCCTACTCACAAGAAGGTAGTGGTTTTCAAGCAGAGGTGACCATAGGCAGGCTGTGGACTTCAGGAATTGCAGAGTTGCCCCTTCACTGGGGAATTACGACCTCAGCAAGAGAGAAATGAATGCACATAGCACAGATCATAAGATTCAAACAATTTATAAAACTTTAAAAAGTGCACACTTACAGTGTTGCAAATTTAAAACAGCATGTAAGCTATAATCAGCTTTAGAGTGACCACTGGGAGATAAGCGCTGCCTCTCATCGCACCGAACCGGACGGGAACTCCGGCTGGACCCCTCGTTGGTGTACTGGAGACGCTGGAGACGCTGCTCTATCGCTGGTTCCTGGATGTTGACGTCACTTCCGGTTTTGCTGCTGTAGTGTAGGCTGGGATTCCTCTCTCCACAGTCGCGTCACAAATGGGCGGTACAACTCTACGCGTTTCGCCAACCAATCATTCAGCTTCCTCAGGAGTGTTCCTCCCCCCTCACTAAATCAGGCTTATATGCTGCACCAGGAAGTAAGGTGAACAAATGTTCCAACCTGCATACCCTGCTAGGATTAATGGCGCTATATAAATAAAGATATACATACATAAATACATTTCAGATTGGTACACAATCAAGAAACTGTGTCGGAATAGAGTGCCAAAGAGCACATTTTAGAGGGGGTAACAGAATTACATTACTCAGAACAGAGTCCTATTTGTTATATCAGCTTAAAACCCTTGGACCTGGTAGTTTGAACATACAGGTGTAAATGCCGGTTCTGTTCTGCTGTCCGAGGAAAATCAAATAGTTACTATTCCTCCATCAGGACACCTGACGAAGCAATTTTGTGAAACACGTAGAGTCTTGATTACGGGCAAGTGAGTGGATCTCCGAGGGTCGACGTCATCACGTGCGGTCGCCGACCACGTGAGGTCTGGAACGCGGAAGTGACGGCTACTGTGTCATTGCAAGGAGCTGACAGCGCATCAGCTCCGGTGCTGAAGCCTTGCCATCTGCGGGACATTCACCTCAATTGTCGGATACCCTCAAGCTGCCTGTCGTACCATGCCCTTGCATAGGGTTACCATGTAAGTTGACATTTTTAATCCTGTGTTTGTGAAATTATACTGTGACGGTCTACACCATCCTGTTCATCTCTTTCTTTTATGCAGTCTGTGACTCCGTGTGACATCGTTGGATATACTGTGCTGAAGCTGAATGTTTTGGAAATACCATAAAAACTCACCTTGGGACTAAAGTCTTGTTTAAATTTGAAACATTGTGAGTGCACATTCCTATGGAGTTCTAGCATATGTCCCTGGTATCAGACAGTATTGCACTGTGGACAGCACAGATAGCTACATGAAATGGAACAAATGGCACCTGGCACTTCACCACGACTCACCCCGCCACCGCAGCAGATCCGCCCAAATCCAAAGATAAGTTTTATTACTGTTTTGGGTACGGGGTTAATTTAAGTGGTTTTAGCGGTTAGTGTAAGGGGTTTTAAGGTAAGGGATTACAGTAGATGTTTTAGGGTAAAGGCTTATGTTAGGGGGTTTATGCACTTACCTTAGCGACGAAGTGGCTGGCAGCAACTTAGCCATGACCAAATGTCCAAGACCGCAGCTATGACCATCACCAACACTATGCCAGTGTCCACTTTTGCCAATATTAGACATCATTATTGTATTATAATTCATGGAGAGTGACTGAACATTCTGCACTTATCACCGTCTGTTCTGTGTGCACTCACTCTCCCAAGCTAAGCTCACTTCCAAATACAGAACCACATGATGCGTGATCCCTATTTATAGTCTAAAGCAGAGGTTCCCAACTTTAGTCTTCAAGGACCACTAGCACTAGCAGGCCAGGTTTCAGGGACATCCTCTCATTAGCAAACGTGGATCAATCCTTTTGACTGGCTACTTGGGCTCAAGCATGGATATCCTTAAAACCTGACCTGTTTGTGGTCCTTAAGGACTCAAGTTGGGAAACTGGTTCTAAAGCATTAAGCAAATTGGGACTTGTTACAAAATAGCAAAAATGGGGCGAAATCTAAAAGCTGATTTTGCAAAGCCCATTGACTTAGTGCATAGCGAATCATCGGCAAAACCTGAGTGATCCGCTGCTTTCTGCACGACTACATAAGGACATTTCTTTTACATGCTTCATGAACTCATGCAAAGGTTCACAAATCTCTATAGATTAGTCTAAAGTACAAGAATTTATTTAGAAAAATTGATACATGTGTAGTTTAATTATCTCATAAAGATGTAGTAAGACTTACTGTCCCGAGCGCCATGGATACAAAAAGCAAAAGTCTACGTTGCTGAGGACAGTGTCTGCGGGGGGGGGCATGCTTCTGACAGGACCTTCCCCAGCAGTGGTAATCCTTCCGGGCCATGGCAATGCAAACGGTAAGGTTTGCTACATCTGTACATTTCAGATATTAAGGCTGCATAATAATAATTTGGGATTACATTTCTTTTGTGAACAATGCAATTCATCACAATTCTTGTATTACAGTAGGTCCTTGACCTTGAAGTTCTCTAATCACGTCCTTATATGTTCTACTGAAAGACTTCCTTATGAGAGAGAACTGTAAGTCTCAAGTACAATATGCTGCTGTGCTTCCTTTCTAACAAATAATTAGATACAAAGTTATGTGGTACTATTATTAATTTTTTATAGTCAAAACATGTATTGTCGGTTATGTTTTTTATTTGTTGGTTGACCTCATCTAAACTAATACTTGTGAGAGAAAGGGACCCCAATGGAGAGCACTCAAGCAGATGCACAGAGTACACTAGACAAAGGATATGTGTGTATGTTGATAAGTGATATGTACACGATAAAAACCATTTATTAGAGTATTAACTCAGAATAAAATAAAGTTGGACGCTAGGTGCCCAAATAAATGAGACTCAATGAAGTCAAAAAAGCGCAGCGAAAGTAAAAATTGCCAGTTCTCAAGTGTATAGTGCGGACTACTGCCCTTGATGATATATGCAGGGTAGAGTCAGATGTAATCAGTGCCTCCTAGAGACTGTGTCCGTGAGTATTTGGTCACAGGTATAGTCACTTGTGCCTATCAGTATGAGTGGTGTATATATATGTATATATCACATCACCACGTATATATAGGTAGGTGAAACCAGTGAGTAGTTAGCTGTAGTGGAATCCCAGGGGACAGACTAAAGTCACCAGTCATAGGGTAGTCTGTATCAGCAGGTCGCTGCTTTAATCCCTGGGCGAGGGGGGGGGGGCAGCATTTCAGACCACCATAGGGATTAATCAGTCAATCACTCACATACACTCACTTAAATTGTACCTAGATGCAGATATCTAGGTGGATGTATCTGCTGTACACAAGTGACCAAAGGTCCAGGTAGGTAGAAAAAAAATATATTGCAGTACACAAGTAGTGTCTACATACACTTAGAAACAATAAAAACACAGGAGAAACTGGTAGCATAAAAAGGCAAGCACCGTGCTTCTATTCAGTGGCTGTATACACACTAGCTAATGCTTAGTGATCACACTAATGCACACACGGTTGCTGCTCAATGTAAATCAGTCTCAAGCTCAATGCTGAAACAAACTCTCTGTTTAGGGAGTTTGTGTGGGTGCCGGGAGCGCTCCGATCACGAGCGTAAGTCCCGCCCCTCTGACGTGATGACGTCACTTGCCAACGTACGTTTCGCTATGGCACAAGCTTTCTCAAGGCTCATCTAAACTCAGAAAATAGTTTTATAGCGCACAATATATCTACTGGATCATCTAAATGGAGTACCAAAAAACTGTGAAAACGTATGATTATTTAGATTGTTATGATTTGTATTAGTAAAGACAGTACCTTACAGTAATAACATATATCATTATTACTCTATAATATACTCAATCAAACATGACTTTAAATTTTGAATTCTGACTGGTTGACAAAAATTATATACTGATTACATGTAAATTACTACCTGTTAGTTACCTACGGTACTCCTTTACTTACTGCATTTAATGCCTTCACCATTTTTCAATGTACCATGTAGCTGCTGCCCTGTTGTCAGGAAATAGCCTTGACATATTTTCCTAGATCTCCGTCTCTCCCAGCTCCTTTCTCTGTCAACCGGGTGTGCTGCTGTTTTCGGTTTGCTCTGGGGTTCCTCTGTCTCTCTTTCTTCTTGTTGCTCCTCTCCTCTGTCCTTATAGTTTCCTGTTTCCTGTTCCTCCCTTGCCTTAGTTTTTTGTCCAACTCCCTCTGCCCTGACCTGTTTATGTTCCAGTTCCTGTTCTGAATTCTATTCATATTAAAGGCCCTTGCTATTGAACTACATTGCCCAAGTCTGTTTCCTGCTAGCAAGTCCCAGTCCTGTTCCTGCTCCCTAGTCTCAGTTCCTGCTTCTTTGCTTCTGCCTTCCTTTTGCCGACCCTGCCTGTGACCACGACGATCCTGCTTGCTGCCTGCCACTGAACCCTGCTTGTGACCACAAAGATCCTGCTTGCTGCCTGCCACCGAAACCTGCTTGTGATCCCAACAATCCTTGCCTGCTCCCCGCTGTTCCGGCCACTAAGGTCCTTCCCGCTCCAGGAGTCTCCCTTTGACACTTGTGCTATAGAAGATTTTAGTTCCATTGATTTAAATAGAGCTAAACTCCTTGTAATCACTGGAAAGAGGCTTCATAGCATTTTTATTAGGGATCGTAGTCTATGTTTTAACAAACATAATCTAAAAAATAATATGTTGCACATAGTGTATATCCACTGTATTAAAAAGTGGATAGTCGATGGACGCATGCGTGGCATGGAATGTGGAGGACTGTACATGCTCTGCTCCTCTTGGCATCAGGTCTAGCAGTGTAAACTAAACCAGCTACCGGGATTTGTGAACCATTCTGCAGATATGTTAAAATTGTGAATCCATTCTCCGGTAATATTAAAATCCAAAATTCGCATGATTGATTTTGAGTGGAGGAAAGAAAATCTGGGCGGAATAGTTTTAATGGTGGATCTGGATGTATCCACTAAGGGGGGGGGGGTGTTGTACCCACAGACGGATCCGTGTGGGGATCGGATTTAGTCTAAAAAATCCAGGAAAATCTTGCAGGGCTACGGACTAGTTCACCCATATCTATTAATGAGCCTACAGTATCTCCACTGAGGAAGTTCGGTTGGCTAATGAATCATTATATGTCTCTAAGGCACCAAGGTTTGATGGTTTTACAGGACTGTATTATAAAAACAATGTCAAGTATTAGCAAACCGCTCGATTAGTCTCCTGAAAGGTGAAGTACTCCCCAAATAAATGATGCAAGATACCATATCCTTAATCCCAAACAAAAATGTATTAGATTATTAAAACTATAGACCATTTTCATTAATAAACATAGACACTCATTTGCTGGCCAAGATTCTCACTACTAGACTCAACAACTATTTACCCCAACTCATACACCCTGACCAGGTGGGTTTTATCCCAAATCACCAGACACAGGATAATATCAAAAGAATAATTGATCTAGTTAATATATATGAACTAATTCTTCCAAGTCTCCATTAATGCTATTATTATTAGATGTCAAAAGGGCCTTTGACAGAGTGGATTGCCACTATCTATTTGCCTTGAAAGCCTTTGGTTTGAAGGTAATTTTCTTACCTTATGTCAAGTTTTGCATAACGCCTCCACAGTTTAAATTAAAAACTCTGTTTTTTTTATCACTTTCCTTGAATATTAAAAATGCCACTCGACAAGACTGCACACTGTCACTATCCTATTTTCCTTGGCCATAGAACCACTTGCTATTCGTATCAGATCAAACCAGAACATCTCAGGTATTTTGGTGGACAACTAAGATTATAAACTCATTCTCTTTGCTAATGATATCCTGGTATCCATCACAAATCCACTGATTATATTACCCAATCTATATAATGTGTATAGCAAATTTTAATCCTTGTCAAGGTTCAAAGTTAGCAGCAATACAGTATATCGGAAGCATTGAAAATCACCCTTCCTTCATAAACTGCAAAATGTATAGCCATAAACTTTGGCTTTAAATGGCAGAGAAGTCATCTGATCTACTAGGGGTGCAGATTACCACATACTATACATCTCTCTATCAAGCAAATTATCTATATGTATGGACATTTGGGAAAAAGATCTTGAAACTTAGTCTCGATATAGCATACCTTGGATTTGGAGAATTTATTCGGTCAAGATGACTCTACTGCCAAAAATATTAACCTCTTTAGAACATTACCGATAGTCCACAAAGACTTGTAGGCTTTTAAACATAAGATTAAATTAAAACTTTTATATGGGCTGGGAGAAAACCAAGAGCCAACCTTAGAATTATTATCTCTTCCTATGAAAGAAGGTGGACTGACTGTCTCTAATTTTACTTATCTTCAGTATTAAAGAGCTGCTCAGATGTCACAAATGACTATATGGCCATGACTCTCTTCATTGGGTCAACATTGAAAATTCCACTATTCAGCCACTGGGGATGGAATCTCTATTGTGGTAGCATAAATAAGACAGGCTGAACTATTCTTCCCTGCTCCCTACTATTAACCACTCTTAAAAAAAATATGAAGTACAGTAAGGCCCCGCTCATACAGCGGGTTCCATTCCATGGCGGCAAAGTGAAAATCGCTGGAAAGCAGAACCAGTGATTTTTGCTGTCTCCTTCCCTTCTGCGCATGCACAGACTTGCAGTCCTCCTTTGTGCGCATGCGTGAACACAGCTGCTCACCCGTTCTGCACATGCGCGAACTTGGCCGTCCCGCTTCTGCGCATTCGCGAACATGGCCACCCCCTTCTGCACATGCGCAGATATGGTACGGCCGTATTGGCGGATAGCCGAGAAGTGAAATGCTGAGAAGCGGGGCCCTACTGTACCCACTCTGTCAATGCTATACTGCTGCGACACACTTTATTCGAGCAAATGCCCAGTTTGTACCTGGCAGATACCTGGAATGCGCCGCTCCTCACCTCTGACAAGCCCCGTTGCGTTTGCCTTCCCAGCCATGGTTCATGCCTGGCTGACGGGCGGCTGATCTGTTAAATGATAATGATTAGGATTTAATAGGCTGCAATGCTTCGCGTGTCTACCAGATGGCATAAATTCATGAATTGTAATGCAGTATATATACTGTGCAGTATTGCAGCCAGCGGGAATAAAATGCTTCAATCCCTGCCTGGAAAATAACGCAATGCACTCGGGCAGAAAACAGTCACAAACCTCAATACACCCGGGTATACCCGAATTCGTGGGACTAGCCGAGCTCGAATAAAGTGTGTCGCCAGTGTATTGACCTCACTCAACATGACTACTTTATTTAACAATCTGGCTTTTATCCCATGTCTTAACAATGATCATTTTGAGTGGTAGCAGAAAAAAGGCTTAAGCAAGTCAGTAGTTTGCTTAATGGAATTCAAGTTAGATCTTTTGAGTTTTCAAAAGGGAAATTCAGAATTCCCAACACAGCGCTCTTCTGTTTTCTTCAGCTCAGACTTTTTATCTCTATGGTCCCCACTTACAATTCACCCTTTATTAAAAAAATGTAGCTCCTTTGAATCTGTTTGCAGAAATTATCCTCTGGCTAAAAATGATATCCATACTCTATCAGGAATTACTTCCAATCAGAGAGAGGTATATGTCATCTATTCAACAAACAGATTATGAGATGATACTAGATAAAGAGATTAAGTCTGTGACCTTCTTTACCAAATGGAAGTTTTATCTTTTGGCGCTTCCGAAATAGGTAAGAGATGAAGCCTTATAATCTCCTAAATAAATCTCCTGGATCGCTTATACTGTACCATCCTTGCTGGAACCTAGCCATCATTATCCCTTTATAGGATATCTTTATTTCAAAACATATGAACCTTAACTAATCTGTATATAAACTGGTTTGCATCTAGCTGAAATGCACCGCAATGCCATTATGGAACTCAACAAGTCTTTTTACACAGTAGACACTAAGATGTCCTCTCTTCTGGGTTTTGTTCTCTTTGGTCAACTATTTACACTAAATCCACAGTATTTCCAACTTCATTTAATAACAGTGACTGAAGACGTTTCTGTGTTTTATATTCTGCTGTTCTTTTGTTTTAAACCTATATCTGTATAGGCGAAGACTATCGCGTTTGTCTTTAACCCATGCACGGGGACTTATTCCCTTTGTTGAAATGACCTTCTCTGTAACAATATAAAAACCTAATAAAAATATCTCTTAAAAAAAAGAAATATATATTGTTGTCTAATAAAAGTTATTGAAACCCGCAAATGTGCAAACATATTTATTTGAAGATGCATTATAAACTGCACTGCATATGTAGGCTGATGAAGAAATCCTAACTCGTGTTGACAATGATTTGGAAACTTCTCTCAGCACTTTGTGCAGATGCACAGTGGAAGATTGGGACCACTTGATGTTTATAGCGGCATGCTACATTGAAGCAAAATAATAACAACGGCAGGAATTCGTAACGCTGTTAGCAGGGCAAGGCTAGGCACAGCTTCATTTTTCACGCTGCTATCCAGATTCTGCAAGTAAAAGAATAAATAGTCTTTAAAACGTTTGATATTGTTTACATATTTATATAGCAACAGGAGATTAAGAGCATTTGTGGTTTTTAAGGAAAACATCCTGCCGTTACAAGCCTAAAGCATAGTTGATAGCTTCTAACACAAACATTTAAACAACTGGTTTTAATCCAGGTGAAGCCAATTAAAATGATGGTACTGCATTTTACAAGATGATAGAGACACAAATACATAACGCCACAATCTTTACTACTTGTCTCCAACATAACTACATTATGTCAGCCCCCAGAAACCATGTTTTTCCACCATATCCCGTACTTTTCAGGTTGTAAAATCCTTGGTGTAGGCACCTCCTTACCTATTGTACTAGTACAGGGGTCGGTAACCTGTGGCTCCTGAGCCGCATATGGCTCTTTCGGCACCTACATGCAGCTCTCTGCAGGTTGCCGCTCCCCAGCTGCTGCTTACACACAAGTGTGTGTGTATTAGGGACAGGGGGTAGTGTGTATGTGTGCATTTTGGGGGGAGTAGTGTGTGTGTGTGCATATCTGGGGGGGGTAGTTTGTGTGTATTTGGGATGAGGTAGTGTGAGTATTTGGGGGGCTTTAGTGTGTGTGTGTGTTTTGGGGGGGTTTAGTGTGTGTGCATTTGGTGTGATGTAGTATGTGTGTGTGTGTGTTTTGGGGGGGTATAGTGTGTGTGCATTTGGTATGATGTAGTGTGTGTGCATTGGGTGGGTTGTGTGTGTTTTTTGGGGGGGTTAGTGTGTATGTGTCTGTATTTGGGGGTAGTGTATGTGTGTGCGTGTGTGTTTTGGGGGGATACTGCATGTTTGTATTTGAGAGGGTAGTGTGTGTGTATTTGGGGGTAGTGTGTGTATTGGGGGGTGTATGTGTATTTGGGGGGCTTGTGTATGTATGCATTGTGTATTTGTAAATGACAAACTGTTTTGCACAGAAAAACAATGAAAAAAAAACAAAATAAAGGGACTTATCTAATGCTTATTAAAGTAAGTTTGTTGTATGTTAATGCTTATACAGTATATACCTATTAGTGTGTACGGTATATGTATGTGTTTGTGGGGGTGTCATATTCATGCATGTGCTATATGTTAATGCTTATACAGTATATACCTATTAGTGTGTGTACAGTATATGTATGTGTTTGTGGGGGTGTAATATTCATGCATGTGCTATATGTTAATGCTTATACAGTATATACCTATTAGTGTGTTTACGATGTATGTGTTTGTGGGGGTGTAATATTCATGCATGTGTTGTGGCTCTCGGAATATTTTGGACAAATATATTTTTTATACTATGTCTCCTCTTCCTTGAAAGTTTGCAGACTCCTGTACTAGTAAATAGTATTTTTAGTGGTCCTAATATAAGTATGTGGTAATGATAGTGGTTTAACTAAAAGGACAACAAGAAAAGCAGACATTATTAGACCCTACAATATGGACATGGGTGTCAAGTAACCCCACCCACATACCCAATGCAGGTTGGTATTCCTGTTGGAAAAGTTTCTTGGTATCATAGCAATAAAGTGTAACATCATGCTGGGCCTCTGTTTATTATGCTGTGATGTCCTTCTCCTTTCAATGAAAACTCTTCTCCAACCTTATTCTATATAAGCCAAAACGGCCAATCAGTGGGGTTTCCGTCTAAAATTCCCCATTAAAGTAAATAGGAAATTTGGCCGAAAAATGCCGATCAGCCAATTAAGGATAGAGGTGTTGCACCAATACTGTACATAAAAGAAAACATTGAAAAGGGCTTCATTACCCACTGGAGCACCCCTGTTTATTGTCCATAAAAAAGAAGGAACCATGACACTGTGCATAGATTACCGGTGTGACAAAAAGGGGCCCAGGGACCTGCTGCTGGGACTGGAGGGGGAGGTACAGTAAGGTGCAGATACAAAGTATTGAGTAGTCGGGGACAGAGATCGGGCAGAGGGGGAGGGGGCCATCCGCCCAAAAATCATAGCATTTGACTGCCTCCCCAGATAGAGTGGCGCCAATATAGTTAGGAATATCCTGCCGGCCTAGGGGAAGCCATTGCCAGGTACTGCTGGTAGGAGCCGCTCTCATTGATCCATTTGTATTTCCCTTGAAAGCCCTTTCAGTCTCTAAACCTGCCCCAGCCCTGATTGGCCAATGCAGACAAGCACTTGCATCATGATGGGACCCTGAGCAGCATCCGCACCATCCCTTCTATCATGATTTCTATGATAGCGAGGAATCTATGAAAGGGGAACCCAATCAGCATTCCAGATCATGACGTGGAGATGAACTAAGGGGTGTGCTCCAAGCCTGTGCCGGAGACACTCAAAAATGAGTCTGAAACCCAAACCAAGCAGGAAATTTAAAAGTGCTTTGTGCTGAGGGACTATATTGCTGGAGAAGTGGCGAGCAGTATGTTTCAGTGGGAGATTTGAAAGTGCTCTGATGCGAATTGCACCAGAGAGGTCTCAACAGTCCTTACCTAAACATTGTGTGAAAGCAAGCCCTGGGTAAGCTTTTAATGTGGTGCTCAGTACCTAGACAATAGGATTTTCCCCTGTATGCCCCTGTTTTAGTGAGTATAGCTTTCATTTGTGTTTTTTGTGTTGTGCTTGCTTTTTGGCTCTGGCTGGAATAAAAAATATTTATTGAACTGCTTTGTCCTGACTGGTGCCTTGATCCCGGGGATGAGTTCTGGTCTTTAATGACAACCGTGCTCTAAATGATATCACAATAAAGAACAGATACTCACTCTCGCACATTCCTGAGTCATTGGAACAATTAAGAGATGCAACAATCTTCGTAATATTGTGTATCTCCGTGAGGCCTATAATTTGGAACATGATTTGACCACTTTGAAAATTGGGTCATGCCCTTTGGTTTATACAATGCTCCTGCTACTCTAGACCAGTTCCTTGTGGTACAGTCGCGGCCGCCTTTAGTCTCCTGCGGCCGCCACCGCGGGATTTTTAAAATCCAGGGCACACGCTGGCTTTTTTTCTTTTGTTTCGGCGCCGCAGGCGCTTTCAATGTTCAGCGCCATTAGCGCTGAACAGGAGATGCGGCTGGCGCGCGGCCAGGAGATGCGGCTGGCGCGCGGCTAAGTTCGGCTGAAAACCAAACATCTCCGTATTAATATGGTGATGGAGGTTTAAGGGGGCCGTGACAGTATATTTAAATGACATGCTCATCTTCTGAAGTGACCAACAAGAGGTTTTGAACTGTCTTCAACGATATCAATTGTACGCCAATCTAGAAAAAATTATTTTTGATCTGTCAAATTCCTTTGGTATGTAACCTTGGCCTCCAGAATAGCTATGGATAAACAAAAGATTCAGGTCATACGGAAGTGACCTTCTCCAATAGATATGACGTCTCTACAAAGGTTCTTAGGATTTGTCAATTTTTATTGCCGTTTTATTCAACACTTCTTGCTTTTGGTGCTTCAACTCATGACGCACTCATTTACTTGGGGAGCCACAGCCGAGACTGCTTTTCGGGAATTGAAAAGAAAATTTTCCACTGCACCTGTATTGATGTATCCCAATCCTCAGCAACACTTTATTTTTGAAGCAGGTGCCTCGGATTCAGCCATTGGAGCAGTTCTGTCCCAATGATCTCCTAAAGATACCATTGTCCACCACGTCACCATTCTATAGCACAAATTGTCCAGCGCTGAAATTAATTACACTATTATGGAGATAAAACTGTTTGCTATGCATTCCTTGAGTTGAGTATAGCTCCTACCGATGAAAAACACTCCTTTTTTGCTCCTAAATTCATCTGACCTTTCATCATTACTCAACAGATTAATCTGGTGGTTTTCCATCTGCCGTTACCATCTTCATGGAAGATACATCCCGTTTTTCACACTTACCTGCTCAAACACTCATATAAAAATTCCTATGTCAACAGGGTTTTAAGAGACCCTGACTTTGTTCAAGTTCAAAGATATCCCAAATTTAAGGTTCAGGCCATGTGATGCCAAACTGGTTGGCAGACATTTATTTTATCCAGGTGACTGGAAGGGTTATGGTCCCGAAGAATGTTAATGTGACCCGGCAACTCTAGTTCATGTTCCATGTCTAGCGAAACAATTCCATGCCTGGTACCCACATAAATCAGCCTTTCCCGTAGAGTGAGAGGTAATGTAAGGACTCGCGTGTATGGTTTACATCGGGCAGTGAGTGTTATGCGGTGGGCGGATGCTTACGCATCCCCACGCTTCCCCGCAGCCTATAAAAAGGCACCTATTTCTCGCCTCAGTGTTTCACAATTCACTATTTGGGTGAATGGTTGTGTTGCTCCATGTTTCCTCTGCTGCAGGACTGAGGCAACATACTTCCTGGTTCTTTACTCTTCTCCTGCTTAACCCTGGTTCCGATTGTCGCATGTCTAACCATTCTACTGCCTGCTGCGATCCTTGCTTGCCTGATTACCCTACCTACCCTTTGGCTGTCTCCAATTTTTCTGACCCAACTACTCAGGCCTGCCTGCTGTCTACCTGGTTCCATGCCTGCCTACTCCTCGGCTTAGCAAGATCCCTGGTTCCAGGCTCACACCCAGATCTCAGGTACCGATTTAAACTCTCCCCATGGATTTCTCTATGGTGCCTGACATGTATGTTTTTAAAAAATTACATATGTTTGTGTATTTCTTCTTCAGTGTGACTAGTGGGTAACTGCTACAGTATGTGTGTCTTCAAGCTTACAGGTAGACAGGGCCGGCAACAGCGGGGGAAAAAGGGTACTGGCATCCCAGGCCCCGTGGTACAGGGGGGACCGGCAGCCAGGCCCCCTGCGCAGCCGAGCGCCAATTAGATAAATTTTTTAAAAAAAGTAAAAAAAATGGCAGTGATTCCCCTGCGGTCCTGGTGCGCATGCGCGGGGCCCGCTCCCCCCACCCCCCGCTCCCAATGTGGGACAGAGGGGGAAGTACCAGCTCCTCCTGAGGCACCCTCAGCTCCCAACGTGGGACGGAAGGGGGATGTACGAGCTCCTCCAGCGGCGGCCCCTCCACCCCCCGCTCCCAACGTGGGACAGAGGGGGAAGTACCAGCTCCTCCTGTGGCCTGCTTCCCCCCGCTCCCCCGTGGCCAGATTCCCGTGCTCCCCCCGAGCCCACCTCCTGTGCCCCCCCCCCGAGCCCACCTCCCGTGCCCCCCCCGAGCCCACCTCCCGTGCCCCCCCCCCGAGCCCAACTCCCACGCCCCCAAGCCCACCTCTCCTCCCGGGCAGCTGCCGTGGGGATATCGGGGGCAGGAGGGGAATGAGTCTGGCGGCAAGCTGCACCCACCCAGTCAAGGTAAGTCACTGTCACCCACTGTCACCCAGTCAGTCACTGTCACCCAGTCACTGTCACCCACCCAGTCACTGTCATCCAGTCACTGTCTCACTGTCACCCAGTCACTGTCACCCACCTAGTCACTGTCATCCACCCACCCAGTCACTGTCATCCACCCACCCAGTCACTGTCATCCACCCACCCAGTCACTGTCATCCACCCACCCAGTCACTGTCATCCACCCACCCAGTCACTGTCATCCACCCACCCAGTCACTGTCTTCCACCCACCAAGTCACTGTCATCCACCCACCCAGTCACTGTCATCCACCCACCCAGTCACTGTCATCCACCCACCCAGTCACTGTCATCCACCCACCCAGTCACCGTCATCCACCCACCCAGTCACTGTCATCCACCCACCCAGTCACCGTCATCCACCCACCCAGTCACCGTCATTTACCCACCCACCGTCATTTACCCACCCACCGTCATTCACCCACCCACCCACCGTCATTCACCCACCCACCATCATTCACCCACCATCATTCACCCACCCACCGTCATTCACCCACCCACCGTCATTCACCCACCCACCGTCATTCACCCACCAACCGTCATTCACCCACCCACCCACCGTCATTCACCCACCCACCGTCAATCACCCACCCACCGTCAATCACCCACCCACCGTCATTCACCCACCCACCGTCATTCACCCACCAACCGTCATTCACCCACCCACCCACCGTCATTCACCCACCCACCGTCATTCACCCACCCACAATCACCCACCCACCGTCAATCACCCACCCACCGTCAATCATTCACCCACCGTCAATCACCCACCCACCGTCAATCACCCACCCACCGTCATTCACCCACCCACCGTCATTCACCCACCCACCGTCAACATTGACCCACCAACCGTCATTCACCCACCCACCCACCGTCATTCACCCACCCACCATCATTCACCCACCCACCATCATTCACCCACCGTCATTCACCCAACCAGTCAACATTGACCGACCCACCCACCCACTGTCATTCACCCACCGTCATTCACCCACCCACCGTCATTCACCCACCCACCGTCATTCACCCACCAACCATCATTCACCAACCCACCGTCATTCACCCACCTACAGTCAACATTGACCCACCCACCGTCATTCACCCACCGTCATTCACCCACCCACCGTCAACATTGACCCACCCACTGTAATTCACCCACCCACCGTCATTCAACCCATCATTCACCCACCGTCATTCACCCACCCACCGTCATTCACCCACCATCATTCTACTGTCATCCACCCACCCACTCAGCCACCCAGGCAGGCAGTCACATGTCTTTTGTTGAAAATATAAAAATAAACAGGTTGCATTGTAAAGTTTTTTTCTGTATCACAATAAGAAAACAGTTAAGAAAAAGTTGTACGCTAAAAGATATTTTTTCGTGGTAGGTGCGCTACGGGTTTAGGGGGGGGGGTGCTGCTCCTTTCATTTGTCCCGGGCCCCATGATTTCTGTTGGCGGACCTGCAGGTAGATTAGGGTTTAAAGCTACAGATGTTTAATATTGCAGATTGAAAGTGTGTATGTGTCTTTAGGAGTGCAAGCAGCAGTATATGTGCTTTTAAAGTTTTAGGCAAATAGCAGTGTGTATAATATGTGTCTAAAGCCACATGTTGTTGTGTATTTTAGTGAGATTGTAGACGGTTTATTATTTGTCTTGGGATGCTGTATGTGTGCTTGTAAGGCTCCAAAAGGCAGGGTCAGAAGATGTATGTTTGTGAGTGTATACAGTATGATGTAATATAGGGATTACTGTTTTTTTAATTGATTTTGAACATGTTTATTGCATTTTCTATAAAATCATAAAGAGTGCTTTTATAGTAGGACTACTTACTATTCTATTTTTATTCATCACTATATTTATCTTTAGAGATAAAAAGAGCACTTTATTATTGTGTGTATAAGGTAGTATATACAGTATATGTTGATCCCTAGATCGCCTAAATACCTCTATGCAAATTATTGCGGAAGAACTACAGTGAAGGTGAAACTATAAGGATATGTCAGCTTATTATGAGGATATGAATAAAGTGACTAACAGCCTTAATGCCTTACAGCATTGAGAAATCGGGATGCTGGGCATGGATGCCTGAAGTGGTAATGTCACATACTCGCTAGAGCATCGCGAGAATATGCAAATTCACCTCCAGACATCGGATCACTTATTAGGCTTTGGTCCCGCTGCGGCCGGCGGCGCTCGGCCGCGGTCCACCAGCTGCTTGCCTCGGGTCTGGATGTACCCGCTGGCTCCTTCCGGCGTAGCTGACTACGTGCTGTGACGCGTCAGCCACGCCGGAGCTACAAGGAGCTTGTGGTTTCGGCGAATGCCGCGTCACTTGACACGCAAGGTAGCCAATCCGATTCCCCACCCTGCTCCATCCCCCCCGTTCCGATTCCCCCCTCTGGTTCCGAGTGCCAGTCTGTGTGTGTGTGAAGGGCTGAGTGCCAGTCTGTGTGTGTGTGTGAGGGGCTGAGGGGCTGAGTGCCAGTCTGTGTGTGTGTGTGTGTGAGGGGCTGAGGGGCTGAGTGCCAGTCTGTGTGTGTGTGTGTGAGGGGCTGAGTGCCAGTCTGTGTGTGTGTGTGAGGGGCTGAGGGGCTGAGTGCCAGTCTGTGTGTGTGTGAGGGGCTGAGTGCCAGTCTGTGTGTGTGTGTGAGGGGCTGAGTGCCAGTCTGTGTGTGTGTGTGAGGGGCTGAGTGCCAGTCTGTGTGTGTGTGTGTGAGGGGCTGAGGGGCTGAGTGCCAGTCTGTGTGTGTGTGAGGGGCTGAGTGCCAGTCTCTGTGTGTGTGTGAGGGGCTGACTGCCAGTCTGTGTGTGTGTGAGGGGCTGAGTGCCAGTCTGTGTGTGTGTGTGAGGGGCTGAGTGCCAGTCTGTGTGTGTGTGTGAGGGGCTGAGTGCCAGTCTGTGTGTGTGTGTGAGGGGCTGAGTGCCAGTCTGTGTGTGTGTGTGAGGGGCTGAGTGCCAGTCTGTGTGTGTGTGAGGGGCTGAGTGCCAGTCTGTGTGTGTGTGAGGGGCTGAGTGCCAGTCTGTGTGTGTGTGTGAGGGGCTGAGGGGCTGAGTGCCAGTCTGTGTGTGTGTGAGGGGCTGAGTGCCAGTCTGTGTGTGTGTGAGAGGGGCTGAGTGCCAGTCTGTGTGTGTGTGTGAGGGGCTGAGTGCCAGTCTGTGTGTGTGTGTGTGAGGGGCTGAGGGGCTGAGTGCCAGTCTGTGTGTGTGTGAGGGGCTGAGTGGCAGTCTCTGTGTGTGTGTGAGGGGCTGACTGCCAGTCTGTGTGTGTGTGAGGGGCTGAGTGCCAGTCTGTGTGTGTGTGTGAGGGGCTGAGTGCCAGTCTGTGTGTGTGTGTGAGGGGCTGAGTGCCAGTCTGTGTGTGTGTGTGAGGGGCTGAGTGCCAGTCTGTGTGTGTGTGTGAGGGGCTGAGTGCCAGTCTGTGTGTGTGTGTGAGGGGCTGAGTGCCAGTCTGTGTGTGTGTGTGAGGGGCTGAGGGGCTGAGTGCCAGTCTGTGTGTGTGTGAGGGGCTGAGTGCCAGTCTGTGTGTGTGTGTGAGGGGCTGAGTGCCAGTCTGTGTGTGTGTGTGAGGGGCTGAGTGCCAGTCTGTGTGTGTGTGTGAGGGGCTGAGGGGCTGAGTGCCAGTCTGTGTGTGTGTGAGGGGCTGAGTGCCAGTCTGTGTGTGTGTGTCTGTGTGAGGGTCTGAGTGCCAGTCTGTGTGTTTGTGAGGGGCTGAGTGCCAGTCTGTGTGTGTGAGGGGCTGGGTGGCTGAGTGCCTGTCTTTGTGTGTGTGTGAGGGGCTGAGTGCCAGTCTGTGTGTGTGTGTGTGAGGGGCTGAGGGGCTGAGTGCCAGTCTGTGTGTGTGTGAGAGGCTGAGGGACAGTCCCGCCCCGCCCCCTCACGTCATGGCTGCGCCCCCCATCCGTTTTGGCCACCCCCCCACGCCGGAAAAAAATCACTGCAGACCGCAGATCGCGGTGCAGTGAATTGCACGCGCCGCCGGCAAGCAAGGCGCCCATGCGGGCGCGTGCAGCAGGCCTTAGCAACAGAAGATGCAGGACAACCGGCACGGACGTCGACCATAGTGACGTCATGCACTCGCGAGAACATCATGGGATGATGCAAAGTGTGCAGGGAAACACCTGAGGGGAGGACGGAGCCCAAGGAAGGATCCCTGAGGATACTGCCGTGTGACCAGAGTGACGTGGCAATCGGGAGACGAATGGCGCAGGATGGTGACGATCCTGAGGGTCAACGAGGAACACCTGGTGATGAGTCTATTTATTCGGACATTTTGGACTTTTTACTTTATGCCATTTACTCTTGAAAAAGGCCTAGTATGGCCAAAATGTCGATCTATTGGCAATAAATTTGCATTAACATAAAATCCGTAGTGCCTTTCTTCTTCTACCTATCTAATGTGAGTGTATATGGCCATGGAATGTGAAAAAGAATTTAAAGTGCGCAACAAAATAACTACTAGTGATAGTGACAATTATATAAAAGCAAGTGAATACTGCATGTAACCCTTAGATTTAAACTAAATAGTTAAAACCACTTAGTACCACAATGTGATAATAAAAAAATTATACATAACCGTGACGAGTGGTTAATTATTACGTCTGCAGCCGTAAATTAAGGGGTGGCTCGGCACCCCCCTAAACACTAAGGAAATGTAAAACAAAAAAACAGTGCAAAACGCAAATGGTGAAGTAAATCAAAATATTAATGTATAAAAAGTAGGGATAAATATTCTGCTTACCTCAAACAGTTAGGTCATAAGCATTGAGTGTGCACAGCACACAAGTTACCACTCGACAAGTAGGGGTTCAGGAGTCAGGAACTGGTCTCTCTGGCAGGCATCTACGATGGTGTCTGTGGGATTCCTCCTCAGTACAAACAACCGGAGATGATGACACCGCCTCTGTAGAAACCCTCCCTTCGGTCAGGTGGTGTTGAAAATGTCCAGAGTATTTCCAATGGTTTAGGCACGGCAGCGGTCCCCAGATTGAACAGTAAGGGGGACCCTAACCCTACAGAGTGTGCTCTGAAACCGGCACAGCAAAAGCCGGGAGCGGTCACACACACAAGAGTCTCTCTGGTTAGAAATGCCGTCGCTCCGTCGTAGTGCGCCGTATGATGACGTCACAGTCACAAAAATCAAGGCACAGGAATTAAATAACTCGCAATGATGCCCAAAAAATATTGCAGCAAAAACCTACTAGACACAGGTGTTAATAAAATCCTACGCGCATTTCGTAGTATGACACTACTTCATCAGGGTTAGAAATAACCTTTCTCAGAGGCATTAAATACCCCTCATGCACTGCCCATTGGTTGGCTAATTAGCACAAGCTACCAATCAAACTGGCAGGGCAGCAGTCAGTATGACTGGATAATTTTTTTTTTTTAACACAAAACAACAACTTTATTGATATTAACAAAGCAACTTAAAATGCACAAATATTGAGCAATAAAAAAGTCTGTAATAATAGAAACACAGTGTTACCAATAAATTTGAGTCATAATTTAAAACAATGACCACAAGTGGGAAATAAAGGGGGAAGGGAGGGAGGGAAGGGGAAGGGAAAAGAAGTGACATAAACAAGAGAATAATGCTCAATATAAAGCCCAACGTCTACAGTACATCCTCATTTAACCCTTTCGGGACTAAGGTTTCTAATTTATGGATCCAGTATGTTTCTCTGGATGAAAGGGTTTTAACCCTATCACCTCCCCTTCTATTACACGGTATCTGTTGGATGCCTTTAAAAGTCAAACAAGAGGGATCTTTATTATGGTGACATAAACAATTTTTATTTTCAGCTTTGCGTTTGTGTGTCTTGTCTGTGCTGGTTTGTGAGTCTATGTTTGTGAAGTTTTTTTGTTAGCTGTGTGGCACTACATTTTGTGTTCTTTTCATTTCATGTTCCACATCATACGGAGGAATTTACATCAAACCAACCCTTGATTACAAGTTGTCATCAGTGGGACTTGAACTATTTCATCTGGATATCCAGGATTAACACCTAACTGTGTATAATGATACTGTATATTATATACAGACCTACATGTCAAATACATAAAGAGTAACATTAAAAAGGGTTCATGCACCATGCCCTCCTCTAAAAAAAGGAAATTAGACCTCCTTTTTAATTTGTTTACTTTAGCATATGAAAACGATGATCACTGTTGTCCAATACAATCCATTTCCCTAAATATACCATAGCTGTACTAATCACTGTATCCATTACAACAACATACTCACAGTGCTATAAATACATCAATCTCTTCATTTTTTCTGCAGAGATAAAATGTGCCTAGAAGACAGAAAGAATGGTAAGTTTATAAGAAAATTATATAATGCTGGCTGGAGTACAAAGCAAAAGGACCATACTGTACTGTACCAAGAAGACTATCTGTTGTCTATTATTTCAAACAATTTAAAAAAGTATACTCCATCATAAGTCATCTGCCTCACCAGTAACTTTCTACACATTGGGCAAAACCCAGTTTAGATGATATACTCAAACAAATGTTCCCCGCACTCACAGATAGAGAAAATACAGCAGCACTAAAGATAACCAAAATAATGGGATTTTATTGCTCAAATTCAAACACTACTGTATACATAGGTTATAAACCTCACATCACACAAATGGATAACACAAACATTGACAATGTCATGTCAACGCGGAAGTGAACTATCCGACTTTGGGGCTCTCTGTCGCGGCTTTGTACATTGGATCAGAGGACGTTCTATTTAAGGGTTTTCTCTTTTTAACGTAGGAATGGGCCTGAAGAAAGGGTCCTTAAACTGAAACGTCCACGCTGAACCCCTGTGTTTGAATAGTGACATTTATCTATTTATAGATTTAGTACCTGTTTGGTTGTTTATATTTTTGCACTGACTTTTGATTAAAGCCTCCACGGGTGTGTCCCCCTCCTCCTAGTCCCCCCATGGGGGTTCGGTATGTTTCATCTTCTCCAGCTATTACCTCTGATATTATCCTGACTCTAAGCACTTTTCTGAACTTTCATTACATTGGGGTTTAGACATTGCATATTCCGTGTTTTCTGTCTATTTTTGTATTATCCATTTGTGATGTGAGGTTTTTAACCTCTGTGTACTTTTTCAATTTGTAAATAGAAGATGTTGAGGTTAGGACCCCAAAAGTAACTAGTGCTACAGAGCATATACCTATTGATACACAGAAAATATATTGTGATAATTCACTGCAAACTGGAACACATAATGTCCTTGATGCATGCTTAGAGCTTAGGCATTAACCCCTAGATGAACCACGGTTAAGCAAGGGTAAAGAGAGTTGTGTGGGGGATATCCTAGAACCCCCCCCCAAACCTCTGATGTACACCAAGAGCAAAATAAACCAATGGTAGTGGGGCAGCTCACTTTGAAACATGATAGTACTCACATATGTCCATGTGTATATCCGGGTCTGTGTGCTCCATCTGAATGGAAGCAGAACGAAATCACCTTGTGCCGAGAGTGAAGATGAGTCAGCGGGCACTATGATGCAGAAAAAATCGATGAGGCTGGACTGTGCTACAAAAAAATCCTTTATTGAGACATGGATAAAAATTGAGAGGAGGGAAGAGAACCCCTGCACCTCTAACGCGTTTCACCCGCGATCGGGCTTTTTCAAAGAGTGACAATACCTGAGCGCTAGACAATTTTTATCCATGTCTCAATAAAGGATTTTTTTGTAGTCCAGCCTCATCGATTTTTTCTGCATCGTAGTGCCCGCTGACTCATCGTCCCTCTCGGCACAAGGTGATTTCGTTCTAATTTTTCAATTTCACCAGGTTTTTTTTGGTTATCTTCAGTGCTACTGTATGTTTTCTATCTGTGAGCACAGGGAACATATGTCTGAGTATATTGTTGTATTTAGGGATTTGCAGGGTTCCCTTTTGTTACCCCAGTACCTATGGATTTTACTTGCCTTATTCTAACTTGGTGGTGCTATCTTTCACACTATACTGTGTGTCCCTATTTAGTCGCGTCATTTTTGGCAGAGAAAAATCCCTGTTCTAGGTTCCCCTATGCTGATCCAGAGATCACTATGTCCCTATTTCCAAAGAAGGCAAAAATATGCTCTGTTTTTTATTTTTTACTGGATGCTGCTTACTTCCTCTTCCACTGACACTTTGCTAACACATATCCTATCTATAAGTGCTCTACACCTGCATATCATAAACCCCATGCAATGAACATTCTGTGGTTAAGTTATATGGAACCACATTAATGGATTGTGGCCCCTATTTGCTAAGCAGTGCTGTTCCATAAAATACTTTCCAACATGGCTTAAAAAATGTCACTTTAGAGCTTGTTCATCTGAATGGACTGTAAGGTTCTTCCAGCTTGGAAGGTGACTTATGGTGAAACTCAGTTGAGTAAGGCCTCGGCCATGTTAACCGCTTGCTGGCGGAAGCGTGCTGAGGCGCGCTCCCGTTCAGCACTGAGCCCCTACAGCCGCAATTAGAGCGGCTTTAGTAGGGGCTCATCTGCGCTTCCGCGCGCTTGCGGAAGCGCAGGTCTTAGGGGAATTTAAAATTCCCCCGCTTGCCGGCGCGACAGGCCGGTCACGTGAGCGGTTCGCCCAATGAGGGCGAACCAGCTCGTGACATCACTGGCCCGCCCCCGGACAGTGACGCGCCTTCCCCCTGACGGCCCGCTGACGGCGCGTGCGGTAAGCAACCGCAAGGCCAGGGAAAGCACCCGCTTTCCCTGCGCCTCAGCACGCCAGCAGGGAGCATGGACTCAGCCTAAGTATGAACCTTTCTCCTTCTGGCTAACTGCAGAGAAGACTATCATTGTGTTGTTTTTTATGCTAAGGCACTGTAATCCATCTTAGATATAGCCATGGAAAATGTATTATTGTATGATACATCACTGAGACCTACTTCCTTATATGCACCCAAGACCAAGTACTACTTTTCTGGTGGTGGTTGGGCCAAGAGGGACATGCACTCTTACGCTAGTGAGCACAAACATCACCTGGGGTTTGCATCTTGGATGTGTATTGATCAAGATTAACGTACAACTTATTGAAATATGCCCCTCACATTACACATTACTGATCATTCAAGGGAGAATATGAGTGCAAGCTCTGCAGTGACTGACTTTATATATTTATATCGTTTAAAGTCTGAGGAATTTAAAATTAGGATAGATGTGGGAAAGAAAGGAATGCCTCATTCATGCAAGTGAGGTCACTAATATATACATTCCATGTATGTGCAGTATATCATACATTCAATATGTATAGGACCATAGAGGTGTTTTTGTGCTCATTATTACTGCACAGGCTGTATTCTTTCTGATGTTTTGATAAAGAGGTAAATTACTTCAACATTAAGTATTTAAACAGAAACTGTGATAGATACTAATCCAGTAAAATAAGGCCATGTTCACATCCAAACAAATCCTTTTGTGAGTTGTAGTTTATTATTTATTGATATTTGCATTGAAGGTACATCGCTTTGCAATACACTGTTTTGTCTCCTTGTGTTTTATTCAGATTGGGAAGGGATTAGCATCTCTGATATTGGTTGTGTCTGTCTGTTCATTAAGTAGTTGTTGGCCTGGAAATGGATGACTAGTAGCTCCCTGTGGATATTTTCTATTCGCTTATACTTAGCCTCAACCCAAAAGAATAGTGTGTGTGCAGCACGCTTCTAGCATGCTATCTACATATTGCAAAGAAGGATGGGTGCTGAATAAGCTTTATTAAAAACCATCCATCTAGGTAATTGTTCCTGTCATTATGTGAAGTTGTGATTTGTATTGTAACCCTAACCTGCCTTTGTACTAAGCTTCGCAACCTGGCACCAAATGAGTGCATGAAAATCTCATTTTAAACTAGGCTTGTGTGTACTACAGTACCCTAAAATCTGTGCCATCGGAGTTCTAAATGGACTTCTCTAGGCCTACAGATGTTAATGGATTGTTGTAAAAAACCTGTTGCTGTGCACATAACGTAGAAAGTGGGTCCCGATCATCAGTCGTCTAAATTTAGCATAGGTTAAACTTGATGGAAATATGTATTTTTTTCAACCTCATCTACAATGTAACTATGTAACTTGGGGAATCCCCTAATAAGTCTGTTAATTCTACACCATTAAGTTACTATCTTTGAACCAAAAATGTATTTGACACAGCAGGGATGTTTCACTATATAGGTTACATAGATGAATATTGGAGCACTTTCTAATACAGTAACATAAGAAAAACATAACTTTTAATACTCATGCTCCTGACTCTTGGGCAAACCTGCCGCTATCCTTACAGAATGGAAGGAGTGGACCCTCAGGATTTTTAAATTGAAGTATTTATTTTACCATAGCAAAAACCAACGTTTCGCATGTACAGCCTTTCTCAAGGACATGACTACATGAAACTTTGTGATGCTTATGTTCTTAAGTGAATGTTGCCTGGAGGTTTAGGATCACCCACTTCTGGCCAGGGCGTGCGCAGGATTGGGTCCTCGAAGTGACATCAGGAGACCTCCGTGTGTGCACATATTGCTTTTAGGGCACATTTGTGAGTGTAAGGACGGGTATGCGGATGCCCGGGCCTCATCGGAGAGATGGTGATGTCATAGCCCTTTCTAGTGGAGATGTACAGCTGTGAGCACTCAAAGGTCTCCTAACTTCTGATGGACCGAACCCACAGACGCTCCATCCCAGATGGGGGTGGTCCTCTACCACACGGTTATATTCACTTATAAATATGAACATCACGGTGTCTAATGCAGCCATGCCCTTGAGAAAGGAATTAAAAAATTAAAAGTGCTCACTCTTCTAATTCCATTCATTATATAGGTTAATAAAAGGTAATATTTTCACAGTAGGGCTGTTATAAATAATATAACACTAATAATTTATATTTACTAACACTAGTTATCAATAAGAATACACATAATTTGTTTTACAGTTATATTGTATTAATCAACATGACGCAATGTGTCATTAAATTTCAAACAACGAATTATGCATCACACTGAAGCCTTCATACACACAGCTCACATTTTATGAAGGTTTGTATTACTTTGTGCACTGAAATGTTAACTCCCCCCAAAACATAAAATATGATCTTCCTCCAATGAACCCCATGTTGGTGAAACGGGATTCTCTTTTCACTAATGCTATTAAAGGCGTCCAGGTTGCTGACTATTGGAATATTCACATTGTTATTTTTAATTATTTAAATTTAAAAAATGTAGAATGTGTATCATCTTATATGCCTGCAGTTCTGTACTCTGGGATAACTAGGAACGTCCTCTGTTTGGTTTCTTCTCCTTTAAAATTCAACATATTTCTTTTTGCTCTCGACTAGTATGACTATGCCTTCATGCTGCGTGACTGGAATACCTGCGGTCACTGGCAGGGTGCTGTGCATGCTCAGAGTTCCACTACAACCATCAGCACAAAGATTTGTTTAGTGCGATTGTTTGCTGCTTTTGTACAATGCACTATTTTATTTCATTTTGTTTCATTAGTGTTGAGTGCTCCTCTTCTGCCACTGCCATGCACCTCAGTGGTGTGGAGAAGGTACAGTGGGGGCATCAAATGTAGAATGACCCACAGTTGAGTACAATTTTGCAATGCAGGCAAAATTCCCATTGGTTTTCCATTGTATGAGACAGCGGTGCACAAAGTGGGGGGCGCTGAATTTTTCTGGGGGAGGGTGGGGGCGGTTGCAGAAGACCCATACTCTTCCCCGAGGCATTTAAATGAAATGCCGGGAATCGCGTGAGGCCCCTGCAACTCTAAAACTTACATTGACTCTGCCGGCGTCACTCGTGTTCATTGCAACGTGGCGTCAAATGACACAGTGGGGTCATATGACGTGACGGCACACGCGTCAAATGATGCTGCGGGTCACGTGACATGACGTCACATGACCCCGCACGCAAGGTAAGGAGGGGGGGAGCAGAACGTAGGAGAGTAGACAGGGAGGGGGGGGAACAGCAAAAAAGTTTGCGCGCCCCTGGTATAAAATACTAGCTTAAAGTACCCAGTGTTTCTATGGAATTCTCAAGAAATTAACCTTGACCCTTCACTCCGTCTCTCACCCCATGCGCCCTCTTCTCTCTCTCCCTCCCTCCTCTTCTCCTCTTCTCCCCCCCTCTTCTCTCACTGATTCCCCTCTTCTCTCTCTTTCCTACCCCCTTTTTCTCTCCCTCATCCTCTCTCTTACTCTCCTTCCCCTCTTCTCTCTCTCCTACCCCCTCTTCTATCCCTCATCCTCTCTCTCTCCCCCTCTTCTCCCTCCCTCCCTCCCATCACTTTCCTTTAATACCTTATGGTTATGGTGTCCACAATTCTTTCCACCTCTTTCTCCTCAGCATTCTTACCATCTTAGGCTGCGGTCCCAGTCATGTCTGTGACACGCGCGCCCGGCGGGGGGAGGGGGGGGGGTGGCGCGTGCACAGCGCTAACCGCAATCTGCGGTATCCAGGAAAGAGAGAGAAGCTTGTGATGGGAGGGGGCATGGTCGGGGATTTGCGGGGGCGTGGCCATTACGTCACAAGGCCGGTTCGCCCTCATTGGGTGAACCGCTGGTGGGGGCATGGCCACGCCTCCGTCGCAAGGTTTGAACTCAATTTGATTGAGTTGTAAAAAACCTTGCAGCACGGCGCGGCTGCACCTTCAGCGTGAAGGTGACTACTGGGCCCAGCCCCATTGAGGGGCGCTGCTTACATAAACAGCGCACGCCGAGCCGTGCGCTGTGGCAGTTACTGGGGCCGCAGCCTTACCAACTGAATGCCTCTCTTTCTTCATCTGCTTTCTGTGTAAACGTTAAAGCTATCAGACTCTCCTTATCTGCAACCAGGTTATGTGCATTATGATGTCACCAATATTATGTCAGTGCCAGATACATGGCCTACCCCTAAGAAAAAAATTAAAACAGCGATCTAAAAAAGGAATTACCAGTGACATGTGAAATAAGGTGATATGAACCGTGAGTGGATACATGTGACTTATACTGTATATAATCAGTGATAGTGAAAGTGACAAAATAAGTGACAATGAAGTGCAAACATGCAAAATAGTATATGCTGCTCAAAAACCCTTTAAGGGACAGTCCACAGGATTCTCTCTTGTATTTTTTATGTACATCACCGATTGAGTTGCGCTCCCCTTCAACCATCCCAAGCTATCCCTAAGAACACTGATGATGACAGATACTCAGGAAGGAAAATCAGAGGGAAAGTATTAAACAGTATTTAGCAGTGTGCGGAATCCATCTCGTCTTTGTGTGTGTTATATGTCAGTATGCTTGTTGATGTAAGAATGAACTTTGCTCCAGAGAAGGGGGGATATGGTCTGTGCCTTGTTGCTCAAATACTCAAGTGTTTTGGTTAGCTAAAAGGAACCAGTTTAGGGTAGATGAATTGATCTTTGGAGTTAGCCTGGGATAGATAAGAAGACCTGTAATTTGATTGGTTTGGAAGAGGATTATCCACTCGCATACAGGGAATGCTGTTATGTGATGTCATTATATCCTGCCTAGTAACCTATGTTAAAACAAAGGAATCTAAAAATGTATATAAAGCCTGCATGGACACTCTTTTGGCAGAGTGTCTAATGGACAACTTTCATTTATGATCATACTCTGTGCTGTAAGAGCACGTATTAAACTACGCATTATCAAACGCACCCTTGTTTGTGAGTTTGCAGTTGTTTCACCTATTGTGCCGTGTTTAACTGTATTCTACAAATATGACCTGTCAGTTTCCAAAAATGATGCAAAAAATGTGCAGTTTGGTATAATAATTCATGCCGGACTCTCACAATAATGCTGGATAAATGAAATACTATAGTTACAGATAAATACAGTAAATGTTTTATTTGCATTTGCTCTGTGTATGTTAAATAAATCAAGCTAAATCATAAGTAATGAACTTTGTGGTTTTCTTTGTGTTGCCATGTTCAGGGTTTTGCATCCCTTTGCTGTCCAACTATTACTTCTTCAGCCAAATCTGCAGTGGCATGAATGGAACAATCCATCAAATGTAAGAAAGTATTTCTTAGATATGACCTAGCTGTGCTGCATAAAATGGACCAGTACGTCAAAACACTTTTCTCTCTGATACATGTATCCCCTACATCAAGAGTGGCCAATTTCAGTCCTCAAAGGCCACCAACAGGTCACATGTTCAGGACATCCCTCCTGCAGCACAGATCCCCAGTCATAATGTCTTTTCATAATGACCAAGCCACTGATAGAACCACCTTTGCTGAAGCAGGGATATCTAGGAAGCTTGACCTGTTGAGGGGCCCTTGAGGACTGGAGTTGGCCTTCCCTACCCTACATCTTTAAGTTCAATGTGTGATGCATCTTATATCTACAATAGTATCTATGAACATTGCTGAATAAAGCTTCGGATTGGTTAATGTCACTGAACTTATATTTAATCCTGACTACAGTACCTATTATATCGCCCAATATCTTTTCTTCCCAGCTCGCCTGAAATCCGGGCCTGCAAATTGATATGAAATGAATCACTACAGAGCAAAATATACGAAGAAAAACGCAGTAACCTGATTAGCCTTGCTGTTTGCTGCTCAAAAATCTAGAAAGCTTATAATAAATGAGGCTGTCTTTCAGCGCATCAGGCCTGCAAGATACTTATCGATCACATTCATTTCCAGAATGTCTCCAACGGCCCTGTTTGTGAATTTGTCAACGCAAGAAAGACGGTCTAAATCTCAGAAAAATAACAGATATAAATAAACTGGGATTCTGAGTAATATCACTCATCATAGGCACCAACAATGCAGCATTGCACGGCTAAGGGAGAGAAAAACCTAAACTCAAAATGATCAAAAGAGGGAAGCGCTCTCCATAAGTCATATAATATTTGCATGTCAGTATTTATGGAATTAAGCCACCATTGTGTTGGTGTATACACTAGTTTATATTATTCTATTACCACAAAGAAAACATGACCTAGAAATAATGCAGGTAGGTTATTTATCCGGGCAAATATTTCCCTTACAACAACAGTGTTTAAAGCAACAATACTACATCCCCCCCCCCCCCAATTTTTTTAAAATATGTAAAGCATGAAACAATGTATCTGTCAAAATCCTGATTGTGTGCCTAACATAATACCCACCTTTCAGTTTCAATCAATCCTTCAGTCAGTGTAACTCGGCAGCTACAATGTATTCTTATATTACTAAGGTAAAATTATCTATTGTTACAGTTTGCAGCTAAAACTGTCGGGAACATTAGCAACAAATGATCACAAACAGGAAAGTGTTGCAAAGCTCTTGCACTGCTTGGGAGGTGGGATAAAACCTGCTATAGGAATGAAACAATGCTTTAAAACTCATTAAAAACAGCATTAAGAGTTGAATAAAAAAAGTAAATAAAAAAATAAATCAGTCACTATTATCTAATACTACAGAACTGATTTATTCCATTCCAGATACAGATTTATTCCTAATAAATCTTCTTTTACTACGACCTGATGCACTAACGCTGTTGGTTTTAATGAATATAAAAAGTTCGATATAAGTGATGTAAAGGTGTAATGAGTTTCATTATTATTATCATCATTTATTTCCAGACAATGTAGCACTTTACAGTCAACATATGAACAAGGTTTGAGACACCTCCTGTGCTACACATATAGGGACGCACTACAGAGCAGACACTCCAGTGTATAATGAAATGATTCTATTATATTGATGATTTTATTAGATCGTTGTATTAGACACAGGAGTGCTTGCTCTTTATTACCAATGTCAGATGTGACTGATTAGTTTGGTAATGGTGGAGTTAATCTGGTTAGCTTATGTGCTTCTTTTTCTGCCTTTCTAACTATTACAAATAGATACCTATTGTATTTCTTCAAGGGACCTTACACTTAAAGAGGCAATAGTAGCAGGTAATTGTTTTTTGGGGGGGGGCGTTAACATAGGAATGAAGCAGGAGGTCTCCGAAGCTGGACACAATTAATTTCAGCTCCGGGGATCCCCTGCATCCTGAGATACTTATCTCCATAGGGGGTGCCGGTAGCCGCTCCGCTTGGCTAGCAGGGATTACGTAATGGCGGAGTTTCAAAGATCCCGCGCCCTACGGGCCACTAGGAAGCTGTGACATCATCCAGTGAGGCTTCCTATTGGTCCATGTAACAACAACTTTATTTATATGGTGTTTTTCTCCCAATGGGACTCACAGCGCATCACAGTTACAAAAAGGGAAAAAGAAGAAAACAACATTCAGGCTAATAAGAGACCAAACACAAGGAAAGACACAATACAGGATAGGACGGTGCTGTAACTATTAAATGTCGGACAGGTTGGGGTTCATTAAACTAAGCCGAGATACCGGCTCCCCCTTCGTATGTCTGTATCTTCAGAAGCAGGGTGTCCCCAGAACTGAAATTAATGGGGTTCAGCTCCGGAGACTCCCAGCTTCAATCCTATGTTTAAAAATAATAATACATTTAAGTGTGTAGAGTAGACCAGATATAGCTATGGCTACAGTAGATACAATATAATGATAGATATAACATATAAACAAAAATAGCCCAGCACTCACTGTCTGTAGAAAATAGAACAAATGAACAGGATAATGCCAAAAAGTGTGATTTAATGTGTAACACAAACAACCAATACCAGAACTGCATACCCTACATCAAAAATGGTATAAAGCAATAATCAATCAATAAAAATAGGCAAAATAGGAAAATAAGGAGGAGGGAGGGGGGAGGGGGTGGGTGATAGGGTAGGTGCACAGAGATACAGTAAGGGACAAGACAACATATAGGTGGGTACAATAGTGGGGAAGTAGCAGGGGGGCAACGTTTCGGGGAACACCCCTTCGTCAGGCCCGTTCCCCCTCTCTCCAATGGAACAGAGGGGTACTTCCCTGTCCCCCAGGCCCACAACAACCGCGTAAAGTCCCAATAAAAGACTAAAACAACCCCCACACAAAAAGTAAATAAAGGCACAAATGAACAACCAAACAACTTGGTATAATAGAGAGTAAGGTAGGTGTCCATCTTTGATGTGGGAGAGCCTGCCAGAGATCCAGTTGTGAATGTGTAAAGCGCTTGCAATTGGAATGGGGTTATAGGGCTAGTTAGGTGAATAGATCATTAGAGCAATATTATAATGAGATTTATCAAAATGTGTAGTTTTTCTCTCTTGTGATATAGTGATAGTGACTAAGGCGCTAAACACTAAAAGTGATCACTAACAATAAAGTGACAATTAATTTAACCAACCAATAATGTTGATAGTGAAAAATGAGTGTGCAAATACATGTAACGTGTTAAATAAATCAAAAAAGGTTGTAACTCCCTGCTCGAACCCTACTGGCACTGCCTGTCTTCACTGGTCCCCAAATCACAGGACCCCAAATTCACTGGTACTCCTGACGAAGCCGCATACTCTACTGGCAAAACGCGTAGAGTACGACCACCCAGAGAAGGAGAGACGAGGTGCCGAGTGACTGCCCATCCCAGAAGCCAAACTGGAAATGACGCGACGCTCTGGAGACCGCGATGGAGCTGGGCAGCAGAGAGTGATCGGGAGGCAGACAGCCGAACACAGAAGTATCTCCAGAATACACCAGATGCCCAACGGAGGCGGGGGGGTGAGGATAGTTCCAGTTTTGGGGTGCATGGTAAGAGAAGGAGGAGCGGCCGGATACTTTGTTGAACCTTGGGAACATGAACAGTCTTTTGGAGTCAGGTCTCAGATGATACGTGCTGCATGTGGTAGGGGTGAGGAGCTTGTTCAGGTAGCTGGGTAGCTTGCCCAGAAAGTATTTGAAGGCAAGACAGGAAAGATTAACTTTGCGCCTAGACTCAAGTGATGACCAATCCAGTTCTTTGAGCATTTCTCAGTGATGTGTGCTGTTGTTGCATTGGAGAACAAAACGGCATATTGAATTGTAGAGGTTATCAAGTTTGCCAAGGTGGGTTTGGGGAGCCGAGACATATACTATGTCCCCATAGTCGATAATTGGCATTAGCATCTGCTGTGCGAAACGCTTTCTGACCAGCAGACTTACTGTAGGGAGGATTTGTTCCTGTTAAGTACACCTAGTTTGGCATAGGTTTTGAATGTCAGGGTATCAATGTGTATCCCAAATGTTAAATGGGAGTCAAACCATATGCCCAAGTCTTTAAAACTAGTAACAGGAGTTAGGGTGGTATTAGAGTTGGTTCCGATCTGGAGCTCAGTCATTGGAAGCTTTAAAAATGTAGCCTTTGTCCCAAATACCATTGTTACAGTCTTGTCAGTACTGTATTTAAAAACAGTTTGTTTTGGGAAATCAAATTTTTAAGTCTCAAAAAGTGAGATTGAAGTATGTGTGCAAGGTCGGAGAGGTTAGGGCTGTGGGCATATAAGATTGTGTCATCTTCATACATGTGTATTGAAGCTCCCTTACAAGCTGTAGAAGATCATTGATGAACACTGAGAAGAGTAGGGGCCCCAGAACAGAGCCTTGCGGGATACCACAAGTGATATCTAGGGGGTTGGAGTTAGAGCCTGAGATAGACACATGTTGGGATCTACCTGATAATTAGGAATGAAACCAGTTTAAATCATGCTTCCCTATTCCAGAGCTCTGGAGTTTGTTAAGCAAGATAACATGATCAACAGTATCAAAAGCTATTGCAAAATGTAGGAATATTGCAGTGAGTTGTCCCAGTTCCATTCCACACTAGATTTCATTGCAAACTTCTAGCAGGGTAGTTACATCACACTGGGTCTACAAATCAGTCCAATTTTGTGCCAAGTCATTGCTAGCCCACCTCTCCAAGGTAGCTCAGAGAGGTCTATCCTCAAAGCTATTGCACATGTGCAAATGCATATCTCCAACCTGCTGAACTAACAACAGAGCAGGGGAGATAACCCCAAACATTGCCGGCTGAAAGTGTGCCTGTACGCAAACGCAGGCGTCCGCGCACCATATAGCTGATCTAATCTACAACATACCAATGCTTCCGCCGTGCTGCTCTTCCTCTTTGTATGCACGATCACGTGCTGCATTGCCTGACACATGGTCCGTTTGTTACTACACCTGTGCATGCACGTGCACATGCGCAGTAAGTCCAGGCTCCAGTCCAACAGTTCCCCTGGTAACTGTCAACAAAGTAAGGCTGTACACATGTGCAATAGATCACCAACCCAAGGGTTGCCAAAAAGTCGCAACTGAAGCCTCAGTGCACTGTCAATCAGGGGGAAGGGGGAAATGGGGAAGAAAGGAAGCAGGAGGGCATGGGAAAGGGCACGGGGTGGGTGGGGGTGCAAAGGGAAAAAAAGAGGGGGAGGTGAGGGAGGGTAGAACAAGGAGCTGGAGATAGTATGAATCCTCAATAAGCAGCATCTAGTGCCCAAGATTCAGCCAACAATGTAAACAGTTCCAGAAAAGCACACCCCCTGCAAAAAAAGGGGAGAAAGCGTTTCAAGCATCATGCTATTCAAAATCTGTGAAACATATACAGCACTTATTAGGAAATAAGCTAGCAACAAAATAAATACTTGAATTAAAATCCTCATAAATCAGCCCAACAGATCCTAATACAGATCTCACAACAGTACTACATAATCATCTACATCATAGAGAAACATAGTCTGTATTATCTAATCCGCTAAAAGAAAGAGACCAGGAGATGTCAACCTGTTATATCCATAATGTATAGAACATATCATCATGCCAACTTGTCATGTATTGAGGGAGCAATTAGAACCCCACATTTAGAACCCATGTAGCCGTCAAAGTTCAGGATAGAAACAGACATGGGACAAGTGAAGTTCTACAGTAGGTACCCAGCAATGTCAGATTAGGTCAAACAATACAGTATGTGTTAATATAGCGTTCAAGATCAGGTCCTATATTGTCTTAATTCAATCACTCCCCCCCATGTCAGACAGGTAACAGATGAATCCATGGCAGTCCAACTTCCACCGTCTGCACATTCCAGTATTTCATGGGTAATCTGGTATATATATGTAGCCTTTGTACCCCCCCCCCAAGTGAGATTGGGGTGGGTATGCTTCTTCAGCTACTTCAATAGGGATTGGGCTGTACCTGTTGGTAAACAGGAGGGCTGAGTGATGGTGTGAGGACAGGACAGGATCACAAGTTACCTTTGTTCTTGCTTGGTGCAGCACCTCCAGTCAGCATAGATCCTCTGTGAGAGCAGGGGATAACCCATACTGACACCTCTTCTTCTTTGGTAGACAGTGAATCACACATCATTTCTATTTTCTTGTCTTTATTGCTGGCAGATCTTATTACAGAGACATTACATCCTTCCCTGCTTGCTGTGCCCTGACTCGGGCTTTAGGCCCACTTCAGGTTTGTTGGACCTCTCCTCACATCTCCTTGTGAGATGGAGGCCAGATGTTCCTCACTCCACAGAGGGAGGAGAGAGAATGACAAGGACCACCCACAATTTGGGAAAGTGCCACTATTAATATCCTTTGGGGAGTGTCTGTAATACTGACTTATAAAAAGCCAGATCTGGATACTGATAGGCCCTCACATCCAGTGTGTGGTCCAATTAGTACCCACCCCTTCAGGTTGCACCCTCTGGCAGTTGCTAAGGCCCGCCCTTGGATACTTATCAAAGTCTGCAAAAGCAAACAAGGCCTTAGGCAGGAATTATCCCACCCACTGCCTGCACTTAACAGGGCTTACAATAGTAGGGCCCAGTAAAAGACATAGCGGAAGGGAGGCTATTATATATATAAATATATATATATAGTCAAATAGAACAATTGGCACTCCATAGGTGCTGATAGGCTGTAGGTGCTTGTCCCATATGGATAATATAGACATGCATTACTGTTCCGAAGTCTGGTAAAGCAAGAGACAGCACTCAATTGTATAAAACTTCACAAAGTGTATTAGTGAAAATAGTGGTACATCAAGAAACCCAACGTTTCGGTCCTTCAAAATGGGACCTTCCTCAGGGGGATACAAGTGTGTATATATATATATATATATATATATATATATATATATATATATATATATATATATATATATATATATATATATATATATATATATTTAAAAAAAAAAAAAAAAAAAAGGAGAGAGAGAGAGAGAGAGAATATGTAAATATATGAATGCAACGTGCTAGTGTATAATTAATTAATGACTTAGTGAATAATACTGTTTGTGTAAAAACAATGAATATTGAAATATATAAAAGGAAGAAATATAGAACCAGTCCTTTCAGATAGTCCAACAATTGATGGGAATAAATTACTGGTGCGTGGGTCTCCGGCTGCTCTCAAAGGGGATGAACCACATCCAATGGGAACCTAGAGGAAAAATAGAGGAGAGAGTGCACGCCCCATAGTGTAAAACCGTACATTTATAATTGGGAAGGAAGGGGAGGGGAAAGAAAATCACTCACAAGGGTAAGTAAAATATAAGCAGTTTGTGAATATATCACCACCAATCTGGTCCGAGATTAGAATCCAAATGTAACTTTATTAACAAGCGAAAACTAAAACACATAAAATACATTATACAACCGCGATAGGTGATTCTAAAACGAAAAGATTTTTCATCAGATTGTGCTACTCTTGTTCATACACCCTCAAATCAACATAGAACTGTGTGATCTATGTTGATTTGAGGGTGTATGAACAAGAGTAGCACAATCTGATGAAATTTTTTTTAGTATGTTGTTCGGTTTTAATCTTCTTCATGCACTAATATCCCTCTTTTCGTTTTAGAATCACCTATCACGGTTGTATAATGTATTTTATGTGTTTTAGTTTTCGCTTAATAAAGTTACATTTGTTTTTGTTATGTTGCCATTGACAACTGATAATATGTGCAAACCGGGCCATTTGACTCCTCCCTGCCACTCTCCCATTGGTGGAGAAGGTAGTCCGGTGGACCAATGAGATACTGGCGTGGGGTATTTAAACCTTCCGATTTCCACCTGTCTATATTCCCTGATGAAGAAACCTACGGGTTTCGAAACGCATTGGATAGTGTATTAGCATCTTTGCATCTTTGCCTTCATCTACACTGCCCCACAACGGTGAGCTGATCCAGTAAACCGGCGCAAGTACCGGCGAGAACCCTCCGGTGACGTCACTGATCCGGAAGTGCCTGAACGGAGGGGAGAGAGAGGATCCCAGCCGGCGTGGAGTTCCGTTTGAAGCAGCAACTTTTGTGTGAGCTGCAGACGTGTTGAACTCCTTGTAGGAGCAGGGACTTTCAAAGACTCCATACTTACCCAATAGGAACCGGTGGTCACGAAGCAGCTTCCAATACCTGTGAGGACATCTGATCCGGCTTCCACGTGGTGTTTGGGTAACATTATCCCGAAAATGCTTGTTTAATATCACCTTGATGTACGCACAATACGCACCTTATCAATTGTTTATGTCAATATAATTTTTAATGCACTATGAGAGTTGTGCGCTGTGTTTTTTGTGTCTTTACTGCAGCTGTCTTTAGCTGTTGTTTGTTCGTGGGTCTTTCTGCCTTATGTTTTGTCTTCAGCAAGTGAAATGCATGTTCGATCAGGTTGAGATCAGGTGATTGACTCGGCCATTGCAGAATATTCCACTTCTTTGCCTTAAAAAACTACTGGGTTGAACTGGGAGCTCCGGTCTCAGAGCAGCCCAAAATGGCAGCCAGCCGAGACTGACGGAGGGGAGGCAGGGTGCTGGATGCCGGCTCGGTCGGAGGCGCACGGAGGTGCTCGTCCCTGCCTGCTGCCCCCCCCCCCATACTGCTGAGGACACAGGATCCTTACCCGACCACCTTACCTCTACACTGACGGGGAAATAACCCTGGCGCTGTGCTGAGAGCTGCCCACGGAGCCGCATTGAAGGGAGCTGTGGCCATTTTGGATCGAGGATCCGCGGAGGTGCCTGTATCTCTGCATCTCCGCCCGGCACCCCAAACTACTGGCACAGGGCTGCTTCAGAGAGGGGAGGACCTGCAAACAGGCTGCGGCGCAGGTGCCGTGAGCCTCCCTTTCATCCCCAAAGGGGCCTCCCTTTCATCCCCAAAGGGTCCACCCTAAGGCTGCAGAACCAAGTGCCGTCATTTGGGGTCACATAAACCCCCCCTCCCCCCTCCCCTCAAATAAAGACGCAACAATCCACCCCCTCACTCCCCCAAATAAAGAAAAATAAAGAAAAGTGAAGCACATACATAAAGGCAGACTGAGAAGGCAGGGGGCCATTTTCTATTCAGAGACCCACCAGGATGCAACCGGACACTGCTCTCCCCAGGTCAATTGACAATAGCAAAAAACCCTAAACCCAGCGACCAGAGCAGGGGGGGTGGTCCCCACAACTAGGGAGACAGACCAGAGGGGCACATCACCACAGCTGCAAGTGGGAGGAGGGGTGACCATCTCACATTGAGCTGCTGAATTAATCATACTGCCACGGTGCAAAGACCCCATATATCCCCTCATAATCTGGGCTTCAAAGACTAAGGGTTAAAGATTAACCATAACAGAGCCTATACACACATTTTATAGGATACCTAATACCACAGACCCTGAATGATAAATAAACTACGGTCAATAAACAGTACCACCTGCAGTGATATAGATGGAGGGGTCCCGGCCTCGCACCACTTGGGAACTACCGAAACAGAAGTAATTAAAACAATGATGTTCCGAGAGCTTCCGGTGACGTCAGGGAACATGGTCGGATAGTCGAGGAGCTCCCGCCACCCTCACAAGCAAATTGCATGATCGAGCGACCCAAACCACACAAAAAGCATACAAAATGCACAAACAACTTAGCAGACGTTAGGGAAGATGCCGGCCCACCCAATAGGGACCCAAGGCCCAAGAGTCACAAAATACTTTACCCCCGCGCACCGCCCCATTGAACAGAGCGGGGACTCCCAAGATGTCGCAGAAGAAGCAGCCCATGCGGCCCTAACGGACTTAGCCCCCGACTCAGGCGCAGAAGACTTACAAGAACCGGGGCTGAACAAACACTATTTCGAAGCCCTCTTCCAAAGAATGCATAAGGAGCTACGCAAAGAAATCCAAACGGACATGAACATGGCGCTGGAATGCCTGAGAATGGAAATACATGGGCTTTCTAACCGCACTGAGGTGCTGGAACGCAAAGTCACAGACGTAGTTGGCACACAACACGCAACAGAGGACGAAGTCATAAGACTCGGCCAAGAAGTCGCAGACCTGAGAGACGCCCTGGAAGAACAAGAAGACAGGGACCGAAGGCAAAACCTGAGAATCAGGAATATACCAGAGACGATCACCGCCGAGGGGCTTCATGCCTACCTTTGCAAACTATTCCTACAACTAGCCCCAGACCTGTCGGAGCATGATCTCCAGATGGACAGGGCGCACAGAGCGCTGGGCCCCAAACCTGCGGACCCTGAACGACGCAGGGATGTAATCATAAAGCTCCACGCTGCTACGCCGATGCTCGCCACAAACCGGGACCGGACCGCGGGGCTGAGGTGGGGTTATATAATCACCGACCTTAGTCACGCAGACTGATCCGGAGTGCGCAGTTCATAGTCGCAGTAGTCGTAGTACATCGCAGGGTCAGGATTGGAGAAGGCAGCATCGTCGTTAATGAAGCAGGAGTTCGGCAACAGGAAGTCAGGAGTGCCCCACTTCAGCTTAGGAGCGTGAGCGCGGGGGTGGCTTCTGCACGAGGAGCGGCCTCGGCCCATGATGCCGATCTCAGCAGGAGGAGACAGCAGGCTGGCCGAAGTTCACCGCAGGGCAGCGTCGGGAAGAACCAACGCTTCAGCGCAGAAGTCCAAGGCAGGCCTCTGCAAGAGGATCGCAGCAGGCCGCAGGAAAGGAAGGGTAGCCACTGCTAGGAGGGAATGCAGCAGATACCAGTGCTGGCAACAACGCTTCAGCAAAGACGTCCAGGGCAGGCCACTGCAAGGAGATAGCAGCAGGCCAGTGCTGGCATCAACGCTTCAGCACAGACGTCCACGGCAGGCCACTGCAAGGAGATAGCAGCAGGCCGCAGGAAAGGAAGGGTAGCCACTGCTAGGAGGGAATGCAGCAGTTACCAGTGCTGGCATCAACGCTTCAGCACAGACGTCCCGGGTAGGCCACTGCAGGAGAATAGCAGCAGGCCGCAGGACAGGAAGGGTAGCCACTGCTAGGAGGGAATGCAGCAGTTACCAGTGCTGGCATCAACGCTTCAGCACAGACATCCAGGGTAGGCCACTGCAAGGAGATAGCAGCAGGCCAGTGCTGGCAACAACGCTTCAGCACAGACGTCCAGGACCAGGCCTCTGGATTCTCAGGAACTTGGAAGGTAAGAACGCTAGGAGAGAGGCCTGGGGTGGTTTGTGGCAGAGACAGTAACATGAGGTAGGAATAGTTATGCTCGGCGCTGGTTCAGAGCCAACGCCTAGAATATAAAGGGCGGAGATCCAATCACAGGAGGAGGGTGTGTGAGAATTCCTCCAATGAAAGAGCACAGGGCAGAAGCTGCAATGAGAGGCAGCACCTGTGCCATAGATTGCCAGAGGAAGCTTGCAACTGCACAGGTCTGCAAGGCTGCAGTCAAAGCCAGTAGTGGATTCCTTACAGTCCCCCCCCCCCCCTTCAGGTGAGGCCTCCGGACGAACAAGATCCATCACAGATTTGGGGGACATGGAATTGTTCCTAAACCTCCTTATGCGAGAGGTGGTGTTGAAAGCCCATAGTTTGTTGGGATTCCTTACAGTACCCCCACCACTGGGTGAGAAGCCTGGGTGAACAGGACCATTCATAGGTCTGGGAGACATTGAGTTGTTCCTGAAGTGTCTCCGGCGAGAATTAGGTCCACAATCCAGGTGTACATTGGCGCGTGCCATGAAAGACAGATGTGGTACTGCAGTTCTTGGTACATGAACAATGGGACCTGAGGGCTCTGGAATGGGAACATCAGAAAGGCAGTAGCCAGGTGTCCGGTGCATAGTAATAGTCCAAGAGTACGGGACACAGGACACAGATTGCCTGACAAAAACGGCAGAGGGACCTTCAGAGAAGGCAATGTCTTTGGTGAATTCAGCATGGAGGAAGTTGCGAGAGTCTTTAGCTTCCAAGGAATTCCGGGTGGTGGTTAGCAAGGGAATGGGGCGGGAGGGTTCACTACACACTATTGCATCGGTACTTTTGATACCAAGCAGGGTTGCTATCCCAAGCAATTTGCGAGAGTCTGTAGCAGTGTGTATGCAACTCTTGGTCATGGTACTGGCAGTTGAAGAAGGATCCGCTTCCTTTGGTTTGTGATCTTTAGAGAGAATCAAATCCGAAATTGTGGCCTTGGCGAAGGACATAATAAGCATGTCTATACCCATAGTGGACCTATAGAGAACAGGGACGGACGCTTCAGGTAAAGCGACGAGGTCCAGTAAGGGTGTCTTTGTCTTAGGGAGAGGCCAATTGCCATACAGAAAGGGCACTTTGGGCACCGCACAGAGACCTGCGAGTACGGAGTCTGTTTGAAAAGTGAGAAAACAGATTTTATCCAAAAAAAAAGGCAGGCGGTTAAGCGGTGCATCAACCTTAGGGAAAAAAGTCTTGGGGTTAAAGCTGGGTGCCTCCAACACAGAGAAAGAAGACAGAGAACTAGAGATTGGCTTCGGAGTGGAGGTCCCAGGTACCCAGGTCTCACATGATACTGTGGGAGAAGCAATGCAAATTGTTACTGTTTTAAACATAGGGTTTTTAACATCGGTAGCTCCAGGCACCTTTTTGAGAGGTAACCCTAGTTTTGGGACAGGACAGTCAATAGCAAGTACCCCAAGTATTGTGGAAGACACAGAGAAATATAAGTCCATTTTAAAGACGGGATCTTCTGAAAAAAGGGAAAGTTCCAAATGCGATACCCCTGAGTTCGTGGTAGTAGACATACAGTCAGTAGTGGATACCCCGAATACTGTGGGCGAATCAGCGTGAAACAGTATTATTGCAGGAATGGCCATCCCAGACTTAAAGTCATTTTTAATCATCCCGGAGGCTGTGGCATGATCCGAGAGAGAAACTGGGGTAAACTCTCCAACAGACACAAGGGACATCTTGCTTGTTTCAGAATTGGGTCCCTGAGAATCCCTAGTGAGGGCATCAGACTCCATGGGAAACTTAGTGACAGGGGTTTTGGAACTGATTAAAGGATTTGCAGGTATCACAGATTTAATAGGAGAAATACCTTGCAAAACAGAAATTTTGGTAAAGGTGATAGGCATCCCAGATAGGACAGACAGAAGTAAGCTAGGCAAGGTTGCTTCTATAACAGAAGATTTGGCAGCGGCAAAGCTTAACTCAGCGGCTGCTGGAGAACTTTTAACTACAGTGAGAAGGGACTGCAGATTTACAAAGTCAGGGATAAAGGGAGTCTCAAACTTGAAAGCCTGATCCTTCAAAAAGAAGGGCCCTAACTTTAATGGTACTGAGGGAGCAACAGCAGATACGCTGATCTCAGAAGGGGTCACTTGGAAAGGAGCATAATATGTACTGTTCGCTTTAAACCCTAGGATTTGAGAAAAGGAGAACTCAGACAGTGCAAGTGGGGCAACCACGACTGTGCTGGTCTCTGAAGTGGGTATTTGGGAAAGAGTGTCTGGGACATCAGAAACGACAACAGATTCCACGAAAAGGGGTCTATGCTCAGAAGCAGGGGTCTCAGCTCTCTGAGTGACAGACGGGGTGAGTGAAATACCTAGGAGTAGGGATTCTGCGAACAGGTTTAGAGAAACAAATGGCTCCAGAATACTTTTTACTGGAGCCAGTATTATTGCCGAAAGTTCAGGGGGCATAGCCCCGAGAATTTTAGCCGAGTCAGAGGACAAAAGGGGTTGATCCTCTGAGGCTAAGGAGGTGTCCCTGACTGACGAACTAAAGGGATCTACCAAGGAAGGTTCACAGGGCTGACCTGCAGGGGTTAACATAGGAAAAACCCCAGGGGTTAAATTACTCTGTACCTGAGAATCAGAGAAATAGAAGCTAGTCTCCGAGAGTGGGGTCATAGGGGGTTCTGCCTCTTGCCCTAGGGACCTATCCTTAGACTGCGGAATACTAGGGTTAGCAGTAGGAACCTCACAGAGCAGACTAGCAGGGGTTAATACAGAAAAAACCTCGGAAACAGAGCTTAGAATTTTTGGTTTAGGAAAAGAGGGCAAACAGGATTCATTCTCTGGTGCTAGGGAAGACACACTGACCTGGGGACTGCAGGGATTTACAGTGGGGGACGCATAAGCCTGACTAGCAGGGGTTAAGACCGAAATAACCTCAGGGACAGAATTTAGGGAGGTTAACTCGGGATTAGGGAGCGTGGCAGCTTCTTCCTTAGCGGGCAGCGACAGAGAAATGGTTTGACCATTCTTAGGAGAGAGAGGTACCCCCACAGGTTTAGCAACAGAACTGACAGAAAAGGATTTTTGAATAGTCTTTAAAACAGATACTGTTTTTCAAACAGGGACTGGTCCGCAGCCTGGGACATAGGTACAGTTAAACATTTACCAACCCCCACCACGGCGCGGTCCGGTTTTGGGCCGAGCATACTGTTACGCCGATGCTCGCCACAAACCGGGACCGGACCGCGGGGCTGAGGTGGGGTTATATAATCACCGACCTTAGTCCACGCAGACTGATCCGGAGTGCGCAGTTCGTAGTCGTACATCGCAGGGTCAGGATTGGAGAAGGCAGCATCGTCGTTAATGAAGCAGGAGTTCGGCAACAGGAAGTCAGGAGTGCCCCGCTTCAGCTTAGGAGCGTGAGCGCGGGGGTGGCTTCTGCGCGAGGAGCGGCCTCGGCCCATGACGCCGATCTCAGCAGGAGGAGACAGCAGGCTGGCCGAAGTTCACCGCAGGGCAGCGTCGGGAAGAACCAACGGTTCAGCGCAGAAGTCCAAGGCAGGCCACTGCAAGAGGATCGCAGCAGGCCGCAGGAAAGGAAGGGTAGCCACTGCTAGGAGGGAATGCAGCAGTTACCAGTGCTGGCATCAACGCTTCAGCACAGACGTCCCGGGTAGGCCACTGCAGGAGAATAGCAGCAGGCCGCAGGACAGGAAGGGTAGCCACTGCTAGGAGGGAAAGCAGCAGTTACCAGTGCTGGCATCAACGCTTCAGCACAGACGTCCAGGGTAGGCCACTGCAAGGAGATAGCAGCAGGCCAGTGCTGGCAACAACGCTTCAGCACAGACGTCCAGGACCAGGCCTCTGGATTCTCAGGAACTTGGAAGGTAAGAACGCTAGGAGAGAGGCCTGGGGTGGTTTGTGGCAGAGACAGTAACATGAGGTAGGAATAGTTATGCTCGGCGCTGGTTCAGAGCCAACGCCTAGAATATAAAGGGCGGAGATCCAATCACAGGAGGAGGGTGTGTGAGAATTCCTCCAATGAAAGAGCACAGGGCAGAAGCTGCAATGAGAGGCAGCACCTGTGCCATAGATTGCCAGAGGAAGCTTGCAACTGCACAGGTCTGCAAGGCTGCAGTCAAAGCCAGTAGTGGATTCCTTACACACGCATACTCAGCCAAGGAGAAGATCATGGCTGCAAGCAGGAGAGCAAGAGATATCCAAGTGGAGAACATACCTCTACAGATCTTCAGCGACCTATCCAGATCCACGCTAGATAAAAGGAAAGAAATGAAGCCCCTCAGGAACATACTACAAGAAAGGGGAATCTCCTACCATTGGGGTTTCCCCTTTAAGCTGATCGTCCTGAAGAATGGACGTCACCACACAATTTCCAGACCAAAGGATTCGCCGGCGTTCCTAAAAGCGTTGGGGCTGAGTCAGCAACAGGACAACAGACCACCAGCCAAGTCCCCCACAAACAATGATGAGATGGAGGTTCCCCGGGCCTCTGAAAGGCTGGCCAATCAGAAGAACACAGAGGCCACTAAGTAACGGACATACCACCTGAAGCACGATGGCGGTCCCACCAAAGGGAACAACGAACTATGAAAGCAGCCCAAAAAAAAAAAAAAAGCAGAAAGAAGCGACGTCTCCCCAGCCCTTCGCTGACCCGAAGCAAGTACACCCCATCAACCACCTATCCGCCTATGGAACCTATTCTACAAACTTGCCCCCCCCCCTCCTCCCTGAAGCTTTGCCCGAACCTCCAATCCCACTACCCAGCAATTAACCAACACAGGTCAGACACCTCACCCCCACTCACCCACTGACTCCCCCCCCCCTCCCACTCTCCCCCCCTTTTTTTTCCCACCCCCCCTCCCAGATCCCCCCCCTTGATACCCCCCATCCCCCCTCTATCCCCACTCCCCACGACCCACTTGCTTCCCCCCCACCCACACATCCTGCCCCGAGATCCCGCAACAAACCCCATCAGTGAACTACTATCCACCCCACCCCATCGAGGAGGAAAAGCTCTCACTACTCACCTCATCGGAGCGCCAGAAGATATCCTGGTCGACCGCGTCCAGGCCGGTCAGCGTTCGATCGAAGTCCTGCCCGAGGCAGCGAGCTGATTGACCCTGCAAGCACCCCCGAGGAGGACAAGCACCACCTTGACCTATGGAGTGAACTGAGGTCCTGTTGACACATTCCACGGGCGCAGTAAGTGAAGCCAACCAACGCACCTGCAACACGCCTGCACGAACAGAGGACGCAGCCCCCTGTATGAACAGAAGGGGTAGACCCCATGTCTCCCTTCATACCCCCCCTCTCACTGGACGATGGGACGCAGTGACAGGCCTGCCACTTCACGGCCTGAGGAGCCCAGGTCGTATAAACCCTTCTTTTCCCATTCCCCCCCGGACTTTTGTCAATATGCTCTTTAAAAGCAGCCTAGTGGGGGAAAGTTAGCCGATTTAGAAAGAGCAATGAATATATTGTTTATCCAGGATGTACCTGCAACCCCTATACCACTCCCTTACATACCCCCCTGCTCCCCTTCCCCCCCGCGCTCCCCTTCCCCCCGTTCCCTTCCTCCCCGCTCCCCCTCCCCCGCTCCCCTCTCTCCCACCCCCCCCCCGCTACCTACCCATCCTCACTCCCGATCCCCCCGTTTTTTATTGTCTAGCCTTAAGCAACAATCAAAAGCAAAATGCAAATGTGGTAAGGTAGAAACCAAATGTTCATAACAAAAAACAATGAGGTAATGCAGATACTAGCAAATGGACTATGCAGAAATAAGATATAAGCAGAAGACAATTAGTAAATGCAAATGATATATGTAAGATGCCAATTGTTCACGTAAGAAATAGAGATGATAAGCAGACAAAAGCAAATGTACCCCCTAGCAATAGGATATATGTATCAGATGATAAGAAAATGCAAATGTCATATGATAAATGCCAAATGTTGTGTTTTTCCGTACAAGTTTTCAAAAAGAGAAGAGACAAAGGGTTGATAAAAAAAAAAAAAAAAATGTCTACCCAGCCCACATGGGCTCCTAAATAAGACAAGCCAGATAGGCATCCACCCCCTGACAAGTGGTTCCTTGCCCCTCCCCTGCCCACCCCCCTCTCTCCCCCCTCTCCCCTCCGCCCCCACCCCCCTGCCCCCCGCTCCTCAACCCCCTCGCTCTCCCTCCCCTCCCCCAAATGACAAGATACATGCAAAGACAGAAAGGGAACAACACGATCCCGAGCTAAGACAAACCAGACAGACATCCTTATCCTGTCCAGAGACTCCCCCCACCTCCCCTCCCCCCTTTTTTGCCCACCGCTCTCTCCCCCCATCCCAATCCCCTCCCCTCTCAACCCCCCCCTCCACCCCCTTCCCACCTTCCCCCCACCTCTCCCCTCCCCCCTCCCCCTTCCCCCCACCTCTCCCCTCCGCCCATCTCCCCTCCCCCTCCTCCCCCCCCTCTCCCCTCCCAGCCCCCCCCCATCCCCTCCCAGCCCCCCCTTCCTCCCCCCGCCAACCTCCCCCTGGTCCTATCCCTCCATCTTGAAGAGGAACGACGCACCTCTATAGCAGAGAAGTGGAAAATAGCATCTAGAGGAGACAGGGCTAACTCCGGGCCCAGAGTATCCATAAAGCGGGTTGATAAATATTGAACGCCCACAACATAACAATATAGACGATATAAATGTTGACCGACAAAATAGAGGTCTTAAAAAAGGTTTTGTTTCTTCCCAAGGTTTATGTTATGATGTTTAGAAATGTTTATAGGACACCACACTAAGTGGTCTCCATAGAAGTGGTTTTAAGTAAGTTTCACACAGAGGGTGTGGGACCCTCTTTCCGGTCTCCGACCGTTTTCTGAGTTCTGGAAGGATCTCTAGGGGCAATAAACCCCCGTACCTCTCTCGCCCACAGGGAAGAGGCCTACTTTCTAGGGCAATCTGAAGGCCCAACGACCCCCACCCTCCCTATTGTGTCTCCCTTACCCTCCCCCCTCCCCCACCCTCTCCCCTCTCCCCCCCCCTCCCCCACCCCCCCACTCGCCTACACAAACTCACCTAAGGCTCGCAGGACTAGTAGCCCTCCTTTTTCCAGATAAACGCAGGTACGGTCTCGGCCCCGGCTATGCTTTGGGAGGCACACAAGGCCTCAATTAGAGGATAATTAATCTCGATATCGGCCTATAAGAAAAAACAAAAAGCTAAACTCCAAACTGAACAAACAGATAAAATCAAACACCTAGAGCAGCAACACAAAACAACAGCATCCAAAAAAATACTAAAGCAATTAAACCAAACGCGAGCAGCTCTCAAACAAACACAATTAGAGGAAGTAGAAAGGGCCCTAAGATGGACAAAACAAAAATTCTTTGATAAAGGAAACAAAGCCGATAAGCTTTTAGCCTCGAAACTTAGAGGCATACGGGTAAAGTCACAAATATCCAAAATCCGCACAAAATCAGGGAAAATCACATATGACGAAAAAGAAATAGCCCAAGAATTTGCTGACTACTACTCTCAACTGTATAACCTACATCCTCTGGGCCAAAATCCGACCCCCTTAGAGACAATCTCGAAATACCTGGAGGAGTGCTCCCTCCCCTCCCTTTCACAGGCCGAACTAGATAAACTAAATAAAGACATTACCCTAGAAGAACTAACCGAAGCCATTAGCTCCCTCAAACCGGCAAAAACTCCGGGCCAGGACGGATTTTCTAACACTTACTATAAGACATTCATGCTGACTCTGTCCCCTTACTTGCTTGACATGTTCAACTCTTTCTTACAAGGAGAGCCAATCCCCGCTACCATCACTGCAGCAAATTTAGCCATTATCCACAAGGAGGGTCGAGACCCGCTCCTTTGTGGCAACTACAGGCCAATATCCCTACTTAACTCAGATCTCAAAATTTACAGCAAGATACTAGCAAACAGGCTCAACCCAATTCTCCCCAGACTCATTAATACAGATCAAGTATGTTTAGTTTCAGGAAGACAGGCCTCCGACAATACCCGCAAAATAGTGGATATCATCGACCACGTGCATCTCACAGGAACCAATGCAGTGATCCTGAGCCTCGACACGGAAAAAGCTTTCGACAGGATCAGATGGTCCTTCCTAGACCAAACAATGCTGAAGTTTGGTTTTAGTGGTCCCTATTTAGAGGGTGTTAGAGCCCTCTACCAAAACCCCACAGCATATGTAAAAATTTCAGGTGGACTATCAGACCCAATTACAATCAGAAATGGGATCAGACAGGGCTGCCCGCTATCCCCACTCCTATTTGCCCTAACAATTGAACCATTGGCAGCCAAAATTAGACAAGAAAAGGGCATCAAGGGGATTTCGATCTCCACAAAGAAATACAAAATTTCCCTATTTGCAGACGATGTGATTCTGACCCTCGCTGACCCCCACATCTCCCTCCCGAACCTACAAAAGGTACTCCACCAATTTGGAACAGTCTCTGACTATAAAATAAATATAGACAAGTCAGAAGCACTTAAAATATCCCTCCCAAACACAACGTGGAAGCTTTTGCAGTCCAATTATAAATACAAGTGGAGCACCACATACATCAAATACCTAGGTATAAGAATCTCGAGCTCCCATGGATCCCTCTATCAATACAACTACCCCCTACTATTTGATCAAATTAAAAAAGACTTAGAGTCGTGGAAAAAACATCAAATATCATGGTTCGGGAGAATAGTCTCCCTCAAAATGAACATCCTACCTCGGCTGTTGTACTTTTTCCAAACACTCCCTGTAGTCGTCCCACTAACAGCCATGAAAAATGTACAGGCCCAAATGTTCCAATTTATCGGGAATGACAAGAGACCGAGGGTCCCCAGATCGGTAATGTTATCAGCCAAACTAAGAGGAGGTCTGGGGGTCCCCGATGTGGTCAGGTACTACCTCGCAGCCCAGCTAAAGCAAGCCGTAGTTTGGAATTGTGACATGGCAGCGGCCCGCTGGCTCGAGATAGAAACACATTACGCAGCCCCGCTACCACTTCAGCTACTTCTGTGGTCCCAAGGAGGAAAAGAAGGAGGATCAAGGAGGTTTGATCTAGGAGCAATGAGATGCACGTGGGACTCCCCCTCACAAATCACCCCGATCTTTGGGAACCCGAACTTCCTGCCCGGGTGCTCCAAAAAGCAATTTGCCCAATTTCAGGGGCTTGGAATAAGGCTGGTTGCAGACTTGCTGAAAAATTGAGAGATTCTAATATTTAAAGAGGTACGGGACAAATACCAAGCTCAACACCTCCACCTATTCAAATACCTACTGTACAAATTAGACATTTTTTGCTCTCGCTCTCGCAGAACTCCAAATTTCCCCCACCCACCAGATTCGAAACACTATGCAGTAAAGGCAGGTATCAAAGAGGCCTAATCTCTGAGATATATAGGGGGATAGAGTCAGCATCAGAATTCCCGACCCACCACTATATGCAAAAATGGTCTGCGGACTTAAATATACAAATTGACAATGAGGAGTGGGAGGATATCTGGGAGATGGCAGCAAAAACCTCAATCTGCTCAGTAACAAAGGAGAATATCTACAAAATTCTATTCCAATGGTACCTGACCCTACCTAGACTGAGCCAGATCTTCCCCGGCACCCCACACCTGTGCTGGAGAGGATGTGGTCAAAAGGGAGACATGGCCCATATTTGGTGGACATGTCCGGAGATTCAGAGGTTCTGGGTTAGGATCCAGGCGCTGCTCTATGAGACAACGGGAATTCCTCTCCCCTTAGATCCACTGTCCCTGGTGCTGAGTAAACCCTTTGATGACCTACCCCCACCCATGAGTAGACTGGTCTCTGCAATCTTGACTGCAGCCAGGTGCTCATTAGCAGCAGCCTGGAAGCAGGTCAAAGCCCCTGCAAGAAACACAGTCATAAGGTGGGTGGACGAAGTAATGTCTATGGAAAAATTAACAGCTATGCTGCACAAAAAAATGACACAGTTCTGGAACACATGGGACCCATGGATAGGCCCCCATGGCTTCAGATAAAGACATAAAGCGCAAACCCTAGTGACGGGAATAACCCAGATCCCAAAGGTGGGAGACGTAGACGAGCCAAGGGGGACTTTCCCCCCCCCCCGCACCCCCCCTCCCTTTACCACTCTCCAACCCTCCCTCCCCCCCTCCCCCATCTGTCTGTCTACCCTCCTCCACTCCCAGCACCCCCCCCCACCCCTCCCCCTCCTCCACTCCCTTAACCCCTACTATTAAAAAACAATGCTGGCTAGCATGCACTCAATAAAGTCGAACTTAAACAATTTTATGTTACTTAAAAGTATGTACTCATTCATGTAAATGTCAATGCCAATTAAAAAGATTGATACAAAAAAAAACTCCTGGGTTCCTTTCGCAGTATGTTTTGGGTCATTGTCCATCTGTAAAGTGAAGTGCCGTCCAATCAACTTTGCTGGATTTGGATGAATCTGAGCAGATAATATATCCCTATACACTTCAGAATTCATCCGACTGCTTCTGTCTTCTGTCACATCATCAATAAACACTAGTGACCCAGTGCCATTGTAAGCCATGCATGCCCATGCCATCACACTGCCTAACCGTGTTTTACAGATGATGTGGTATGCTTTGTATCATGAGCCATTCCAAGTCTTCTCCATACTTTTTTCTTCCCATCATTCTGGTACAGGTTGATCTTAGTTTCATCTGTCCAAAGAATGCTGTTCCAGAACTGGGCTGGCTTTTTCTAGATATTGTTTGGCAAAGTCTAACCTGGCCTTTCTATTCTTGAGACTTATGAATTGTTTCAACCTTGTGGTGAACCCTCTGTATTTGCTCTCATGAAGTCTTCTCTTTATGGTAGACTTGGATAATGATATGCCTACCTCCTGGAGAGTGTTCTTCACTTGGCTGGATGTTGTGAAGGGGTTTTTCTTTACCATGGAAAGATTCCTACGATCTTCCACCACTGTTGTATTCCGTGGACGTCAAGGCCTTTCTGTGTTGCTGAGCTCACCAGTGCGTTCTTTTTTTATCGGAATGTACCAAACTGTTTATTTGGCCACTCCCAAAGTTCCTGCTATCTCTCTGATGGATTTTCTTTTTTTTGCAGCCTAAGGATGCCCTATTTCACTTGCATTGAGAGCTCCTTTGACCGCATGTTGTGGGTTCACAGCAACAGCTTCCAAATGTGAATGCCACAACTGGAATCAACTCCAGACCTTTTACCTGCTTAGTTGATGATGAAATAACGAAGGAATAGCCCACACCTGTCCATGAAACAGCTTTTGAGTCAATTGTCCAATTACTTTTGGTCCCTTGAAAAAGAGAGGGCTACATATTAAAGAGATGTAATTCCTAAACCCTTTCTCCAATTTAGATGTGAATACCCTCAAATTAAAGCTGATAGACTGCACTTTAAGCCCATATTCATTATTTAACTGTAACTTTAATTTATTTTGGTACACAGCTGAATTACCAAAACTTGCATTAGTGTCCAATTATTTCCGGACCTAACTATATATATATATATGAGGGAGAAAAGATGGCACCACCTAAATCCAATATAAACAGGCAGATATGATGAAATTAATTGCTAATAAAAACTAAATAATAAAAAACACATATGAAAAAAATATATAAAAACATAAATGAAAAATGTCCAAATACAAATCAAAATTCCAACTCCAAACACTGTCCAATTGAGTCTTTGCAGCCTGAATACAGGGGGTAACCACTCCCTCCAAGATATCTACAATTCTGTTCCAAGTACCGGAGCAAGTGGAGGGTAACTCTCTGCTTCCAGCCCTTCGTCACCACAATGTGCTCCTGGCGGCAGTCTCGCGGCAGTCTCGCGACAGCTCGTGATGTCACGGAGCAAGTGGAGCTCTCGCGAGACTGCCGCCAGGAGCATATTGCGGTGACGAAGGGCTGGAAGCAGAGAGTTACCCTCCACTTGCTCCGGTAATTGGAACAGAATTGCAGTGTCGCTGTATTCCTCCACATCAGATGGTACTGGAGCGGCTGTATCCTGCACCTGGGCTGGCGATTGAGTATAACTCATAAATGCTTTTATTTGCCCTATGTTTGTGAGTGTGCATTTTTACGTATCCTACCCCATATAAATTTGTAACCCTTAATACGCTATGAGTGCGCCTGTTTTTTGTTTGTTTTTTCTGTAGATATATATATCCTGTTATTGTTCACTACAGTTGTGTGTGTCTAGTTGCTCCACACCTATGCCATGTTTATCCAACACTGTAATACCTATACATAGATCCATAGGTCTCAGGCCCCCACCTCAGCAACAGACCCTATTGTCTTAGGGAAAGAGGGGTTACACAGGGATATCCTGAAAACCTGACCTGTTGGTGGCCCTTGAGGACTGGAGTTAGCCGCCCCTGCTGTAGGACTGCAGTATTGTGGACATTGATCAAGTCACTGTTTATATGCCCCAGCTATGGAAAATGAGTTAGTAAACTAACCACTAAAATTTATTGAGCATGTTCTGTGTATAATGAAAAATAACGGGAATACATATATTATGATCGATTATTTGCCATTGCAGATTGATGTGTTTCTGGCTTGTCCTGCACTAAATGGGTTAATCAAACTGCAAAAACTGAGGAAAGAGACCCCAAGACACCTCAGTGTGCACACTATGATTGATTCATTATTCCAGGCAATATTAAACGTGTAACCACAAAAGCAGAAGTGATCCAAGAAGGATCAAAGAATCCCCAAATAAAGCCATACTCAATAGCCACGACTTTTAACATGTGGGTGAAATCAATTGTCATAGACCTGTATGATCCAAAATATAGCTATATACTAAAACTTATATACTTAAATGAAAATTGAAAAATGAATAAAATTACAATATATACATATAGTTCTATTCTGACAACCTTATTCTTACATGGGTAGGACTATTATAGTCCAGTTTACTGATTATTACAGATGTATTCAGTGCTTTATTTGGTATTGTTTGATCCTTCTTGGATCACTTCTGCTTTTGTTGTGCTATTTTCTCCATTTACACCTACATAATAATTACTGTGACATTACCTTCATTTTGGTCTAAACCGGTGAGCGGTTTCATATTTCTCTTTACAAGGAATATTAAACGTGTAGCCTAATATCTGAAGTGTACACAGTTTGTTTGAATCATATACCTGACAGTATATGCAGCACCTGTTTACCCTACTGCAAATAAATCAGTTAATGTGTCTTCCCTTTATACTATATGTCTGAGCCGATACATCCATGGATAACATCAATCTTGCAATGCTTCCTTTGCATAAAATGCCTCAAAGAAAAGACTCCGTCTCTGTAATTGATGCACTCAATTGTTAAGGAAGTTTCTACTTTTAAGATTGCATGAAAGAGGATTTGGGGATATTTATAGAATGCCAATCATGCATGTGTACGTACAAATTAAAGTGATTCATCCTTCATTAAGAATAAGACATACTAATCCAGTTTTTATGAAGGGACTGAGGGATATTATGAATAAAGGAGATATATGGAGATTTCTGATGTACTATTTAAATCATGCAGCTTGCTGTTTACAGCTAAATTGCTTTCTTATGCAGAAACACTTACCATTAACATGTTTCATAGAAGACAGCAAGGGTGGTGCTTACCTTTGAAGTGGAAGGACCCAGCTGTGAATGTGTCCAGCGCTTACAATTACATTGTTCGTTCTTCATGGTAGCTGTTCAGTATGCCTGCATTATTCTTCTATGTATATTAATACCGATAATGGTGGCATTGTAGATGTCATTGTCTCTGGGTGAGTTGGAATTTTAAAACAGTGTTGCTGTCTAGAATTGATTGCACAATGTAAGTATTCTGGCATCAATCACATCTTCTATAGCCCTTGTATTTACAGAAGACACCATGGACCATATTACTAAGTGGTGCTAATGCAACATACAGAGCTTTACGGCTTGGCACACTTATGAATATGGACCGGTCTTTTCAAATCCAGCCCTGGTTATAGTTGATAAGTTAAAAACAACCTTGTCATTTACACACAAGATAGGCTGCGGTTTAATTAAATTGGGGTGACACTTTGCAGAAAGATGCTGAAAGTGAAAAGGGACATGAATACAGTAGCAGAACGTTACTTTCTTTTATTTATTTATAACATGTTTTACTAGAAAATAATACATTGAGAGCTACCTCTTGTTTTCAAGTATGTCCTGGGCACAGAGTTATGATAACAATACTTGGTTACATTAAATGAACAAAGGTTATACATTCAATTTACAGACATTTCATGGACAGTTAGAGATAATATATGATTTATGGGTGTATGTAACAGTTATAGACAAGATTAAAATGAGAGACAGCTGAAGCCTTGAAATTACTTAAACTAGAGGTGGCTTTGAGAGTCCTGGTAGAGTGTTCTAGTTGTGGGATGCATGGTAACAGAATTAGGGGAAGCTGGATTCCTTGTTGAGCCTTGGGATCGTGAACAGTCTTTTGGAGTTAGATTTCAGGTGATACGATCTGCCTGTGGTAGGGGTGAGGAGCTTGTTCCGATAGGTACTACAGTGGCGGCCGCCTTTATCCTAATGCGGCCGGATCCGCGGCGCTCTGATAATCGCGGGCAGATGCGGTTTTTTGTTTTTTTTTGGTCCGGAGTGAATTGCGTTATTTTAGCGCTCGTAATATTAGCATTTTATTATCGCTGTCTGCAATACTGCAATACCGTCTAAAAACTCAGGGGGGCATTCGCGAGCTGTTGTCTTGGAAGTCTAATACAGTACTTTAGCAGTTCAACCTACGTCAGTACACAGTCTGCGTGTGCGTGCAGTAATTGTAAATTTGCATATTTACAGTATACATGCATGTGCAGTGCTGTATGTCTCATTTGAAAATTGTTGAAACGCATAAGCTGTACTGCTTACTGTAGCTGTTACTGCTGTAACAGTGTCACATTTCGGCATATATAGCGCTCTCCCCTCGCTCGCCCCCGCACACACACTGGATAATTTACTGCACTGCAGTATTTCAACTTCTTATCTAATCTACAGTACAGTACACCTCTCCCACACCATTCCTTTGAATGTGTGTCTTTCTGGTTTCAATCACATTCCTGCATGATAGCCGATGATTACTGCGCATGCGTCTGAAAGTTCACCACTGCTTGCTTGAGTGAGTGACCAAAAAAAAAAAAAATATTACGATATTCAATCTGTGCTATAGCTTTTGACTGTGACACTGTGCGTTTGCCTGCACATGGTTGATTTGTGTGCTTTTTATGTACTGTATTTGGGGGTGTAGGGATCAAATTATTATGATGACCTGCCTTTTGAAAATATGCCATTTCTTTGAACTGCAGTAGAGCTAATCATTCATGCTGCTGTACCCTGTACCCCACTCCACCACGCACACACACAAGGCTCGCTCAAGGATTTGAAATTCTTATCTACAGACACTTCTACAGAGTCTTTCAGTTTCTGAAGCTTGTCATTTTGTTTTTAATCCTTCCCTAGCCGAGCACTACCTCTCTGCGCCTGTGTGTAATCCTCTTTGTGATGGGAGCTAGTTGATTACAGCGCATGACTCACCCAACACCCCCCCCCCCCCAACCCTTTGAGGCTTTTTTTTACGGTAACGCTTTGGAAAATCCCTTCTCAAAATTTATATGTAAATCTGATTTGCACAACACTGTGAGAATTGAGAGTTAAAAAAAACATTAACTGATTCATGTTGTTTTGTCATTCTTTCTTTTTCTTTGGTGTACAGTAGGTATTGGGGGGGTTGTTGTCAATGATTATGATTATCATGAATGTAAATAAATATTTATTTTATTTTATCAGGAACAAAAAAAACAAATATAAAAATAATCATGAAAAATACATAATGCAGTCTTTATTAAGTTCTTCTGTCAGATGGAAATTGGGGGCCGGCCGGTGGATAATCATTAATAATGCACATTGATAATAATATTAATTAATAATATAAAATAATATATATATAGTAATATAATTTTTTCCGTCTTTATCTTCTTCCTCATTCTGTGTACAGTACAGTAGTTTATTGAGAGAGGAGAGGTTTTGTGTACATCATGACTGCAGTTTAGATACTGTACACTTAACTGTACAAACAGTTCGCAAACTGTACATGATAGCCCCCCTCTCCCCCAGTCCATAATTTTTTTCTGAAAAGACAAGAAAACAAAAAATTAGTGCAGTTATGTGCATACTGTATTATGGCATTGTGTGCTGTGTAGTACTGTCAAACTAGTCTATACTGGAACTACTGTATACTCTGACTACTGTTAAATACTTTGTAACCAGATGGCTGGTGCTGCTCTCTCTGGAAAGAAAAAAATTGAGCAGTCACTGTAGGTGCATACTGTATTATGGCATTGTGTACTGTATAGCTACTCCATATTGGACTACAGTATGCAGTTAGTAATGTCAAACTAGTCTATACTGGAACTACTGTATACTCTGACTACTAGGAAAGAAAAAATCTGTGTCATACTTACCTGTATCATACTGTACTTACAATACTACAGTACAGTACTATACCATACTACCTTCCTGATGCTTGCCCATTACGCGCGATCACAATGGGCAACACAGTCGCAATATGTCAATATATTTATTGCATCGTTCCACGGTGAGTACATCATTCCAAAAACTCAGTATGCCTTGCGCCAACTCATCCTTTTTGGAGGGTTTCACGACTTTTCGGATATGGTCCTTCAGCTGATGCCAGACCATTTCGATAGGATTGAAGTCTGGCGATCTGTCATTGGAGGGGGAAAAAAAGGACAATTAGATTAAGAGATACAGTAAACAGTAAAAACAGTGGAAAAAATAAGACACGGTTACCGCACTTACTCCGCTGGCATCTTCACCCAGTTGATACCGCGCTGAAGGATATGCACTGTTGACGCGGTGTGCTTCGGATCGTTGTCCTGGTAGAAACGGTGACCATCCGGGAACTCGCGTGTGATGTATTCCACAATCTCAGGCACAATTTTGTCTTGGAAGAAAGCTTTATTCATGATTCCTATAACAAGAAAAGAAAAGTGCTCAAAAAACTGCACACTAGTACAGTACAGTGCGTAAGGCAAAAGCGTGTGACATACATTTTACTGTACCTTCAAAGATGACGATGCATTCTGGTCCACGCCTAGAGATGGCACCCCACACATGCATCTTCACTGGGTGTTTTGGACGCGGCTTCATAGATATGCGACCTTTTTTGTGGAATGCAAAGGTGGCAAATCTCTCCAGCGAAACAGTAGACTCGTCAGTGAAGATGCAATCCTGGAAAGTTTCTCCACTGTCGATCCATGCCTGGGCCTGGACTACTCTCTTGATTTTTTTAACGTCCCTTATCATAGGGCATGCTCTGTAATGACAAGGAATAAATAATTTTAGAGGTACAGTACAGTTTGTTAAACAACACTTTTACCTCCTGTACTGTCCAGTACTAACCTCACACGTCCATATTTCCATCCAATTCTGCGTCTCATCTTCTTTATGCTGGTCTCGGATACAGTGAGATTGTGATTTTGCTGCAGAGTGTATTTGACCCTTAATGCACTCTTCTCATCATTCTCTTCACTTATTTTGTCGACCAGAAGAGTTGTCTCCCTTCAAGGTACAGAAAAACAACAATCCGGTAAGTTACAGTGCAGTAGGCCAAACGCACAGCACATAATTTGCAGTAAAAATAGTATACAATTAGAGAGATCTACACAATATATTGTTCTATTAATATGCAGCCATTTAAACAATATATATATACTGTTGTTATATAAATATACCGAAATAACTATAAAATTATATAGATCTACACAATATATTGTTCTATTAATATGCAGCAATATAAACAATATACAGGTAAACCCCATTATAGCGCGGTCCTCGGGGTCCACCCCGAGACCACCGCGTTAGTTACGGGGTCGCGCTATTTTTTTAAAAAAAATGGCCACCGCGTGCCTGATCGGGAAGGAGGGAGTGAGGAGGGAAGGAAGGAAGAGGTGGCCGGAAGCCCTACATGTCTAGCAACGGCTGGGCAACCTTCTCCTTACCTCCCACCACGGCATCCATTTCCTCCCCCCAGGCCCCCACACGTGTATCCAGTCTATCATAATATTCTTTAATGTCTATTTTGTCCGTGACCAATAAAGAATTGAATTGAATAGAAGAAAAACGCGACGCTGCTACAGGGTCAGTCACGTGTGTCAGAGGAGCTGGGTCACGTCCTCAGCCGCGTGGAGGACCCCACACCTACCGGCCCTCCGTGGCATAGCCTACCAGCCTGCTCCTCACTCACCCCCCCTCCTCCTGACACCCCCCCCTTGTCCTGACACCCCCCCTCCTCCCGACCCCCCCCTCCTCCCGACACCCCCCCCCCTCCTCCCGACACCCCCCCTCCTCCCGACACCCCCCTCCTCCTGATGCCAGCTCCGCTCCGATCTCAGCAGCCGACACCAAAGGTAGGGAGGAGGAGTGGGAGGTGTGGTGTAGTGTGCTGTGAAAGTGTGTTGTGAGAGCTGTGTGCTGTGTGAGCTGAGTGCTGTGTGAGCTGTGTGCTGTGAGAGCTGTGTGCTGTGTGAGAGTGTGTGCTGTGAGAGTGTGTTCAGTGAGAGTGTGTGCAGTGGTGCAGTGAGAGTGAGTGCTGGGAGTGTGTGTAGTGTGCTATGAGCAGTGTGCAGTGCAGAGTGTGTGCAGTGTGTGCAGTGTAGAGTGTGTGCAGTGAGTGCTGGGAGTGTGCAGAGTGTGTGCAGTGTGCTGTGAGCAGTGTGCTGTAAGCAGTGTGCAGTGTAGAGTGTGTGCAGTGTGTGCAGTGTAGAGTGTGTGCAGTGAGTGCTGGGAGTGTGTAGAGTGTGTGCTGTGTGCTTTGAGCAGTGTGCTGTGAGCAGTGTGCAGTGTAGAGTGTGTGCAGTGTGTGCAGTGTAGAGTGTGTGCAGTGTGTGCAGTGTAGAGTGTGTGCAGTGTGTGCAGTGTAGTGTGTAGAGTGTGTGCAGTGTGTGCAGTGTAGAGTGTGTGCAGTGAGTTCTGGGAGTGTGTGTAGTGTGCTGTGAGCAGTGTGCAGTGTGCAGTGTAGAGTGTGTGCAGTGTGTGCAGTGAGAGTGAGTGCTGGGAGTGTGTGCAGTGTGCCGTGAGCAGTGTGCAGTGTAGAGTGTGTGCAGTGTGTGCAGTGTAGTGTGTGCAGTGGTGCAGTGAGAGTGAGTGCTGGGAGTGTGTGCAGTGTGCAGTGAGCAGTGTGCAGTGTAGAGTGTCTGCAGTGAGCAGTGTGTGCATTGTGCTGTGTGCAGTGTGCACTGAGAGTGTGTGCAGTGTGCAGTGAGCAGTGTGCAGTGAGCAGTGTGAAGTGAGCAGTGTGCAGTGAGTAGATCTACACAATATATTGTTCTATTAATATGCAGCAATATAAACAATGATAGATATACTGTATTATATAGTTATATAAATATACTTACGCGTTAGTTACCGTTGGTATCCTCGTGCGTTGTTTGGTTTTTCCGTGTGCATGATAGCCCACGGTGGCTGATGGCACAACGAGGCCAGAAGCAGCTAACCAGCGTTGGATATCTACAATTCAGTGTCCGCTCGTGTACATCTTAATTCGCATGCTGATATCCTTTGAAATCTTTTTAACAGACATTGCTGCGAGTAGAAAGAAATACAAACACAAGAATGTATATTCGATGTTTAGTCGATGTGTATTCAATGTGCAGTGAATCCACAAAATGGATGGTGTATTTATACGTTAATGACTCACATTAGAGTACGCCCACATTCAACACCTGTACCTCGTCGCCATGCATAAAAGGTTACACACTTTGCATAGCCCACCACATGATGATCTTTATCTGAACTTGCCCTTGTCCAGATACTGCATTGTGCCATCTGCTTCCATGGATCAACCCCGATTCTACGGACGCAAGAAGCCACTCGCCTCTGCCGTGCCTGTCACGCAAAAAAAGCGAAAGGCAGGAGCCGTTTCTAAGCCAAGGCCAGAGCGATAGGCTAAGGCTAATAAAGAAAACCTTCTGCCGACCCCAAAGGCTAAGGATTTCAAGACACATAAGCCATATTATGTCAAGAAGAAATACGGTGATGTACACTCAACGCAAAACAAATGGCAGCCAACCCATTGAACACTTCCTCCAATACACTTTGACGACTCTGCCGCCACTCTCCCGGAATTCTACAGCCCATCTTCTCCACTACTCATCCACGATGCTGCCACTGGTGCCCCTGAAATCCACGGGTCACTTTCTCCATTACGCTTAGACGACTCTGCCGCTTCTCGCCCGGAAATCCACAGGTCACCTCCTCCACCCTTCTTCGGCGACACTGCCACTTCTCTCCATGGAACCCCCATCTCATCCTCTGTAGCACCCATCCACCCAGATGTCCACAGCACGCCATGCACAAGAACCAGCTCGTTAGACCGCATGCTGAATGGGTTAAGTGTGGATATCCCCGGGAACTCTATTGTGCTGGCAAAGATAGATCTGCTTCTGGAGACCATGCTAGCTACAGTATGGATCAACAGATGAAGAAGATAGAGACTGACTTAGCAGAGATATATAATTTGCTCGGTGTTCATGCCCCTGTATCCCGACGCCGGAGCAGGAGTGTGGCATGGATGTGATGAATGGGACCTTCGACCACCTTCCATCAGCAAGTGCACCCCCTCCACCAGAAGATTTTGTGTACATGTATGCTGTTGAGGAGGAGGCTAACATGACAACCCCATCAAGACCATGCCAGGAGACAACACAGTGACCAAGACAGGAGGAAAGCTTCCTCCCAGACAAACTACCCTCGCCCACCGCCACAAGCACACCCGCTCAAAGAAGCACACCCGCTCCCAGAACCCAACCTACATACGCTTGCATCGATACGGTGCCCGACATCATCCTGTGCGAGCTGCCCAGTCCACTCAGGGAGAAGTATAGGGTGATGAGTGCTGGTTTACCCCACAAGTATGCCATGTTAATTGTGACGATAGCTTTCCACAGGCTTATTAATATTACACAAAAATAACTGGGTTTGAACTGAACGAGGCTTAAGATATAATAAAGTGATTTTATTCCTTAGGATAGGTGAACACAGCAGATAATACAGTAACAACAAGAAGTACACTTACATTGGGATTGGGGAATGAGCAGTATGATGTAGCATTTCTCTCAGCAGTCAGGAAATCATTCAGGTGAGATCAGGTTACCATATCAGCAAACGAAAACGAATGAAGATTTTGCATGAAGACCAAAAATGAAGACAAAGGATAGATGGGGAACAGCAGGTTATAAACCTTTTGTCCCTCTATCTGTAACATTAAGAACTTGTGATTGGTTTGCAATTATCTCCAGCCAATCTTTGATGGGGGGACACATTTTAGGACAGGCCCCCCTGCTAGCTGGCACATGTGCAGTAGAACTCTGGGGTCTCCTATCTGAGGCCCCACATGTGCAAGTGGAATGACAGCCCAGCTACCCCTCCGGATCTTGGACAAGATAACCTGTGTTGGACAGTGATAAGTGGGACACTTAAAAACTGCTATGGTATGCGCCCCCTCCACCCTCACATAGACAGGGTGATAAAACCTTTTGAACAAAGCTTAAGTTCTAGCCATTGGGACCCTATGGCCATCTGTCATCCTGATAGCAAGGAATTTCTTTGAAGCTTTGTCCATACCTTGAGACACAGTATTAACGGACTATTAACCCTTGTGCTCCCGGATGGATTCTAGTGTGTGTGTGCAGACACTGATGTACAATAACAGAGGGGAAACAGGAAAATACACATTTACAGGTTATAACAGGGGTGAAATCACATTTCTGGACCTCAGTCCAGTTAACCCCTTGTCTCCCGGATGGGGTCAGGGGTGGCCAAATGGGGTGCAACCCCTTTAATACCGGGCCACCCCCTTTCTCCCTCTACATTAATTTTTAAGCACCACGTGTCCTACTTGGTGTACTGCGAGTGGGCCTACAAAGTGAACTATGAAGGAAATCACGAAAAAAAGGCGCTTCCTGAAAATTTAAGAAAGACTATTGTGGAGGAATTGCGGCACTATTTTTCAATTACAGATTCTTTAATGAAAAGCGTTCGAGACGCCATTAATGACATTTTGCGCCATACAAGGCATCGGCCCTGGAAGGACAATCTGGTGGGGTACGCATTTGCGTGAGTGTTCAACTGTTGTTTATTTTTTGTAAATGTTTTTGTAAATGTTTTGACTTGCTGTACTTTAATAAAGGAGATGTTGCATTTTGTATATTTTATGAATAAAGATTTTTTTTTAATAACTCCATACTGTTGTACTGTACATGTTTTGACTTTAAGTACTTTAAAAGAGGAGATGTTGCGTGTTTTAACTTGTATTAATAAAGAAATGTTTTTACTTACTGTACACACAGGACCTGCACAATTCCAGTCCCCGAGGGCCGCAAACAGGTTCGATTTTCAAGGTTATCCTTAAAACCGAGCCTGTTTGCGGCCCTCGAGGACTGGAGATGTGCAGGCCTGACTGACTGTTTTGTACACCATCCTACTGTAAATGTTTTGACTTGCTGTACTTTAATAAAGGAGATGTTGCGTTTTGTATATTTTATGAATAATTTTTTTTTATTAACACCATGTGACTGTAAACCATACTGACTGACTGTAAATGTTTTGACTTTCTGTACATAAATGTTTTCAGTAGCAGTAAACCATACACCTGTTGATGTTTTGAATTGCTGTACACTTAAAATGTTTTTACATTGTACAGTATTTGTAAAAAAATGTTTTTTTTTACTTACTCCACCAATAAAAGAAAATGTTGATTTGTTTTAAATTGTTCCATTGTCTCCTTTTATACTGTAACAAAATACAGTGTTTCTAGAATGTACAGTACTGTCCAGGCATACTGTACTGTATACTGTAAGCATGCTCAGCACTGTACATCACAAGAGTATTAAAACAATACATGCTGTACGGGTATAGAATATACATATGTACTGGAATACATGTAGAATAAACGCATACTTTTTATTTTCTCGGGTTTATTATACAGTATATATAAAAAAAGTATTGTATACGGTCTGAAAACATCAGCATATTGTTTCAGGTATTCTATCCTAATCAATAACAATGGCCACTAAACTGTAGACTCCGGTACGTGGTTTTTAAAATCCCATTCAGCAATGTGCAGACATTGTTACACAAAGCGATATTATCCATCCGAATCCCTCCATTTGCCGTTTTCCGCATGAGATTACAAAGTTTTCATTTCTGAGGAAAAACAAAAGTAAAAGTTTTACTGTAATGGTCAGTCCCCTAAAGAAGTTCCCACAGTCAGTCCCACCAATAATTTTCTCGGGGGGCGTCTCCTGTTCACATGCGCCTACCGCCAATGTAATGACACAGGCATGCGTTTCAAGAAGGTTCCAATGCGCATGCGCCTAGCTTTTCACCAATTGTGCAGTATTTACTGTAGAAGCCGCTCAGCCAATGATATTGCTTACAGGAGAATCGCTTGACTTTTGAATCGCACTGATATTGATATTTTCAAAATAAAAAAAACAGAATAAAATACGGCAACAATACTCACCATAGAATTACCCAATCAGCTGGCGCCGGGCCACTGCCAGTCCAGTATTCTTGATCATACACATCGTTGACAGGGACTACTACACCTGTAGTTAGCTGATGGAAATTGCTTCGGTACATGCAAGCTTGCTCGAAACTGTACGCGAAATCCGGCTCAGGCTGCAGGTATCCATGCGTGGACAGACAGCAAAGGTTGTCACTGACGGTCAGACAATTATTGGAAGCCAGGTGCTGGTGCTGGTGCTGTCGCATTGCTTGCCAGCGACTGAGGTTTCTTAGTTGGTTTTAACACGACATTTCACCTTTTGCCGTCTGCATGATCATAGATACAGGAAAAACCCGGTGATACACACCAATACCCTCCAATAAATTCGGGATCGATACGAAAAAAACATGGATCGCTGCATAACTTTTTCCTTATTGCACGCTTCCACACGAGGAGCTGGCGAAAATTTGTAAGTCATAGTTTTCGATAAAATACTGATACATTTGAACAACTGTTGCCATCTTATCATCTGTTGCATTAATAGCGGCCCATATTAAATAAGCGTACGTTCTGTCGGGTTTTTGGAACACGGGCTGCACCTGTGCACTCATGGCGGGAATCTCTGGACAATAACCAGACCAGAAACTGGTGCTTGTCTTTCTTTAATATGAAAAGCCTAAATTGATACATTATTGTAACCTCTTCCTTCAGTCCCAAGGCCAATTTACAATAGACCACTGTGGTATTAAACGAAACACCTGCAAGTCGACATATTACTGAAGCGCATGCGCATTACAATGAATGAATATCTGCCATCTGGCGGACACGCGAAGAATTTCAACCAATTAAATCCGTACCATTATCAATAAACACATCAACCGCACATCAACCGCGGCTGTGAATGCAACATGAATGCGGTATGAATACGGTCAGAATGCGGCATGAACGCGGTGAAGTGCGTGGCATTCGAAAAAAAATCCCGGAAAAATGCGGTGATGTTGGAGAATAAAAGGGGCCGCGGCTGTACATGAATGAAACATGTTTTACACCACTGTATTGAGGTATGTGAGGCACAAAGCATTAAGATCTAAACCAAACTATCCGTAGGCAATATCTATATATATATATATATATATATATATATATATATATATAGCTTATATGATGTTACAAAGCTTAAAGTTAGTATATATATATATATATATATATATATATATATATATATATATATATATATATATATATATATATATATATATATATGTGCTAACTTTAAGCTTTGTAACATCATATAAGCTATATAATTGCAAACAAATAATTATACTGGGGCATTTTGTTTTGCAGCTAAGTTTTATTGCTTTTTATTAAAGGATATATTATGACCCGAGAAGAAGACAATTATGACAATTCCATAGCTTATCAACAACAAAATGTATGAAGAACTTTCAAGTCAATCTATGTTTAGATTTTTATGCAATGATGTCTATTCCTGATAAAAGGCAACCTTATGACAGAAACATTGTGAGCTATACCAAGAAGTTCTACTCCAGGGGTGGCCAACTCCAGTCCTCAAGGTCATTGACCGAGCCACTGACCTGTGGGTGACCCTTGAGGATTGGAGCGATCTAGTTGTACTCCATAAAACAGGTCCTTTGACAAAAAGGTTTTACAGCCACATTCCAGTATATCTGACATAAATTACCATATTTCCTTTATGGTGTTACAGTACTTCATAACATCTTCCAGGTCAGATGACACCATACAGCCCACTCAGGTGTTAGTGGCAAATACACTTTAAACTGTGTTGGAAGGCATCTTGTTTTGCAGCATGGCTTAGTAAATAGACCTCTGAATATCCCTTGAACTGGTTATACCATATACGGTTTTCTGCACACATGCATTTCCGGCATAATTTTCGGTGCACAAACCAGTAAAACTGTTCCCAAGGGAGATGCTTCCATTGATCCTCCCAGCAGCGAAGAGTTAAAATGTAATTAAATTCATAGAGATTAATTAAACAAACATGCTTTTCTTCTTAGATCTATTATATTATTAATCAATGGTATACTTCAGTCTTTGGTGCCGAAGGTTAATTATTCACATTGATCTATGCAGAGAAAAATTAACAAGAATTCGGTAGATTACATTAGAAATGTGCAATTTCTTTAGCACCAAGGTAGTAACTCTAAATGTAGATTGCCTCTAGATATGGCTTGTGCCATTATACAACAACATATACAGTAGCTACCCATAACAGGTGCTTTATGTTCCAATGGCATTACATTACATTCATTATACATTATCATTCATTATAAATAAAACTAAGTGACCAGGAATATTTTATTTCTCAAGTAGAACAAAAGTTTGCCAATGCGAATGTAGCCCGTTCTTTGAGGACGACTAGTTCTAATACTATAAAGGGTTAACTGAGTGGGCTTACTCTTGTATTTCCCCTCTCCTGTATGTCTTGTGACCTGTGATGTCACTATAAAGCATACAAAGGCTTATATCTCTACTTTATGTTCTAGAAGCAGGTTTATTCACTGGGTGAGTTCTGACTGGATTCCTCACGGTGAGTCCTGTACATAGTTTTGTGTGTGAAATAAGATGTGTCCTGTCACCGCTTGTTGTTTCCAGTTAGTCAACATTCCCCGATCTAAGTAAGCGCCAGTACTAAGGGACTACAATTATTTTCAGTATTGATAAGGATGTAGCAAGCTTTTAATAGGAGTTCTGGGCATAGTAACTCCAGAATACGTTTGGACCGGCCAACAAAAGGTTCCTTGCGCATTCTTGACCAAATAGGTATGGAGAAAGTATGCCATACATAATAACAGATTGTTAATCGAGGAGCCCAAATTGTGCGCCTGAAAGGCCTATACGACAAGTGGTATGTAAGGGACTGCCAATTTGGCCTTTACTTCGGGTAACAAGATTAAGTACCGCCCCAGCATAGGAGTGAGAGCTACCAGGGGATGAAGTACTGTATTGATATAGATTGTTTGCCACAAGTTTTCTGTCAAGTACCTAGTATGTCAAAATTTTTGGAGCATTATTGACCACTGTCAAATAAAGCACCTTTTTGTTTTATAAAAGTTCCTAGTGCCCATCCTTTTCCTATCTGTATTTAATACCCCTATGACCACGTATAAATATACTGATGCACATGCCCTACAGCCAATGGATGTGAGCCAATGAAAGGACTCAGATCATAGGATACCACGAAGGAAGCCATCATGAAAGGAGGAGTGAAGATATATAGGTAAGTATAAGTAGGGAGGAGCACGTGAGAGAGAGACCTGCAGAGAGAGAGAGAGAGAGGAGGACCTGTCCTGATGAGACTGGTGAGTGATACAGCGCGGGGGCAGAGCCTGGCTAGTCTGGCAGGATAGCACATACCGAGTACAGCAGATATGATACCGGAGGGCACATCACCTGATGAAAAGGTACCCATGGAGACTGGTGTCCAAAGCTTTGAGAATAACAAGTGGAAGCTCATACAGGGGTTTACTCCTTCATCCTGTCAATATCCTTTTAACGTACAAGTCTATTGTAATTCTTTGCGAAGTACCAGACCTGCAACTATTAACACACATACACCTCTACATGAGTTCCAATGCTTTCCCAGCACCAACAGTGGCTTATTAGTTATCACTCGAAGCACCAAGAATGGGTAGGAGACACTATCGGACAATTGCGCAGTTTGGTGCATTAATATTCTTTGTCTTATTTCTATAAGTATTCATGGTCCTCCAATTCTGAGGGCCACTTTATGTGATGTCTGTGTTCTCTACTTATACATAACGATGCTTTATAATATATGAGTCCCGTTGCGTGACCCTAGCCCGGTTACTCCCCGGCTGAATATCCTCTCTCAAGTACTGTGGAGGTGGACTTAAGCTCCTGCCCTGGTATAAACTTCTACATCATATACACATACATCTAGGTAAATAAAGAGGGGTTACATGTTTATTCACACCCAGGCTGCACCTATCCAGTCCCCTGCAAGCCATGAGAGACTGAGCACTGCCAATGGGTGTTGTTAATCTGATGTGACCTTCTTTAGAGCAAGGTACGGAGGGTTACACTGAGTTAACCCAATCTGGTTTATCATTAAATCTCAATTTTCAGTCCTCTTTTAGAACCTTCTATCTGTATGTTTCTTAATTTTAAGCCTGCAAATGTAATATAATATTTTATCATATGAAATACATCCATTTGGGATTTAGTGATGTCCACAAAAAGTAGGTATCAAAATATGTCTCCTTTTTTATCAATACAAAGTAGGACCTAAGTCCTGAGCGGGTGCTTCCAAAGTCCCATAGGTTGTACGTGAAAGTTCAATGAATGTCCCCAATTACAGGGTTAATCGAGTGGAACTGACCATATAGGATAATAAAGGGACTTGAATGACTTACTTAAAGATATCAAGTCCATCAAATGGGAGACTAATTTTAGATGGGTAACGATGGATGTTACTTCATTGTATTCTATTATTAGACATGAACAGGGCATTAAGGCCATACAACACTTCTTGGATCTTTCTAATCTAGCACCTACACTTTGCACTTTCTTGGTGGAATCTATTATGTCTTTATTAACACATAATCACTTTACTTATATTCACAGTATTATTTGCAAATTTTGGGCACAGCTATGGGCACGTCTTTTGCACCTTCTTACTGTATGCAAATTTATTTATGGGATTGTGGAAATCTATTTTTAGTGACCATAATCCCTTTAGACATCACATCAAATTCAGTAAAAATGATTTACTTTTTATCTGGGAGGGTGATGCACATACCTTACAAGAATTTATCACAATGTTAAATATTAATGATTATAATCTTATATTTACGTATGAGCACTATATAAATCACATTTATTATTTAGATCTTATGCTCTCTATAGATTTACATGGTAATGTTCAAAGTGACAGACAGGAAACCCAACTCAAGGAATTTGTTCCTCATGGCAACCAGTAATCACGCTCCATCACTAAAGAAGGGGATACCAAAGGGACAATTCTTTCGATTTAGGAGATTATGTTCCATAGTGGAGAGTTTTTTGAAGCAGTCAGAGGAATTGATGACTAGATTTCGTGTCAGAGGGTACAGTGACCCTTTACTCAAGGAAGCTCTTGAGGCAGTAAGAATGATGAATAGAGAAGATCTTTTGTTCAATCAAACAACTTAAAGAAGACAACATAATAACAAGTTGAATCAAACACCACTGTTTATTACACAACAGAGTAGACAGGCTGGTAAAGTGCAATCAATTGTGGCTAAGCATTGGGATACACTTAAATTGGATAAAGGACTTATATCGATAGTACAGGAGAGTCCCTGATTTGTATTTAGGAAAGCTAATTCGTTAGCCATTTCCTTATCTCCCAGTCTCTTCAGCTCTCAATCAAGCTATGGTGGGATTAAAGGTATACCTAAGGAGTTCCACAAATGTGGATACTGCATTACAGTATGTGCAAATATGCCTATTTCATTATGAAAAGTAATTGTTAAACATAAAAATCAGAGGATGATCCAAACTTTCATCAATTGTAACAAAAGTTACGTTATATTTATTTATTTATAAAAATGTTTAACCAGGAAGTAATACATTGAGAGTTACCTCTCGTTTCCAAGTATGTCCTGGGCACAGAGTTATAAAAAAATACATGGTTACATTAAAAGAACAGGGTTATACAGTCGAATCTCGGACGGAGTTGGAAAACTGGGTACAGGGGATATACAGTACATCCTCCATTGTGGATGTGGCAGTTCCTATGTGGGGCGGACCATTAGGCCCCTAAAAAAGAGAATCATGGAGCATGTTCATTCAATTATAAAGGGAGATCTTTCACACCCGGTTTTGAGGCATGTTGCCAATTGCCCTTTTGGGGGGTATCAAGAACTTTACTTTCTCGGGTGTTGAGCATGTCTCGCCCCCTACTCATGGTGGGGACCGGCTGAACATACTCAACAAACGAGAAATGTTTTGGATTATACAGCTGGATACCCTGCACCCTGCACCCAGTGGGTATAAATGTGGACTGGGAACATATGCATTTTTTGTAAGCAAACTACGTATGATAGCTTTGTACTATATTGGGTTTCTACCTTTGTTCCACTTACTCCATGTCGGAATTTATGTGTATAATTCATCTAGGTTTAAATGTACAATCTTTAAGTCCGCTTCTGCTATTGCCAGCTAGGTTGCATTTTTATATTTTCCCTATATGTGATCAAACCATCATGAGGATACACACTGTAGTGTTAGAAAGTTAGGTGATTCAGATCTATTCACATACTCCCAGTACAGGGTTAACATTATAAGTACTAAGAGAATTTATATTACTACTGTTGTGGCTAGATGGTATTACCCATAGGGACTTTTATTCTCTATGTAGCAGGCATCATTGGGAATTATCCTATGAGACACATTCTCTTTGATTTAAACATGATTATTTTATATGCTATGTATCCCTATAGCGGTTTGCTATTCATGGAGAATCTTTGCTATACGATGGGATAAAATGGAACATGATGCTTTTTTCATATATTATATCTGATGAGATCCATACAGGTTTTTGTATAATATATATATGGACCGAAATGTTGGTCATGTTTGTGCTACTGTATGTTTATTTTTGAATACAAGTTTTCTTACTTACCTTTGAGTGCTGTCTTGTGTCTGCTCCTGCTGGAGTGGATTACTTTTCTCTTACTATTGGTATAGTACATGCACCGCAAAGTGTTTATGGTATTGGGGGAGCCGGCTGCCCCATTTGTTATATATATATATATATATATATATGTGTGAGTGTGTGTGTGTGTGTGTGTGTGTGTGTGTGTGTGTGTGTGTGTGTGTGTGTGTGTGTGTGTGTGTGTGTGTGTGTGTGTGTGTATTTTTTTTTTTAAATGTGATGTTTTGTGTGATGTATAGTTTTTGGTCAGATTTTACAGTGTGATGTTATTGTGCATCTATGTGGTTTATTTTGTTTGATTTCTTTTGCACATATTAGTGTTATTCTAGCTGCTATATTATCTATATGCGGCTTTATATGCATTAGGACTCTAAGTACACAGATTCACTAAGGGATACTAAGCTGTAGTACATCTTAACTCCTATTGAAATTAATGTGAGTTAAGGTGTGCTAAAGCTTAGTACCCTTTGAAATCTTGGTCCTAAAGAATGTTTACAATATACAGGCATACCCCAGTTTAAGGACACTCACTTTAAGTACACGCGAGTAAGGACATATCGCCCAATTGGCAAATGGCAGCTCACGCATGCGCCTTTCAGCACACACTGAAAAGCAATACCGGCTCCCTACCTGTACCGAAGCTGTGCGCAAGCGGGGAGACTATAGAGCCTGTTACAAATGCATTATTTACATCAATTCTGCACGTATATGACGATTGAAGTACAGTACATGCATAAATAAGTGGGGGAAAGGTAGTGCTTCACTTTAAGTACATTTTCGCTTTACATACATGCTCCGGCTCCATTGCGTACGTTAATGTGGGGTATACCTGTACTCTTACAGCAGAGTAACCTTCCTCTGGATCAGTATACTGTAAGTACACATATAGGATATATTATCTGTCATCTATATTTAGCATACAGTAGGTTGAACTTGATGAACGTATGTCTTTTTTAAACCTCATCTACTATGTAACAATGTAACAATGTAACAATGTAATGATGTAACAGTTCATACTTGCTCACTACCTTTTGTTTTTCATCGATAAATGCTTGATGAATGGATTTGTGCCTGTAAGAGAAATTAAAACATGGCTTTATTCAGCCTGTCTCTTTAAACCAGGCAAAGCATACAAAAATAAACAAAATACACAAAATAAATAAACAGCCTATCCCTGTCTAAGGGCTAACTCACTTCCTCAGTCCCCTCTCTGCAAGACTGGGAGGAAAAGCCCCTTACCAGCCTACCAGCCTATCACACCAAAGACTCAAGAGGTATCTCAATGCAGGTGGCCTTCCATGTCAGTCTCTGGGTCCGGGTCTGGATAGTTGTCTGCTGGAGGGTCAAGCCCCTGGCAGGTTCCTGTGTCCTCTGTGTCCAGGCTTGAGGTCTGGTCCCTTCATGTCTTGCTGTCAGCACACAGGCCTTCTGTGTGCTCAAGACTCTCCTTGGGAGTTCCCAGATAGAGGCTTTTCAAGCTGTCTGATTTAGGCAGGTGGAGACTGGTTAATTGACTAACTGCACTTAACCAGCTCCCTGCTGGATTCCTCAGACCATTAGAGGCAGCTTTATTTAAACAGGGATAAGTCCCTGTTACAGTGCCCCATGGCCTTTAGAATAAAGTTTTTACATATTGAAGAAACAAAATAACAATTAGAAAACCAACACTTTTTTTTATCACTTCCCACTGTAAGTTTAATAATCACGTTTCCCTTATATTCTACACATAAAGTTGCTAGTTTTGTTCGAAAGTCCATATTTTTTATTCATGATTGTGCAATAGTGCGGATCGCAGGGAAATTGCCATCTAAGCCAATTGCAATGTTTCCCCAATTGCACTGTATTCAGCAGTATTTCAGTTTTATGAATTAAACCATTGAACATCTCTTATTTGTGATCAAATGAAGAGAAACAGAAAATCTACACATTTTACAGGGTAACATTTTTGTGCCAGCTATAGAGTATTAGTGGTAATTAGCGCACAGGTTGCAATTGGTACTACAAGTACTAGACTTGATAGTGGTAATTTCAAGCTTTTCAAGCATTTCAGGTCCACAAAACGGTAGCATGTTGCCCAAGCATAAAATTGGTTATACAACCTAAGCCAGTGATTTCCAACCTTTTTTGTTTGGAGGAACCCTTGAAGTATTTCAATAAATCTCGGGGAATCCATATCTGGCTGACACATAATAGGTTCGACAGGGGTCAGTCACAAAATTTCACACCTCAAGAGCCACCTCTATTTTCCACAATCTACCCATGTATTTCTCTCCCATCCGTCTCACTAACACTCTCCCCCCTCCAGCCTTGCATGTATTTATCCCTTGCATCTCACTCTTACTCCCTCTTTTCCTCACTCACTCCCTCCCGCCTCCCTTCTTTCACTCGCCCCTACCTTCGATCAATTACCCCACTCTTACTCATTCCACCGTACAAAATACATACCAAAAAAACCCACCCCCAGGGGGGGGGGTCTGTGGCCCGTAGGAGGAACCCCTGAGACTGCTTCAAGGAGCCCCAGGGTTCCACGGAACCCTGGTTGGGAATCACTGATCTAAGCTGTATTACACCTTCTCTTGACATTTGTAAAGGTTGACAAATCTACAGATGCAGCAGATGTTATTGTACGATATAATCCAGATAATAGAGAGGAGTGCTGCACACCTTAAAAAGAGAAAAATGATACAATTACCGGTGCTCCAATGTTAGAACGAAAGCCTGCAGTCAGTCCTGAGTACATAGAGGAAGGAACAGAGGGCACAGCGGATTTTGCAAATTCAAACTCATTTATTGAGCCAACACAACGTTTCGACCGTGGAGGTCTTTTTCAAGTGACAATGGCATATACAAATCTGGTCTAACAACATATAAATAGTGCCCCAAATCCCCAAAATGCAACCTGTTCAATCAGTATTGATGAAGTCCATGTGCTTAATCAGTTCCTTGAACCAATGTCCAGTGTGCAAGCTTGAATAGGTGATCCCCAACAGCTGTAAATCCTCCTTTAGATATCGTGATGTTCATGTCCTCCCACTTCCTGGTTATTCGGTATCTATCTTTGTGATGTCATCACTTCGGGTCCTCAATGGTTGGAACGCAGCGTCCTCGTGCGTTTCAAATGCGCGCATGCGCACTTCCTGATTATTCGGTATCCATCTTTGTGACGTCATTGACTCGGGTCCTCAAAGGTTGGAACGCAGCGTCCTCATGCGTTTCAAATGCGCGCATGCGCAGTAGGCATACACTCGAGGCGCAGTCAGTGCTGACTGCATATGAGTCAGTGCACAAGCGTCAATCTTTGATCATTCCTTGTCCTCAGTAGTTGGAACGCACGATCTCATGCGTTTCAAGCGCGCACATGTGCAGTAGGTATCCATTCGATTTCCTTCAAATTGAAACGCCAGAAGTGCATGTTGTGTACCAATCATTGCACTACGTTAATCCTTTTAAATGTGATCCTGCGAGTGTATGATGGATAAGTTGATCAGTGTATTTTCTTCAATAGAGGTCCTTCCATGTGTCATCTTCTTTTGTTCTTCATTGGAGGGAGTTATCTTCCATTTTTTAGAAGTCCACGATATTATAAAAAAGAGAGAAAAAAAGGAAGAAAAAAAATGGAGTGATAAATCAGCACAACACGGTTGAACAAGCTGCTAACATATCATTTACTATGAACAATGAATAATAATAAAAGTTAAAAAAAGGTTGGTTTTGTCAATTCTTAAACATGCTCAGCCCCAGTGGCATACTATCCTGACAGCTTAAATATTTATCCAATAACAGCAGGCAGTGGCAGCAGCCTATGGAATAAGTGGAATAGCCGATTTTTTTGGTTTTGTTAGATTTTTTGAACGCCTATCAGCCTTTCGCCAGAAATAGACATTATTATCTTTGTAATCTTCTACTACTGTCTTAAACTTTTGTTTTATAAAATGAATTAAATCATCCTTGAATTTTTGCAGCTTGATTTTAAGCTCCTCTAATGATTGGACAGTAGTATTATGTGTCTGTTCAATAACAATTTCTATTTTTAGAATCTCATGCCTCACGGTCGTGAGTTGCTGACCCACCTCTTCTATCACCAGTACTATTAAGTCTAGTGACGCTTTGTTCAGAATTTTGCACCAATTTTCACATAAAACAGTACTATCAATACCAATTGTGGGGCGGTTTTTTATACGAAACCCCCTAGGGATAAGTTTCTGTTTATAGTACTCTGTAAGTGTGTTACCATGAGAGTAAAGTTCGATTTCCTTTTTCTTAAGCCTTTCCATATCTTTAATATGATCTGTGGGTCTGTCAGGCCCAAATGCCTCCTGTGGTGTTGATTTAAACAAGATTTTATTAATTTCTTCCTCATTAAAAGTCTTTATTTCAGCTCTATTAGTCAATCCACTTGACAAGTTATCCAAGCCTTCCATATAATAAAATCTTTCGCCACTCGTCACTAGCAAAAAATATATCCAAATGAGGATCAGAAGCCCCTGTGTAGCAACAGGTATAAGCAATAGTGAAAATCACAACAGTAGAAACTGACCTAAAGCTTAAAAGCTAATCAGTAACATATACAAGTATGCTAATCAAATCATTAAGGTGGGTGCAAGCACAATTTACAGGTAGTAACAGTCCAGATAATAGAGAGGAGTACTGCACACCTTAAAAAGAGATAAATGATACAATTACCGGTGCTCCAATGTTAGAACGAAAGCCTGCAGTCAGTCCTGGGTACATAGAGGAAGGAATGCTAATTTGTACATGACAGACTTTGAGGAGAAATATATCTATCCCACTGAGCATTAAAATAAGATGTTATTCTATTGCAGATATATCGACGATTTGCTATTCCTTTGGGAGGGTACAGAGGAAGAACTTATCAATTTTTTTGATTATCTAGATGGGCTGAACACTACAGTAAGATTCACAAAATACTGGAGCACTAAACAGATTTCATATCTGGATGTGCTTCTAACCTATGAGGATGGAATACTTCATAGTGACCTTTATAGGAAGCCCACAGATAAAAACAGCACTTTACATGCTACCAGTTTCCATCCAGAACGCCTAAAACAAATGTTACCATTCTCTCAAAAGATCAGAGCTACACGCATAGTAGATAGGCCCACTAACTTGGAGGATACTTTAAGGGAGATTGAGGAGAGATTTGTTGAGAGGGGACACAGCAGGTCTGAAGTTGTTACAGCTTTTAACAAAATCCCGCAAATTAATCCTAAAAGTGATCGTCTTACATTTGTAAGTAAATTTACAACAGCCAGTGGTTTTATTAAAAGGCACTGGAAAGTATTGCAGACTGACGATACACTAAAAGATGTCTGTAGGGATTTCCCACGTTTTGCTTACAAACGTGGACAAAATCTTAAGGACATTCTCATTAAGGCTGACAATGAGAAACATTATACTACCCCACATTTCCTGAGTTCACCCAAGGTGGGCTGCTATAAATGTTATGGATGTAGCATTTGTAACAGTTTAAATACTGGAGATAAGTTTTACCATCCTAGAAGTGGCAAGATGTTCACTATTAAGGAACGTATTACATGTACCACCACGAACATAGTCTACATGATCAAATGCCCTTGTGGACTATGTTATATTGGTAAGAGCAATCGGATGCTTAAAACTAGATTTATTGAACATAAGAGTAAAATAAATAATCGTGCGGAAGACACCGCTCTTATTAGACATTGCTCTGAATTCAGTCATCCCATTTCATCACTAAAATTAATGGGTATTGAACATATCAAAAAAGTTAGGGCAGGATTGGAAAAGGATGTTTTATTATTACAACGTGAATCATTCTGGATCCACACTTTAGTCACAGTATTCCCTAATGGACTAAATGACTTTTTGTCATTAGGATGTTTCATTGAAGAAAGGTAAAACCACTTATTCCATAGGCTGCTGCCACTGCCTGCTGTTATTGGATAAATATTTAAGCTGTCAGGATAGTATGCCACTGGGGCTGAGCATGTTTAAGAATTGACAAAACCAACCTTTTTTTAACTTTTATTATTATTCACTGTTCATAGTAAATGATATGTTAGCAGCTTGTTCAACCGTGTTGTGCTGATTAATCACTCCATTTTTTTTTCTTCCTTTTTTTCTCTCTTTTTTATAATATCGTGGACTTCTAAAAAATGGAAGATAACTCCCTCCAATGAAGAACAAAAGAAGATGACACATGGAAGGACCTCTATTGAAGAAAATACGCTGATCAACTTATCCATCATACACTCGCAGGATCACATTTAAAAGGATTAATGTTAGTGCAATGATTGGTACACAACATGCACTTCTGGCGTTTCAATTTGAAGGAAATCGAATGGATACCTACTGCGCATGTGCGCGCTTGAAACGCATGAGATCGTGCGTTCCAACTACTGAGGACAAGGAGTGATCAAAGATTGACGCTTGTGCAATGACTCATATGCAGTCAGCACTGACTGCGCCTCGAGTGTATGCCTACTGCGAATGCGCGCATTTGAAACGCATGAGGACGCTGTGTTCCAACCTTTGAGGACCCGAATCAATGACGTCACAAAGATGGATACCGAATAATCAGGAAGTGCGCATGCGCACGTTTGAAACGCACGAGGACGCTGCGTTCCAACCATTGAGGACCTGTAGTGATGACGTCACAAAGATAGATACCGAATAACCAGGAAGTGGGAGGACATGAACATCACGATATCTAAAGGAGGATTTACAGCTGTTGGGGATCACCTATTCAAGCTTGCACACTGGACATTGGTTCAAGGAACTGATTAAGCACATGGACTTCATCAATACTGATTGAACAGGTTGCATTGTGGGGATTTGGGGCACTATTTATATGTTGTTAGACCAGATTTGTATATGCCATTGTCACTTGAAAAAGACCTCCACGGTCGAAACGTTGTGTTGGCTCAATAAATGAGTTTGAATTTGCAAAATCCGCTGTGCCCTCTGTTCCTTCCTCTATGTACTCAGGACTGACTGCAGGCTTTCGTTCTAACATTGGAGCACCGGTAATTGTATCATTTTTCTCTTTTTAAGGTGTGCAGCACTCCTCTCTATTATCTGGATTATATCGTACAATAACATCTGCTGCATCTGTAGATTTGTCAACCTTTACAAATGTCAAGAGAAGGTGTAATACAGCTTAGATCAGTGATTCCCAACCAGGGTTCCGTGGAACCCTGGGGCTCCTTGAAGCAGTCTCAGGGGTTCCTCCTACGGGCCACAGACCCCCCCCCCCCCTGGGGGTGGGTTTGAATTTGCAAAATCCGCTGTGCCCTCTGTTCCTTCCTCTATTGTACGATATAACACATTTAAACTTGAGCCAGCAGTAATGCGTTTTAGTTTGATAATTGGTGCAATAACGTCTGCTACTAAAGGCTTAAAGAATAAACTTAGAGCGTCAAAATGGTAAATATAACACCAAACAGTGTGCTAAATACTGTGAAGAAACACTATAAGCGTGCAAGAACAAAATATAGAAAAAGAGAAATAGTGAAAGTATACGTAAAGCTAAAACATTAATTGTTGCACTTTTTGAATGGGTTGCTATTTCAACTAGAGACGAGCAAATCTGTCTTAATCCAATTCACGCGCTGATATCCAAAATCAGATTTTAGCCACTTTAGCCCACTCAGATTCTTTAAAATCCCTCCATGGGGCTCGGATTGGAAAGAATCTGACATCGGATTTAACGTAAATCTGGTTGACAGAACGTGTTTATATCGAATCCGACTTCTGATTCAGTACATAGTGATTCATACACCCGACATCGGATTCAATTCCAAATCGGTCAGGCAAATTTTCAGTAATGGGAAAGAAATTATTAAATAATAAATTCTAATTCCTATTATAATATAAGTCTAATACTGTAGATCTAATTGTATATGCACCATAAAGGTGTTTCTTTTGTTTATCTCCACGATCCAGAGCGTTAAAACGTTCAGTTAACACAAGTTAACACAATATAGATCAGGAGTGCACAACACTATACAGATCAGGAGTGCACAACATATCACCAGTCCTCAAGCCCCTCCAACAGGTCAGGTGTGCAGGGTATCCCTGCTTCAGCACAGCTGATGCAGTCTTCGACTGAGCCTCTGATTGAGCCACCTGTGCTGAAGCTGGGATATCCTGAAAATCTGACCTGTTGGGGCGGCTTGGGGACTGGAGTTGAGCGGCACTGTAGTAAATCATACTTTTGCAAGGTCAGTTAGAGACCATAACGTACACTGTTAAGAAGCGTGGATATTCATTCTGTAAAATTGACAATGACACTAATGATTAGCATGCTAGACTGTGTGCTATGAGGTTTTTTTTTTAATAGACATTCATTATTCAGAATTAATTCACCAGTCATAATTTATTAAGTTGTACCATGAAAACAAATGTGCAAATGCTTCAGCATGCAGAAAGGCTGGCTGATGTGCCACTCACAATAAACAGGTAAGATCCCGAGTTTTATTAAATAATTATGTTAGACGTCAACATAATGTAGATGCAAAGTTGGTAGAATACAGTCATAATAACAGAGGAAATGTGCATGAATAATAGATCTGTATTGTAATTGGGTAGTGTATATTCCCTTTAATCAGTGGAATGGATATAGGTTTTTAAATGCCAGAAGTAACTATTTTTAAGCAGCGTGTCATGTTCCTTTCTCTGAAAATGAACATAAGCACCATACAGTGACACTGTGTATGCTTCAGTGTCTAACCTCATCTCTATATTAGAGTATCTTCCAACACAAAGGAAATATTTGCCAGATCTCTGTGCAGTATTTAGAGGAGCTAAAGGGAAATAAAAGCAGTCACGTTGTGAGTGTTTATTCTAATTTTAGCAAAGTCTACACATTTAGCTGTAAATATTCATACTACTTGTTCTTTCTTGCAGATCTTTCTTTTTTTTTTTTTTTTTCCAAACTTTTTTATTGGGTAAGTACACAGTTACATGATAAAAAGAAAAACCTGGCGCCAAATTGTCAGTGGAATGTCCTGTACTCCTCAAGGGATCCGCACACTTGATATAGCAAGGTTTAAACTCGCATGGTAGGAACAAGTCCTAGATACAGATGGTCTCCCTGGCGGGTGATGTCTCTGCTCCACTGCGGTTCAGACTCCAGTCAGTCCTTATGATGGTAACCGGAACAGCTCCGGCCGTGGAGGCTGGTGTGCGGGGTTCACAGCTCTGCACCGCATGTAGACACACGCCTCACTTCCTCCTCTGGAGCAACAGGAAGTCTCTGCGCGCCCGCGCGCGATAGTGCCTGTTGCCTTAAAGGAACAGCTGGCAGGCTGAAGGGAAAGCTGGGCTCCAAAGCCAAATGACCTTAAACGTCCAAAGTCAGTCAAATAGTGGCAGTGCCACTAGCCCTACGCGTTTCGTAGATGTAACTCTACTTCCTCAGGGGCTCCTGAGGAAGTAGAGTTACATCTACGAAACGCGTAGGGCTAGTGGCACTGCCACTATTTGACTGACTTTGGACGTTTAAGGTCATTTGGCTTTGGAGCCCAGCTTTCCCTTCAGCCTGCCAGCTGTTCCTTTAAGGCAACAGGCACTATCGCGCGCGGGCGCGCAGAGACTTCCTGTTGCTCCAGAGGAGGAAGTGAGGCGTGTGTCTACATGCGGTGCAGAGCTGTGAACCCCGCACACCAGCCTCCACGGCCGGAGCTGTTCCGGTTACCATCATAAGGACTGACTGGAGTCTGAACCGCAGTGGAGCAGAGACATCACCCGCCAGGGAGACCATCTGTATCTAGGACTTGTTCCTACCATGCGAGTTTAAACCTTGCTATATCAAGTGTGCGGATCCCTTGAGGAGTACAGGACATTCCACTGACAATTTGGCGCCAGGTTTTTCTTTTTATTGTGTTATTCTGTTAGTACTGGCAGTATCACCGGGCAGCCATACTTTATTTAAAGTTTTTTATTATCACACTGTGTATCACACTTTAGCGCTAGTTCACAATTTTTTGTTTTCACCACACAGTTACATGAATACAAATGACAACATTTTTCATCCCAATACATGACACCATTTTCAATTTTTTTAGGGGGAGAGGCAAGGCAGCTTGCCCATAAGGAGCACTTCCCAAGAGGGGGAAGCTTGGTATAGTACCGAAGTGGAGGAAAGGGAGAGGGGGAACCTGTATGGGGGGGGGAGGAACAGGGAGGGAGGGGAGAGGAGGGGGGGGAGTATTCCTTCTTCTGGGCGTCCTGCGTCCCAGTTATTAGGGCTGCTAGATCTCCATGGGGGGGGGTCCTGTTTTGACCCGAGGGGGACCCCCGTCCTATAGTGACAGCCACGGTTCCCACACTCTTTCGAATTAATTAGCTTTTTGCTTTAGGTAGGCCGTAAGCTTTTCCATAAGCATCACTTCGTTGAGTCTTTTTTTTATCATTCCCTTAGTAGGGGGGGCTACCTTCTTCCAGGAAGACGCTATTTCACATCTTGCCGCTGTGAGAATAAAGGAGATCAATTTCCTAGTTGGACGACCAATTTCCTCAGTTGGTCTGGCCAGTAGGTAGGTCAGCGGCTCAATGGGTAACTCGAGGTCTGTGACCTCTTTTATTAAATTTTGGACCGTAGTCCAGTATTTCTTAATTTCTGGACATGTCCACCATATATGGACCATGTCCCCCCTTTGACCACAGCCTCTCCAGCACAGATCCGATGCCAGAGGGTAGATTTGTTTTAGTCTCGCTGGCGTAAGGTACCAGTAGAAGAGTACCTTATAAATATTTTCCTTTGTGGTGGTGCAGATGGATGTCTCTGTGGCCGCTCCCCAGATTTCTTCCCAGTCTTCCTCCTCAATAGTTATATTCAGGTCAGCGGCCCATTTAAGCATGTAATCATGCTGAGGAGGTCCCTCCCTTGTTTCCATTTCCGAGTAGATCTTGGAGATTAGTCCCCTTTGGTCTGAATCGGGCTTGCATAATCTCTCGAATCTAGTGGGAAAGGGGAATTCCGGGTTTGGAGATACCTTTTGGGCGAAGTGTCTAATTTGGAGGTACTTAAACGCATCCAAATTCGGGATCTTATATTTTGCTTTTAGGTCCCGGTAGCTTAGGAGACTTCCTAGACACATTATGTCCATCAATGTCTTTATTCCTTTTGACTTTAGTTGGTTGAACTGTTTTGACGCACACCCCCGGGGGAATTTGGGGTTATCAAATATTGGAGTAAGTTGTGACCCCGTAGAGGTGAGTTTATATTTGAGTTTAGTTTTTAGCCAGACTTCCCAAGTGTGTCTTGCCGTTTTTAATTTAAATTTTTGCGGTGGCATGTCTTCTCTTTCCATACTCCATAGGCATGCTGGCAGAGAAGGCATTTTAGAGTAGAATGTTTCTATTTGGAGCCAGCATCTTTGGGCTGGGTCTGTGTTCGTTAGTATCGCTTGCTTTAGTTGGGCGGCTTGATAGTATTTTTGGATATCTGGGACTCCCATGCCTCCTCTCCCCCGTGGTGACAGTAGAACTGAGCGGGCTACTCTGGGTCTTTTGCCTTGCCAAATAAAATGGAACATCTTGTTTTGGATGTTTTTGAGCTCTGAGCCGGGGACATGGACCGGGAGGGTTTGAAAAAAATATAGTAGTCTTGGGAGTATATTCATTTTTAGAGAAATCATCCTTCCGATCCACGATATCTGGTATTCTTCCCATTTGCTCAAATCCTTTTTGATTTTGTCAGGGGGGGTGCCTATTTGTTTAGGTTGGGTTGGGGTGATCACATAACATTTTTGGTATCAGCGCTTCAACCCGTGGGGGTTATACAATCAGGGGCCAGAAATTAACAGTGCTGGATAACTTGTGTTACAACCTAGAACATTAGTGCTTGTTTCCTCTGGTTTATCCGCCAGACGAGGCTTGCAGTAGTACAATTGCGTGTATGCATTCACCATAAACTGTGCTTGACCCACTCTTATTTATTACACTTATAACTTAGGGGGGGGGGAGACCTGGTGGGAGGGGGAGGGGGTGGTGGTGGAAGGGTGAGGGAGTGATGGGGGGGCGGGGGTGGAGGGGGGGGGAATGGGGGGGAGGGGTGCTTATTTGTGTGGGTCGGGGGGAGGCAATCATCTAGCATTCTATAACAGTCTATCAGCGGAAGGGGAATAACTGTTCAGATAGTAGATAGCAGCGGTGCTGAGAGCTTTGCAACCTTCCCTTTTGATATAACAGTATCGTACATCATTTATATTTCAATTTTTACCTTACATGGAAACACATTGCGATTCTCTTTTGTTTCCCAGTCAGGGAGCCTCAACATTTGTCATTGAGATTCTGCATAACAGGAGGAGGGTGGGAGGGGAGGGGGCGTGGCGGGGTGGGTGGGAGGGTGAGGTGGCGGGGTGGGTGGGGGGGAGGGGGGGTGTTGGGGGAGCGGCGGGGGAGGGAGAGGGGTGGGAGGGGTGGAGGGGAGGGGGTGGGGGGGAGGGGTGGGGGGGAGGGGAGTGGGGGGGAGGGATGGAGGGGGGAGGGGGGGTGGAGGGGAGAGGGGGGGGGGGGTGGAGGGGAGAGGGGGGGGAGGGGGTGGGTGGAGGGGAGAGGGGGTGGGTGGAGGGGAGAGGGGGCGGAGGGGAGAGGGGAGGGGGGGTGGAGGGGAGAGAGGAGGGAGGGGGGGAGGGGGGGTGGCGGGGGGGGGTGGGGGGGGGGTGTTGGGGGAGCGGCGGGGGGAGGGAGAGGGGTGGGAGGGGTGGAGGGGAGGGGGTGGGGGGGAGAGAGGGGAGGGCAGACCTATGTTCACATCATGTTAGTTTATATGCTTTTAAAAAACGGATATTTGTCAGGGTAAACATTTTACCAGGGAGGGGGGGCAAGGGAGGGGGGTTCACCAGATAGAGCTCCCTTTTGTGGTGTTATTTTTTTGTTTGCAGCTTCCCTTTAACACCTTAATAACTTCCCCCCCTCCATGGCCGGGGAGGAGGAATAAGGGCCCAGGGGGGGGGAGAGAGGGATGGATGGGGATAGGAGCTGAACTGGGAGGAGGGCTATACCGAGTGTGTTGTGCATTGATTCGTACACTTCTGCTATTGGGAGATTACTGCTTGCGTGCCTTTATGACGGGGGGGGGATCGGAGTATGTACACAGTTGGACCGTGGGGGAGAGTCCGGGGGGGGAGGGGACCAGGGGGGGAGGGGACCGGGGGGGGAGGGGACCAGGGGGGGAGGGGACCGGGGGGGCCGAAGGGACCCGCTTGTACCGTTTCCAGGGACTCAACGCCAGCAGAGAAATCCCCCCACCCCTAAACGTCCCCACAAACCCTCCGCCGCCTCGGGCTCATCACTGTCTGGAGAGTGGACTTGTCGCCCTGCGCCTTGGGGTCTCCGACATCTGTTGTCTCTGCTCCAGGTGGGCTGCTGCTTCAGGTCGGGGCTGTGGTATGTAGGACCCTCCTCCGTCCGGCCGGGCGACCCGTTTAGGGGTTTCCACGGCCAGTCGGCAGATTTGGGACAGCATTACCGAGGTTGACGGGGGTCCGGGGGTCAGTTCCAGTGGGCCTCAGGAGCTCTTCCGCAAAGATCCCTCCGCTGAGCTTCTTCGGGGCAGCCGTGGCCCTCCCGGTTGCCGTCGCTTCCGTCGGCCTCGGCGATCAGTGGGGAGTCAGGTACTCTCGCGATGTCCCTTCTTCTCGCGCGGGGGAGCCAGGCGCGGGAACCTGGTGGTTCAGTCAGAAGGCAGGCGTCTTCAGGGGCGTTGGGATCGCAGGGGAGCTGCGGTACTTTTTTTTTCAAGTCTGGGGCTCGGGGCACAGTGGTTTCAGGGTCTCAGGACAATCCGGATCAATCAGGTAAGTTGAAAGTTTATTTATTCGCCACTTTATTTATTTCTTGGCACATTTTGCTGGAGGGCCGCGATCCTTTCAGAGGCTCTTGCTGGTCCACTTCTGTCTTCTTTGCGACCCCTGGCTGGGGGGACTTCCAGCCACGATGGAGTGGGGGTCAGACCCAAGGCCTGGGCAAACGGCAACATGTCCTCGGGGTATCGCATAGTGAAAAACCTTCCTCCTTTATTTACTGTTAACTTAAAGGGGAACCCCCATCGGTATTTCACATCTTTTTCCCTCAGGAATGAGGTCAGAGGCTTCAGCTATTGGCGCCGGATTACTGTTTGCCTTGAGAGGTCACTATACAGTTGTATGCTTTCCTCTTGGAAGGTGAGGGATTCCATTTCTCGGCTGGCAGCAAGGATCCTTTCTTTTGAGGAGTAGCTGTGCAGCCTTACAATAATGTCCCTTCTTCTCTTGGGGTCGTCTGATTTAGGACCCAGGGCTCGGTGGGCCCTGTCAATCTCCAGGTCTTTCTCTGGGATGTCTCCACAGATCAGTGCAAATAGTTCCATTATGTATGCTTTAACTTGAGAGGGGGCAATTGTCTCAGGGACATTTCTGACGCGTATATTCTGGCATCTGTCCCTATTTTCTTGCTCCTCCTGATTTTCTTTTAAAGCTGCTATTTCCTCCCCTAGGCGTGTTATTCCCTCTTCTGCAGCTGCTTGTTTTGTCCAGGTGTCCTCCACCTTTGCCTCAGTGTCCGTTGCTCTCTTTGTCAGGGTAGATATTTCCTCCCTGATGCCCCTCACTGCCTCCTTTAGATCAATTTGTAGGGACTGGTGTAGCTTAGTGTGCATTTCGGCAAACAGCTCCTCCATATATTCCCTGGTTACTGGCATCCCTGATGCTGGGGTCTCTTCAGTGTGTTTCCGAGCACTCGTTGCAGCAGATGGGCCTCGTGGCCCGCCGCCATCTTGTTTTTCTGCCGGCTCTTCCATTCTCCTCTGCTGTGGTGAGAAGTACTTTGAAACCCCTTGATTTGTGGATTTCTTTCCTTTCCCAGACATTCTTGATACCTTCCCCCTTGTTTTGATCCAAAAAAACGGGGTGAAAATCGGGTGGGGTGTATTGCTTTAATACAGGTTATGCAGCGGGTCCACGGAGCTCAGTGCCTACCCGACCATTCCTGGTGACGTCACCGGAAGCCTCGCAGATCTTTCTTTTTAACAAAAGACTAAAAGCCCCAATGTTACATCCAAAATGACAAATTATATAGTTCATTATTATCTTTTTTAAATTGAAAGGCAGATAAGTATGTAACTATATAATTTGTCATGTTAGTTATAGCACTGGGGTTTTGTCTTACACAAGGTCACAATCCCAGTATCACTCCTTTTGATACAAACATATACTGTATGGTGTGGTGTGGTGTGGTGGGTTTGGGTTTGGGTTCTGAACTTGCCGGGGTTGTGAGTTTTCTTCGGAATGTGGGAAACGAAGATAAAAAACGGAGATGAGAAAGACAAAAAATATGGTGCAATATTGTTTGATAGATTTAGTGAAAATTTGAAAAAGTCTTGGGATCTCCAACTCACATGGCCCCAAAGGGTTAACAGGCAATGTTTGATCCACTGTAGTAAATTCCCAGGTGTGTGTTCTCACTTATCTCCTTTCTGACGATAGGAGTCTATCTCACTTGGTTGTAAATTAAGGGTTCTCTTGTTTTAGCCCCTGTAACAGGGTAGTTTCACTGCCTAATTACTTTGCATGTGTAGCTTCTGTGTCCAGTGCTGGGCTGGCTAAATCTCAGGCTGAAGTAATAGCCAGCTCATTGGGAGGGGTTTAAAAGGCCTGGGACTTGCTGCAGTCTGAGACTCTGCAGGACCATGCAGTTACGGAAATCACAGAACCCTTTTCTTGCTTAAAGACGGAGCCTTGCAGACCAAGGCAATATTAATGCTAAATAAAATGTATATACTCAGAATCCAAATATGTCGTTGCCTACTCACTGCAACATATGGTGTTAGAAGTGGGATACTGAGCAGCCCCTGCATTCGAAGGGCCACACAGAAAAAAATTGACATTTTTTAAAGGAGTTCTTGTGGGAACAGGGAATGCACAATGCATTACTAATACAAGAGCAGGCCACACAAAATGGACTACTAATGCAAGAGCAGGCCAGGCAAAACCATGAACAGGCCAGGAAACCAGACTATTACTGCACCATTTACAACATCAAGCCAAGCTCCAAATCCAGCAGCAGGAAGCACAGGATGGAATGCTGAACAATGTGCTATCCTTTTTCCCTTTGTCTTTCAAACCAGAACTTCCGTACTGCCCACCGGTTCTACTAGGAAAATTAAGCCATTCGAGGAACCAAAGGCTTTCCTGTTAACCTTTGAAAGGGTCACTGAGGCTTAGGGCTGGTCCACAGATCACTGAGCGGATGCTTTGGACCCATTCCTTATAGGTGAAGCCCAGGCCGCATATCAGGGCCTACCAGCAGATCAGGCTGTGGACTATAAGCAGGTGATATCCCCCATCCTCGATTGCTTAGGCCTGACCTCAAAAACCTACCGGCAGTAGTTCTGGAACTTGAACTACACCTATAAGGTGAGACCATGGGCCATAGCTTAGCGCTTACTGGACTTGTCTACTTGGAGGATACAGCCCAAGCAGCGCAACAAGGATTGGATTCTTGAAGAAGTCATTCTAGAACAATTCCTTCAGGTGCACGATCCTGGGTAAACACCTGTTTAAATTCTCCCGTGTCACCTCCCACGTGATCAGGGGAAACAAACCACAGGGATACCGGCACCCCATAACGGGGCCTGTAACTCAGAAGCAGGGAGTTCCCAGACCTGAGATCAATGTGGTTCAGCTCCGGAGACCCTCTGCTACAATACTGTAATATTAAAATAAAATAAAAGTAGCTTCATTACCGTAGCAACTAACCGCTAAGGCAATGAACGGGCTGAGGCAGACTACTCGGTTTATTGGGGGCAGAGGGGGTGAGTGAAGGGGGTAACAGCCCCAGGGTATGTGGTTAGGCCTATCGGGTCGGCAGTGGGAGGGGTTAGTGCCTTAATTACCTGAGCAGTAGTAACCACTATGGAAATGAAAGGGTTCGCCCCTTCCACTGCCCATCCTAGAGGCCTAACTATCCACCTTGGGGAAATTACCCCCTTCACTCAATCCCTCTACCCCCAATTAACATTACAATCCAAGACATCAATAAAATACATTGAACAACACCTCCCTCCCCCCCACCCCATACAGTACAGTAATTAGCAAAATCCCTATTATCCATATCTGGGTAATAGCTCATTTGCCCATTAAAACATAAAACATTAACCAGCCAGCATATACAGTAGTAAATTAAAGTTCTACTTATCCCTTCCAGGATGAAAGCCATCCTAATTCTCTTTGACTTCCTCTTCTTCAGTGGGCACCAACAAAATAATAGAAAAAATAACTACTGGCCACTAACCCTTTAATCACCTTAGCGTTTATTAACCACTAAGGTAATTAAAGGGTTAGCCCTCACTCCCGCTACCCACCTGGGAGACCTAACCACCCTCCCCAGGACACCTACCAGCACGTCCTCTACCCATTGATTGGCACAGTGGCACACCCAGGCCCTATGGTCACGAGTTGTCATTATGCCAGTCAATATGCAACCTGCCAATCCTAAAAACATGCCTCAAATTAAAACCATAAAAAAATTCAATGTAAACCAATTGATTGGCACAGTGCCACAGCAATGCCAAATGCATGGTCTGTCACTGTCAGTCAATGTGCAACCTGTAAAAAAAATACATGCATCAAATAAAAACAACATTGCTTTGCATTAAAAAAAAGAACAATTGGTTGGCATGGTGCCACACCAATGCCCTGTGGGCATGGTCTGTCACTCTGTCAGTCAATGGGCAACCTACACAAATAAAGGCCTGTATATAAAAAAACAAGCACCAAACAAAAGACATTTACATTGGATTCAAAAAATTATGCCAATGTAGATGCCAACCTATAAAAATAAAATACAACATGAAATAAAATACAATCCATGTTTTTGTAACTTTTGATGTCTTCACCCACCAAATCCGACTCCAGCAGTAACATCAGCAAAAGCAACAGAAACTCCTGGTCCACGACGCAATGCTCCTCAACAGTCAAGGTCCACTTATCACCTGAGATCAGACTCCAAAAGACTGTTCATGGTCCCAAGGCTCAACAAAGTATCCGGACGTTCCTCCTTCTCCTACCGTGCACCTCAAAACTGGAACAACCTACCAAAGACTCTCACATCCACCACCAGTTTAAGTTCTTTCAAATCTAAGGCTGTCCCACATTTTAATCTGGTCTGTAACTGTTTCATACGCCCATAATATATATTTTCTTTAACTGTGCACGCAATGTCTTGTATATAATTTATACCCTGTTCATTTATGTAACTGTATTTGTAACCATGTATTATTTGTTTTACTCTGTGCCCAGGACATACTTGAAAACGAGAGGTAACTCTCAATGTATTACTTCCTGGTAAAATATTTTATAAATAAATAAATAAACTGGTAAATTCTTTAAATCTTTTCTTTTCTTCATCTGTAAATTAAAATCCTTCATCTGTACTTGTAAATCCAATTGGGGGGAGATGTTGACTCTTCAGCTTCTTGACAGCAAATGAGACTGCACAGGCCTTATATAAGTGTAACGCTCGGCCTGCCCACAAGCCAGACGAGACCCCGGGACTGAGGTGGAAAGGAGTAATACCACATACCTAACAGTAAACGGGGGCACGGCCGAAATGTGGAATAGCGTAGATGGTCCAGGTAACAGATTAGAGAGGGTCCCGTACTTGCCAACTCCAGCGGGGAAGGTAAAGTCCGGAAGCCAATGGTCGTGGGTTGGCGAGAGCAGCGTAGTAGAGTGTCCGTAAGCCTGGGTCGTGGAATGGAGAGAGCAGCGTAGTAGAGTGTCCGTATGCCGTGTCCAAGGGATGTAGAAGTCTGCAAGTTCGAAAGTCCAAAGCCAAATCCAAGGGGTTCCAGAAAGCAGTGTATACGAAGTCCAAAATCAAAGGTCAATATCCAGGGAGGTCAGCAGAATATCCAGGGGCAGGAACAGGAACTGAAAGACAAGAGGGGCCAGGCAAGAGCAGACAGCACCAAGGTACAGAAGCTATGCAGAGCAAAGAGGAAATGGTGAGGGGAGACTAAATAGGGGGCTGGGACCTATCTGGGGAAGGGGAGTAATGGAGGTGCGGCCCGAGGGAGGACCTGATAGGGGAGAAGAATCTGGGAAGCTGGGGCCTATCCGAGTAAGGGGGGGAGCGGAGGAGCGGCCCGGGGAAGAACCTGATAGGAGAGAAGGGCCTGGGGGGCGGACCTGATGGACAGGGGCAGGGAAGCATGTGACGCGCGTGCTGCATCAGAGGAGGCAGAGTCAAGCGCCCGGCACCAATAAATTGAAGCCTGGGTCCACGCACGCCTGTAGGGGTGACGCGCGCGACCCGGAAGTGCGGGAGCAGCCATGGAGGGGGCCGTGAGGAGAGAGGGACGCCACCGGGGAGCCTGGGCGATATGGAGAATAGGTAAGGAGGCGCTGGAAGTGAGTGTACCCGCAGCGCGGATCCATACAATAAGGCCTGTGACATAGCATTTGACTGACAAATGGTTCCCAGCCAATCTGATTGGCTGGATTACCATGTGACAGGTTTTTTTTTCTAAGGATGTGATGTCATAAAAAGGGAGGGAAGTCAGCCAACCAGAAAGGCTCTGCTTCATTTCCCTTTAAGATGATGTCGCCAAAACCAAAATGGATGCCATCACATGGTACTAGAACCAATGGGATTGGGGGTCATCCTATTGGTTGTAGTAAACCATGTGACAACTTCCAGTTTTATTTTAAAGGATGTGACATCATCTAGGGATGATGTCACATGCTTTGTCACATGGTTTACTACAACCAATAGGATGACCCCCAATCCTATTGGTTCTCGTACCATGTGATGGCAGCCATTTTGGTACAAGTGCAAAACCACCTTCGCCACTCTGATGGGTTTATAGAAGTTCATGGTGATGCCATTTGGTCTGCATGGCAGCCCAGCCAGGTACTGTAGACTCATGAATAAGGTGCTAAAACATCATATTGCTCATGCTGCAGTCTATCTGGATGACATCTTCATCTATAGTAAATACTGGCGGACCCATATAGACAGGCTAAAAGCTGTCCTCAGGCCTCAGAGGGGCATAGAGCACCCAATCCTTTTTATAAGTCGGAAGTTATTACCAAGGGAGAGGAACTACGCCATTATAGAAAAGGAGTGCCTCGCAATAAAATGGACGATTGAAACATTAAGGCACTATCAAACGGTGTACACTTCACTTTAGTGACGGATCATGCCCCCTTAAAGTGTCTAAACCTCATGAACGAGTAAAATGCCAGGTTAACCCGTTGGTTTATGGCCCTCCAACCCTTCTCGTTCGAGATAGAACACAGGCCCAGAAAGGAAAATGCCAATGTGGACTTTGTCGCGAGAAGGAGTGGAGGATAAGCCTTCAGCCCAAAGTCCACAATTCCAAGTCTGGTTGGGAGATACCAGAATAATCTCTTTGGGCAGCTCCAGGACTATCTATTGGACTTTGTATCACAGGTTTTTAAAATATCATTGTTTGCATGAGCGCTACTTTGCACCTATATTTTCACCACGTGTGGGGCCCAAGCCATACACAAACAGGGGAGGAATGTGACAGGATCATTTTACTGCCTAATTACTTTGCATGTGTATGTTCTGGGTCCAGTGCTGAGCTGGCTAAATCTAAGGCTGAAATAATAGCCAGCTCTCAGATGCATCATTAAGAGGGGTTTAAGAAGCCTGGGACTTGCTGCAGTCTGATACTCTGCAGGTCCATGCGGTTACTAGAATTACAGAATCCTTTTCTTGCTTGAAGACTGTAACGGTTATGCTCACCACAAACTTGGACTGGACCGCGGGGCTGAAGTGGGGATAGGTATACACCGACCTTAGACCACGAAGCCGGATCCGGGTTGTGAATTCCGTGGTCAAAAGTAACCGGGTCAGGACTGGAGAAGGTAGAGTAATCGGTAGACAAGCCAGGGTCAGGGCACAACTTCAGCGTAGAGGGCAGGAACCAGAACTGCGCTGCTTCAGTGCAGAGAGCAGGGAACAGGAACTGGGGATCCAGTGCTTCAGCACAGAACAGCACCCCCTAGCTGGGCACAGCCAAGAGTGGTGGAGGCCACTGGAAGGTCACTGGGAACAGGAATTGCAGACAGGACAAGAAACACAGAGGGCTTCAGTGTAACCACTTCAGCGTGGCATAGTCTGCCAGTAGTACAGAGGATCAAGCGCTTCAGCACAGAACAGCATCCCCTAGCCAGGTACAGCTAAAAGTGGTGGAGGGCACTGGAAGTAGGAGGATTGCAGAAGGAATAGCACAGAGATTCCAGCGCTTCAGCACAGAACAGCACCCCCTAGCCGGGTACAGCTGAGAGTGTTGCAGGCCACTGGAAGGTCACGGGGAACAGGAACTGCAGACAGGATGGAAATACAGAGGGCCTCAGTGTAACCACTTCAGCGTGGCAGAGTCTGCCAGAGACTAGAAGCTATGGCAAGAAGGCCAAGGC